>NC_134697.1:63775259-64086330 GCF_050947455.1 Rhinoderma darwinii
TTCTATTAGAAGGTAGGTTCTAGACTGAACCTTGGTAAGGCTGTGGATGTGGTGTATCTAGAATTTTCAAAATTGCTACTGTGCCGCATAAAAGCTTGGTAGAACTGGCTCAGTGATCGAAAACAGAAGGTGGTTATAAATGGTACATCGTCAGAGTGGATCACATTTACCAGGAGTCCGTATTGAGCCCTCTTATTAATATGTATATAAATGACCTTGTAGAGGGCTTACAGAGTATAATTTCAGTATTTGAAGATTATACTAAGCTCTGTAAAGTAATCAACACAGAGGAGTGTAATAGTATAATATTACAGAGAGATTTGGAGAAACTGGAGGCGTGGGTAGAGAAATTAGGTTTAATGTGGATAAATGTAAGGTTATGCACTTGGCCCCAGGAAACAAATTACATAATTATGCATTATATAGAAAAACACTGGGTAAAACTGTCACTGAAAATTACTTTGGGATATTGGGAGACTATGTACACCTTTGAAAGGATTTTTTTTTTAAAATAAATCAATGTTTTAATGTGATTTTAAACAACCTTTACTTTGACTTTTATAAAAAATTAAAATAAAATAAGATACAGCTTCTATGTATCCTGTATACATAGAAGCTGTATCGTTCCTTCAAAGCCGATTCCATCAGTTCAGCTAAACGGACGCTCGACTGAAAGCTGGTCCTGTGTGTTTCTGAACGACCACATCTAAGTTCATAAGCTAGATTTAAGCGTTATTAGCTCGATCCTGTCTGTCAGAGACAAGCAGCTCAGCCAAACTGACCGCCGCAGCTTTCACAGAACGATATAGCTTTTATGTATACAGGATACATAGAAGCTGTATCTTAAAAAGTTAAACATTTTTTTCAATAAAAGTCAATTTAAAAGTTGTTTTAAATGACAAAACATTGATTTATTAAAATACATATATATTTTTCCTTTTAAAGGTGTACATAGCCTTTAATTTTAGCAACATGTGCCAAACAGCTGCTGCCAAGATTTGTGGGTTAGTGGACCCACTAGGCTGCACCGCCGTAGCGGGGTAGCAGCTGGCTAAACAACAGTGTACCAAGTTAATATAAAGTCAGAGCACAAGGGTATCTGTAGTAGTCCAGACAGTAGCAACGGCTTAGGCACAGATGGGACCATGGCGGCAGGTGATGCAAAACGAGCCCTTCATATAGTCCAGGGTGATCATGGGCTAATTAGTGATGTTTTACTCGCCCTTTAAGGTCGGGCACGAGCGTGCGCACGCACCCTACAGGATACAGCAGAGTGGCGCGGAAGTGAACACTGGCGTCTCCTGGGGAGGAGATGCGGGCCAGCGTTCACCAGACTATGGCTGTGGCCGTCGAGGGGCGAGTAATCCCAACGGTCCGTGGCCATGGATGTTAGAGTATCCCCCCTCTTAAGCCCTCACTTCTTGGGGCCAGAGCAAAAGAGAAACTTCTTAATGAGGGTAGGGGCATTGAGGTTATCTTCTGGCTCCCAGGACCTCTCCTCTGGATCAAGCCCCTTCCAATCCACCAGATAAAAAGTCCTTCCTCCTACTCTCTTGAAGTCCAGGATCTCCTTTACCTCTAACACATCGGAAGAACCGTTGGGAGCAACTGCAGGACTAGTAGTTTTAGTGTAGCGGTTCAGGAACACAGGCTTCAGGAGGGACACATGAAAGGAGTTGGGGATTTTCAGGGTAGGAGGCAGGACTTTTTATTTGGTGGATTGGAAGGGGTTTGGTCCAGAGGAGAGATCCCAGGATCCAGAAGAGAACCTCAATGCCCCTACCCTCATTAAGTAGTGACTCTCTCGCTCTGGTCCCAAAAAGAGGGGGCGTAAGAGGGGGATACTGTAACATCCATGGCCGCGGACCATCCCCAGGAGATGCCAGCTCTCACTTCCGCTCCACTCTGCTGTGTCCCGTAGGGTGTGCGCGCATGCTCGCGCCCAGGTTTAAAGGGCCAGTACGCACACATATAAAACATCACTAATTGACCCATGATCACCCTGGACTACAAGAAGGGCTCTGCCCTTTTTCTCCTTGCCTGAGCGTTGTTTGTATTCCTCTGTTAGTCTTGCAAATGGTCCCTTAGTCGAAACCTGTTCCCTGTGTTACCGTGCCCTGCTAGCTGTATTATGTGTCCTGTGCTGTATGTGTTTTTGACCGTGATTTGGTTGAGACCACTGTAATCTATGCTGGGTTGAAGAGATCCGTCTTTTTTCTTTACAAAGAAGAACCCGGCACCGGCCAGGAAGGAGGATTTTCGTATGAAACCCCTCTCCAGGTTCTCCTTGATATATGCTGACATGGACTGAGTCTCTGGCAAGGAGAGGGGGTATATGTGACCAAGGGGGGGGGTGAGGCATCAAGAACCAGTTCAATCGGGCAGTCATATGCCCGGTGTGGGAGAAGCATCTTAGCCTCCTTCTTGCCAAAGACGCCTGCAAACTGCACAAAATGAGTAGGTTGTCCTGTCAACGACTGAGACACAGGAAGGAGAACAAGATAAACCTGTAGCAGGCAGCGGTGGAGACATTTAGAGAACTTCCCCGGAATTCCAGTCCAAGACCAGAGCATAAAGCCGGAGCCAGGGAAAACCAAGCAACACCGGATTGATGGCTTTGGACAAAATAAGAAAGGTAATCTGCTCGGTATGAAGCGCTCATACTTCGAGCTTCAGTGGCTTAGTCTTGGACACGATGGGGTCGGGCAGAGGAAGTCCATTCACCGAGGCAACAGCCAGGGGTGTCTACAAGGGAACCATTGGCAACTGTAGCTGATCCACTAAGTCCTGTTGGATGAAGTTTACCGCGGACGCGCAGTCCAGGTAGGCAGAGACCCTGTGCATCTTCTCACCGGATACTGTGGTCACGAGAAAGGACAATTTTGGAGAGAGTTTATTATTTAGTCCTTTTCTTTCTAGGGTTGTCTCTCCAACCAATCCTAGGCTCTAGAGTTTTTTAGGCTTTTGGGGACACAGACGCACAGAATGGCCTCCGAGGCTGCAATACAGACAGTCCCGAAGTGCGTCTGCGCTCTTTCTCCTGGACAGACAACGTGACATGGCCTATTTGCGTAGGCTCCTCTGGTGGAACAGCTGAATGTAGGAGCTAACCTTGGCAATCTCCTGACCTGGTGAATCTCTTGAGACCGTTCCTGGATCCTTATGTCAATCCGGGTGGCTAGAAGGAGGTCATCTAGGGTAGAGGACAGATCTCGAGCGGCAAGCTCGCCTTTGTTATCGGAGGAAAGACCTTGCCAGAATGTAGCCACTAAGGCTTCGTTGTTCCAGATCAGCTCTGCTGCCAGGGTACGGAACTGAATGGTGTACTCGCTCACAGAGGTGTCTCTTGAAGGGTCAGCAGGAACGCAGAGGCTGAAGAGACTCTCACAGGTTCCTCAAATAGGGTGCGGAATGTCTGTAGGACACACCGTAGGTCACGGGTCTCCGGTCTTTGACGTTCTTAGATGGGGTTCGTCCATGCCAAGGCCTTGTCAGTAAGGAGAGACTATAAATGTGATCCTTGCGCCATCGGAAGGAAATGGACCGGCATGTAGACTGAAATGGATCTAGCACTAGTTCAGAAATCCCCTGCAGGTCCTCGCATCTACTTTGTAACGGGGAGGTAGTGGCAGAGATAATAGAGACTGTACTGCCAGGAGGTGTAGGAGGAGGAACAGCAGGAGCAATAGACGCAGGTGTCGGGAGGGCTGCAGCTTGCATATCCAGCCAATGCGCAATAATGTTCACTGCCTGGAACTGCCTGGAATGTTCACTGTAGGAACAGAATACGACTAAGGGACCATTTGCAAGACTAACAGGAATACAAACAACACTCAGGCAAGGAGAAAAAGGGCAGAGCCCTTCATGTAGTCCAGGGTGATCATGGGCTAATTATAGTCCAGGGTGATCATGGGCTTATAAGTGATGTTTTACATGTGCACGTACTGGCCCTTTAAGGCCGGGCACGATCGTGGGTGCGCACCCTACGGTACACAGCAGAGTGGAGCGGAATTAAACACTGGCGTCTCCTGGGGAGGAGATGTGGGCCAGCGCTCACCAGACCATGGCTGCGGATGTCGAGGGTTGAGTAATCCTGATGGTCCGCGGTCATGGCTGTTACAGATGCACATAACAAGGATATTTTTTTGCCTCTATATGAATTACTAGTCAGGCCACACATGTAATATTGGCCCAAATTTACTAATGCTGTCTAATAGTGAGACTGCATAAGCTTAGACCAGACAGGCACAAAAAGTGTTTCCTGTTTGTGCTAGTCTTTTGGTGAATTTTGGCACAATTTGTCGCATCTTAAGCCACACTGCCTTCCACCAAGCCACGCCCCTTTTTCGGACAACTTTTGAAAAGTTTCTAGTGAGATGCAAACATTAAAATTGTGACAAACTGCACCAATTTAGTACATTTTACAGTACTTTCTAGACTGAGACACAGTAGTAAAATTGCTCCATTGTGTACAATTTCTGGAACCTGTGTAAAGGAACAACATACCTGAACTAAAGAGGGTGCAATGGAGGGCGAGCACAGTAATTAAGTGAATAGTTGGATTGCAGTACCAAGAAAGGTTATTGAACTAGGGTGTATCCCGTTTAGAAAAAAGACGGCTTAGGGGTGATCTAAGTAAAACATACAAATATATGAATGGACAGCACAGATCTTTCCACTAATCTTTTTACACCTAGACCTGTAACCATCACAAGTGGGCATCCTCTACATTTAGAGAAAATAAGGTTTTACCATAATTATAGATGGAGATTCTAAACTGTAAGAGCAGTGAGATTTTGAAACACTATGCCACAGGATGTTGTGATGGTTGGTTCATAGAGCCAGTTCAAAGAGGGCATGGACGCTTTTTGAAAAATATAATAATACTAGCTATTTGTACTAGATTCTGGAGATGGGATGTTGACCCAGAGATTTATTCCGATTTCCATATTTAGAGAAAAATATGGAGGAGAGCCATGATTAAGGACGTCTAACACGTCTGAAACGCGTAGGCTTCACGACTGGACCGACATACACTCCTTCCTGCACACTAGGACTCCATACCTATGGACCTTTTAATTTGACACTAGTAAACTTGGAACAAGATTCCGTTTTACCTCTCTACAACGCTGGACTCAACCCTCTGCCTTTGTCTGCCTTCCATATTTAGAGTCGGGGAGGAATTTTCCTCCTAATGAGACAATTGCCATTTGCCTCATAGATTTATGTCTTTAGCTGGAACAACACGGAAGAATTATAGGTTAGACATAACGAACCTTTTTTCCAACCTTATTAGGTATGTACTGTAACTATGTAATATTTATTTGATTCTCACACCAGAAATCTTTTCAATTTATCATTATGCGCTTACGGTTAAAGAAGTTGAGAGTGATTACTTTGTATGAAGCATGTTTGTTTATTAAATGTCCGAATTTTGCAATATTTTTCTGATCTTTTGAGATCAAATGCAGCCTGAGAAAACATCACACTATACTTAAATGACAACTGTGGAAAAAAACTGATCGAAAGTAAAGATCTAAAGTACAGGTGTCATGTGTTTCATCTATAAAAAAAATAGCCAAGTATTATAAGACAAAAACAGATTATAGTCCATTGTGAGATCTGTAGTTGTCATGAAACAGGTAACAGTTTTTTGAGATGCCAATTTTAAGGGGCGTGAATGCAAACGGTCTCAACAGTTTGAGGGGCTCACTTTGCCAATGATTGCACTTTTGGGATGCAGACATTTCTGACCTGCTCTAACATTCCCCTCCTCTGGTTTCAACATAACTTTCTTTTCATGCAATCTATTTTGGCTCTCTCATCAAGTCCCTTGAGCTGGTGATTCGAGGAGCCTCAATCATTCCTATCTCGCTCCAAACAGAGGAAGAGAATGGCTTTCAGCTCAATTACCCTTCACATTCCAATTCCATAACGCCTGAATGAGGCTTTTTAACCAAAAACAAAAAAAAGCATGTCTCTTGCAGCCCAGGTTCAAGTGCAGACGTGCAGAATGGACCTTTCACTTCTTTCACTTCTCTCACCTTTTCATCATTCTCTTGTTTTCTTCATTGTTACTTTGCTCACAGTTTGGGAGGACAAAGTGTTTGACACATACATTTGTTCTGATTCAATCATCATCATTGTAGATCAATCTAAAGACTATTGCATTTACCCTTACATGACCTGCTTCTCCGACATTTTCTATTCATTAGCACGTTTTATTTTTTTACATTATTATTATCAACACAACATATTACGGATGTATGAAGTGAATATACTTACGTTGTAAACATTTCCTGATTAGAGAAATGCCTACAAAGACTATACGCAATTCTAATTTTCCTTCATTCCAATTCTTACCTTCTGTTAGCAAAACTACAACGCAATATTAGTCCCCCAACCTTCAGTTAATGAGTTCTTCTTACTGCGTTACCTCTTCTAATTGCCTCTTATGTAAAATATGACAATATATAATGTGGCATTGTAAATCGGTTTAATATTTGCTGAATCTAAAAATTCCGGTAGCAACTAGTCTGCAGTCCCACAAAAGTCATCACATAGTATTATAATTAAGTATTCAATTAACATTATTAAAAGCTGCATAAACACGTAAGTTGATTTACGGAAAGTAATGCAAACAAAAAGTGGGAGTGTTGCCCATAATAACCAATTTAATGTGCTCATTTATCTTTTGGAATCCAAGGGAGTAGCTGAAATGGTCAACACCTCAATTTTTCTTTAGCACACCGTTCTCTGTGTGTGTTACTTCCTTAAAAACTTTTTCTTTCTGCCGTCAGTATTAATCTCTTAAGGACACAGTCCGTTTTGGCCTAAGGGTATGTTCACACACACTAATTACGGACGTAATTCGGGCGTTTTTGCCCCGAATTACGTCCGAAAAATGCGCCTCAATAGTGTTGACAAACATCTGCCCATTGAAAGCAATGGGCTGACGTTTGTCTGTTCACACGAGGCGTATATTTACGTGCCGCTGTCAAATGACGGCGCGCAAATAGACGCCCGCGCCAAAGAAGTGACCTGTCACTTCTTGGGGCGTAATTGGAGCCGTTATTCATTGACTCCAATGAAAACCAGCTCCAGCTACGTCCGTAATGGACGCGGCGTTCAAGCGCCTGCACATGCCGTTATGGACGCTGTCGTGTGAACATACCCTTAGGGTATGTGCACACGTAGTGACCAAAAACGTCTGAAAATATGGAGCTGTTTTCAAGGGAAAACAGCCCCTGATTTTCAGAAGTTTTTTGAGCAACTCACGTTTTTTGCGGCGTTTTTGCGTCCGTTTTTGGAGCTGTTTTCATTGGAGTCTATGAGAAAATGGCACCAAAAACGTCCAAAGAAGTGTCCTGCACTTCTTTGCTTCTTTGACGAGGCAGTCATTTTACGCGTCGTCGTTTGACAGCTGTCAAACGACGACGCGTAAATTACAGGTCGTCGGCACAGTACGTCAGCAAACCCATTCAAATGAATGGGCAGATGTTTGCCGAGGTATTGGAGCCGTATTTTCAGGCGTAAATCGAGGCATAATACGCCTCGTTTACGCCTGAAAATAGGTCGTGTGAACCCAGCCTTAAGGACGCAGACATTTTGTTTATCCTTTTCACCTCCAGATTGCAAAAGCCATAACATTTTTATTTTTCCGTCATCATAGTCGTATAATGGATCACTTTTTGCGGGACAAGCTGTATATAATTTTTTCCACTTTTGCACAGTAAAAATAAAGTTTTTTTTTTTCAATGTTTTTGTGTCACCATACTCAGAACAATATTTTTTTTCTTTTTTCGTCTGAGGAGCTGTGTGAAGGCTTGTTTTTTTGCGGCATGAGTTAACTTTTCCATTAGTACCATTTTGGGGCACATTTGACTTTTTAATCACTTTTTATTCCCTTTTTGGGGGGGAAGGGTTTGAACAAAAAGCAGCAATTCTGACATTGATTTCTTTTTATACAGTGTTTATTGTTCGGTAAACGCCGATGAATAATATGAGCATTTTACAGTTCAGGCCATTACGGACATGGAAATAACAATTGTGTGCTTTTTTCTTTATATATTTTTTTAAATAAAGCTTTCTTAAATGGCAAAAAAAGTATTTTTGTATTTTTTCTTTTTTAAATATATTTTAATCAATTGATTTCCCTGTTTTAATTACAATTTTTATTTAAGTCCCACTGGAACATGTGATCTCTAAATGCTTCTATAATACACTGCAATACTTCTGACAAAGGTAGAGTTAAATGGGCACGATTGGATTTATCACTGATCCCCACAATTTGAGCGGAGTGGCGGCTGTCTATCACAGCCGGAATCCACATGTGTTGGCATAGATACAGCTCCTCTGACTGCGCCAACACTATGTTATACTATTATGATAATTCGCAGGGACTTTCTAATGACTATGATGTAATAGTACGTCATGGAGCGGAAGAGGTATTGTCATGTTAAAATGTTATGGCATATTTCTTATGATTGTTGGGAGTCCAATCTATGGGACCACCGCTGATACAGAGAATGAAGCGGTCAAGGTCCCTTTAGCTTTTTTTGCTGCACATTGCCACCCTATCCAGAAGAGTAGGGCACTGCAACACAGCTCCATTCAAGTTAATAGGGGTTTGTTGCAGTTCCACGAATATTAGATGGACAAGAGCACTGTTTTGCAGGGGAAAACTGCAAAGGAGCTGTAGTATTTAACTAGATCTGCAGCTCCTTCACTCTGGAGATCATAGTGATATACCATTCTAATGGTGGGAAAATCCCTTTTATTCTAACTTGAAAAGCATTTTTCGTAAGAACTTTCAGAAATCTAAACTTCCCATTTTTCCATGTGGTAAAGGTTCGATATATTATTCCACATACATTCCTAGCAAAAAATAACATGGAAAATAATAAACATTTTCATGTTACGTAAATGGACAAATTTTTCTAACCATTTATGCTAATCTAACATTATACCTTATATATTTTTACTTAGTAATTTACTTACTGTTAAAATATTGTTGTATTATCCATGCAAATTCTGTGTGAAGTTAATGCCACTAACTGTCTTACTTTCTGTAATCTGCTGTCCACCCCTTGTTGTCAAGCAAAATCCAGCCCTGCAGAGCAGAGGAGATGGACTGCAGAAAGTGGTAGTGTGTGTCTTCACTAACTGCCAATAGATGTATGTGGAGATGGGAGCAGGAGGAGAGAGCAGGAAAAGAGAGAGAGACACAGACACGCTGCCCATAGAAGTATATGGAGTGGTGAGGGAGGTAGCAAGAGCAGAGTAAGAAAGCTACAGACACAGACGTGCGTCAGAATCCTGGTGTGTTTTTTTTTTCTCACCCCATTGCTGGATTCTCAGAAACACTGCTCATTGCGGTTGTATAATCTCCATGAAAAGTCATCTAAAAAGTTAGGTACGCTTTAACCCCTTCCCGACCTAAACAACTTTCAGATTTTCATTTTTGTTTTTTCCTCTCCACATTCCAGAAGCCATAATGTCTTTATTTCTCTGTCGATATAGTACTATGAGGGCTTGATTTTTGCGGGACGAGTTGTAGTTTTTCGTAGCATCATTTATTTTGTCGTATAATGTACTAGGAAACGGGAAAAAAATTATTTGTGGGGTAGAAAACAAAAAAAACAGCGATTCCTCCATGGTTATCTGCGCGCTGTTTTTACGGAATTCATTGTGCAATTAAAACAACATGTTAACTTTATTCTGCGGGTCAATACGATTACGGCGATATCAAATATGTATAGTTTTTTTTATATTTTACTACTTTTACAATTAAAAACCTAAGTGTAAAAAAGAAAATTTATTTTGCGTCGCCAAATTCCGAGAGCCATAACTTTTTATTTTTCCGTTGATTAAGTGGTATGAGGGCTTATTTTTTGCGGGATAAGCTGTAGTTTTTAATAATACCATTTTGGTGTAAATGCGACAGTTTGATCACTTTTTATTTCATTTTTTGTGTGGGATTAGGTGACCAAAAAATAGACATTCTGGCGTTTACAATTTTTTTTTTTTACAGCGCTCACTGTGCGGGTTAAATAATGATATATTGTAATATTTCAGACTTTTACGGACGCGGCGATACCAAATATGTATATTTATTTATTTTTTTACTATGATCTAGGAAGAAAATGGGAAAAGGGGGGTTTTTTGAACTTTAATTTTTTTATTTTTTTTTTACACAAAAAAAAAACAACTTTACTTAACTCATTTTTACTTTTTTTATTAGTCCCCCTAGGGGACTTCAACTAGCGATCTTTAGATCGCTTGCACGATATACTGCAATACTAATGTATTGCAGTATATCGTGATTCTGACAGGCATCTATTAAGTCCTGCCAGAGGCAGGACTTAATGGGTGTACAAAGATGGCAGACCTGGGGGTCTTCATTAGGCCCCCAGGCAGCCATAGCAACCATCGCCCCCCCACAATTGCGTTGCGGGGGGCGCGATGAATTGTTAGAGGGGGTCTCCCCCCTCTTTCTGACTATTTAAATGCTGCGGTCGGTATTGACTGCAGCATTTAACTAGTTAAACTAGCGGGATCGCGCTCAAGCGCGATGCCGCTAGTTACTCTGAAGTGTCGGCTGTAACATACAGCCGACACCGGCATCGTATGGAGCGAGCTCACTGTGTGAGCCCGCTCCATACTTCCCCTACCCGGCTATGATGTAACTGTATGTCATATGTCGGGAAGGGGTTAAACTTATAGGCAGGATGAGACCACATAAAGACATTTAAAGACTTATGAATGGTAAGGTGTGTTCCTCACATAATCACATTTTTATTATATTCTTAAACTGCGAGGTACAGTAGGGCTGAAAAAGAAAAGTGGCATCCCCAGAAACACTGGATCTAATAGTGATCATTCAAAGAAAAGACTGCATGTCAAAATGATCCCATTACACTTTAATAGGTTGGGGAAAGTCTAAGATTTCTTTAATTCATTCTGACCCTCATTCTTATAATAATTTAATATACACTAAACCTATATAAGATTCTATACATTTTTATAGTTCAACAGATAAGGACTTAAAAGATTTGGACTGAACAAAACGAGTGTCCAGTCAAGTTTGATTCCCATTTGTTGGGGGTGAATGGTGTATTAGTTTGTCTATGTGTGTGTCTCCCTGCTTTCCTTCACCTGCTAGCCAGCAAACCTCTCTCTCTATCCACTATTGTTTCTGCAAGAAGTGCATATCAGAAAATGGAAAATTTGACCTGGTCACTGGGTCATCAATGACCCTTGGTCATGAAAATGTTAATGAAGCAAATCCTTCAGTTTCTTGGAATTTGGACCACTCCCTATCTTCCCCAAACTGATGGTTTGGTGGAAAGTTTTAACTAAATCCCTTTAAATTGCTCTATTCAAGATGACCAAGAGGACCACTGGATGTTATAAAGGAAATTGAAAAATCTGACCCACACAGAAAAAACGTGGGGAATTATGCCATTTCTATGAGAGATCAATTGACTCAGTTGGCTGATTTTGTGAAAATTAACCTTACAGAAATACAGTCACGAATAAAACAGAGGTATGACAAATCGACTAAGGAGAAATGTTTTTCACCAGGTGATAAGGTTCTACTGTCACAGCCAACTTTTGCCAATTTTCTAGCAAGACGTCAGGGACTATTTGAAGTCTGCAGTCAAACTCGTCCTGTAGATTACGAACTTTCTATGCCTGGTAGAATTTGGGAAAAGAAAATCTTCAATGCCAATCTACTTAAAGAATGAATTTATAGACCAAATATTCACTGTACTATTCTGTCAGAATGTCACCAAATTATTCTTGAGCAGGCTTACTCTATATTTTCCCAGAGTTTACAAATATCAGAGAGGTATGGAACTTTCTGATGATCAGAATAAAGATTTAGACCCTTTGTTCCACAAGCATGACCATAGTGGAAATCCAAAATATGCTAAAATTTGGTGTCATGAGCCATCTTGTAGTCCCTATTTTCATTGTGCCCAATAGTGTTTGTGTGGGTTTCCTCCAAGTACTCCGGTTTCCTCTCACACCCCGAAAAACATACCAATAGGGAATTTAGATTGTGAGCCCCAATGGGGACAGTAAAAGAGGACCTCTGTACAGCGCTGCGTAATATGTTGGCGCTATATAAGGAACTGAAATAAATATATATATTTCTACATTTGATTTGACCAAGGGCTGTTGGAAAACACAACTTAAAAAAAAGAGACCCCTGTGAAAAAACTGGTTTTGCAGCTCCACAGGGTTTATTTTAATTCACATGTATGCCTTTTGGCCTACATGGTGCCCCTGCCTCAACTGTGCCCCTGCCTTCTTTCAAAGGTTAATGGATACAGTAATAAAACTGTGCTGCTCATATTGTTGCAGCTTATCTTGATGATTTCATTGTCTTTAGTTCAGATTGGAAGACTCATCTTTTGCACTTTGACAATGTAATACCTGCCGTAGCTAAAGCCAAATGCACAATATCTCTAAAGGTAACCTCTTATCATGGCTATATTATAGGTAATGGAAAAATCAAACCAGAAATTTCCAAGGTCTAAGAAGTAAAGGATGCCCCAATTTCGAAAACGAAGAAAGTGGTACGATAATTTTTAGGACTGGCTGGCTATTACCTCTGATTTCTTCCAAATAGTTTCTTCTGAAGTGATCTTACTGAGGCCCCATGGACACGACCATAGTTTTGACCTGCAATTACGGATCCGTAATTACGGATCAAAATACTGATCCATTAGTTTCCTTGGCCCACTAACACCTTCCAGTATATTTATGTGTAAGTATCCGGGCCGTAGAAATGACTCACAAAAAAATAGGACATGTCCTAATTTTTGATTTTGCGGCCCATGCTCCTATACGTTATAATGGGAGCACGGCCCGACAGCGGATGACAGTCCGCGGCAGTACGCGCCCGTAATCACGGACCGTGCAAACAGCTACGGCCGTGTGCATGGGGCCTAAGAAAATAAGGAGGAACCTTGTTGAATGGACATCTAAATATGAATATGCATATAAAACTCTAAGGCTACATTCACATGTTGTGGAATTTGATCCAGAAAATCCACATGAAAACCGCAGGTAAACGCATGTAAATCCGCAGGTAAAATCAGCACCTAAAAGTGCATTTTTTGATAAGTTTTAGGGGCATTTTTAAGCTGCGGATATTGGTGCGTTTGTTTTAAAACGAGTCAAATGCAATTCGCAAGCTGAAACGCAACATAAATTGACATGCTGCAGATTTTAAAATACGCACCACAGGTCAATTTACGTTCAGAAAAAATATGCAAAGTTTAGATGAGATTTCTTGAAATCTCATTTACTTTGCTAAGACTGTATTACGCTGCGTATTTGCCGGACGCAAATACATATGGCAAATCCGCACGTAATATGCATCGTGTGCATTTGGCCTTAAAGAGAAAATTTGTACTATGCCTGTCTTTAACAATGCAAACCTTTATCTGCCATTTCCAGGTTGATGCATCGTAAAGAGGTATAGCAGCGGTCTTTTTCAGGCTACAGAAGAACATCCTATTCTATACATAGGTAGAAAACTGTTCCCGAGAGAACAGAAATATTCTACTATAAAAGGAATGTTTGGCTTGGGCCACATTGAGTTTGCGTTATTATTTACTAGGCAAAGAATTTTTATTAATTTCCAACCATGATCCTTTTTTTTGGTTGAACACAGAGGTGACAATATTTATCTAACAAGGTGATACTTAAAAGCTATGTAAACCTTTGAAAGGGATATTTTAATATATATATATATATATATATATATATATATATATATATATATAAAGGTCAGTCAGTGTGATTGGTGCAACTTTATAATTTGTTTTCATTAGAAATTTATTTTACTTTTTGAAATACAGCTGCTCTATACTATCTATACAGAGCAGCTATATCATGCACTATGACCTGAATCCGTCAGTTTATTAAAAAAATAAAATCCCTGTCAAAGGCTTGCATAGCCTTTAATCTTACAGCCTAATTGATTTTCAATACAGTACAAACCATGGGGTCAGCATGAGAATGCTGACCACCTATATTGATTTGGGACTCAAGTCTAAAAAAGCTCTTATAAGGAAGGACTAGCTTACCCTTAAGAATAGAGGGGCATGTTGGGGGGTGAATGGTGTATTAGTTTATTTATGTGTTTCTGTTTATTTCCCTTTGACTGCCGGCCAGCAAACCTTTCTCTGTCTACTATTGTTTCTGCAGTCAAACTGATTCAGTATTCCCCATTAAGACCCTGTGCACATCACATTTCTGCCCTATGTTTAACATCTACACTGAGAAGGGTCCCGACACCACAAGGACCGCACCGTCCATGAGGCGATGTGAGAATCTTGCCTCAGGCGGCCTGCTGCCTCTCTGAGGGGGCGGCAGCGCCACTAAAACCAGCCGCTGCCACCCCCTCCTGCACTATAATTGCACATGCGTCTATAAGACGCAGATACAATTACACTCAGAAGCACTGAATGGCGTAACACGGAACGTGCCTTGCTATTCAACGCCTTTCAATGATGTAAGCGGTGTGATGTCATCACAACGACGCAACTTTGAAAGGCGTTGATTGGCCGGGCAGAATGGCTTGCCCTGCCACTCAGCGCCTTCGTTCAGCCCCAGCAGACCAGCTCAGTAGAGAGCAGGTCGGCATTGCAAGAGGACGGCACGAGAACGGGTTTAGGTGAGTATGTAAAGTTTTTTTTTCTGTTATAAGTGTGAAGAGCTATATGTGGAGCACTACCTACAGGGGGGGCTGTATGTGGGTGCTATATGTGGAGAACTATCTACAGGGGGTGGGAGCTATATGTGGAAAACTATCTGCAGGGGATGGGAGCTATATGTGGGGCACTATCTACAGGGGTGCCACATGTGGGGCACTATCTACAGGGGTGCCACATGTGGGGCACTATCTACAGGGGACTATATGTGGGGCAATATCTACAGGGGGCTACTATCTACAGGGGAACTATGTAAGGCACTATTTATGGGGGGCACTATCTACAGGGGCTCTATGGGGTCAGGATCTTCAGGAGGCTCCATAGGGGGCACTATGTGGGACACGGTCTACAGGGGACTCTATGTGGGGCACTGCTTACAGGGGGCTCTATCGGGGGCAGTATCTACAGTGGCACTGTGTGTGTGTGTGTGTGTGTGTGTGTGTGACAAAGTGTATGGTGCTTTTATAATCAGGGACACAGTGTATGGTGCTATTATAATCAGGAACACAGTGTATGGTTCTATTAGAATTAGAGGTACAGTGTATGGCGATATTATATTTAGGGGCATTGTGTGTGACACCATGAGCATTTTATCTTCGCTTATACATAGGTGCAGAAATGTTTGAAAAGTGAGAAGCTGAAGGCATCTGAGCGGAAAACTGCAGAAATGTGCCATGGCCGAGAGAAGTCATCATAGAGGTTTGGACCAGATGATGTCACCTGTGAGTCACTAAACGTAAATGTTTATTATGCCTCTAATCAGTACTGTAGTCACTGTATGATCTTGTAATGACGGAGTAGGGATACAGACAGGTAAGCCCTAATTTACCCGCCACTCAGTCCCTGCCTACTTGCAACGGCGTACAACTGGGCGACGGTCCCTACGCTCAATAAGTGCACGACAGACAAACAGACAAGGGTACACAGAAGCTAAGGGAAATGGGGCAGTTGCCCACGGCAACACAGTGAGCAACAAGAGTAGTGAACGAGCCGAGTCAAAGCAGGAGTGCATGAGGTACAAATCGCAGAGTAGGAGCGTAGTCAGTAAAGCCAGGGTCAAAAATGAAGCAAGGTCAATAATCATGGCAGGAGCAGCAGAGCCAGGAAACAGAAAAGAATCACAGGCAAAAGAGGGGCAGGAAATGCAGGTATAAATAGACAGAGGGCGGGAGCTAGCTCTGTCTGGCCAGGCTGTGATAGGCTCTCCCACTCCTCAGCCTCCCAGCCTGACTGGTAGAGGATCGTGTCATTCTCTCAGACTTAGGAGCAGGTGCAGACTGATTACCCACGGGCGTCGACACAGAAGCTGTGTCTGGCAGATCCTTTACAGTACCCCCCCCCCTTTTAAGAGGGGCCACTGGACCCTTTCTAGGTGGACCTGGCTTATTGGGGAAGCGAAGATGGAACCTCCTGAGCAATACCCCAGCGTGAACATCCCGGGCGGGTACCCAAGTCCTCTCCTCAGGCCCGTATCCTCTCCAATGGACCAGGTATTGGAGGGAGCCTTGGACCATCCTGCTGTCCACAATCTTGGCCACCTCGAATTCTACCCCTTCAGGGGTGAGAACAGGGACCGGAGGTTTCCTCGAGGGAGCCAAGGACGGGGAGCAGCGTTTAAGGAGGGAGACATGAAACACGTCGTGTACTCGAAAAGATGGGGGTAACTCCAGTCGGAAGGAGACAGGGTTAAGGACTTCAATGACCTTGTACGGCCCTATATATCGGGGAGCAAATTTTTTGGACGGGACTTTAAGGCGCAAATTTTTAGAAGATAGCCACACCAGATCCCCGACCACAAACAAGGGGTTAGCAGAACGTCTTCCATCTGCCTGAGTCTTTTGTATGCTCTGGGACGCCTCTAGGTTCTTCTGAACCTGGGCCCAGACTGTGCACAGTTCCTGATGAACGACATCTACCTCGGGATTGTTGGAACTACCAGGTGAAACTGAGGAGAACCGTGGATTAAACCCAAAATTACAGAAAAAGGGGGAGACCCCTGACGAGTTACTGACCCGGTTATTAAGGGAAAATTTGGCTAGGGGAATGAAGGAGACCCAATCATATTGACAGTCAGAGATAAAACACCTTAAATATTGTTCTAGAGACTGATTAGTCCTCTCAGTTTGGCCATTAGTTTCAGGATGGAAGGCCGAGGAGAAGGACAGATCAATCTCCAACTTTTTACAGAAGGATCTCCAAAACAATGAAACAAATTGTACCCCTCTATCAGAAACAATATTGACAGGAACCCCATGGAGACGCAGGATGTGTTTGACAAACAAGGTAGCTAACGTCTTAGCATTGGGTAGTTTCTTGAGGGTCACAAAGTGGCACATCTTACTGAAACAGTCTACTACAACCCACACCACCGACTTGCCTTGAGACGGAGGCAAATCAGTGATAAAATACATGGAGATATGGGTCCAAGGTCTCTGGGGAGTGGGCAAAGAACATAGTAAGCCCGTTGGTCGGGACCTGGGAGTCTTGGACCTAGCACAAATTTCACAAGCGGCGACGTAGGCCTTAACGTCTTTAAGCATCCCAGGCCACCAATAGTTTCTGGCAATGAGATGCTTGGTACCCAGGATGCCTGGATGGCCAGATAGTGCAGAGTCCTGATTTTCCCTGAGTACCCTTAGCCGGAATTGCAGAGGAACAAACAGCTTGTTCTCAGGAAGGTTCCCGGGAGCTGAACCTTGATCAGCCGCAATTTCGGAGACTAAGTCAGAATCAACAGAGGAAATGATTATACCTAGAGGCAAAACACATGCAGGATCTTCCTCCGAAGGAGGGCTGGCCATGAAGCTACGCGACATTTCATCAGCCTTAATATTTTTAGACCCAGCCCTATAGGTGACCAAAAAGTTTAATCTAGTAAAAAATAACGCCCATCGAGCTTGTCTCGGGTTTAGCCTCCGGGCAGATTCTAAGAAAACCAGATTCTTGTGGTCGGTAAGGACCATTACCTGGTGCCTAGCCCCCTCCACGAAGTGGCACCACTCTTCAAATGCCCATTTAATGGCTAAGAGTTTGCGGTTGCCAATATCATAGTTACTCTCAGTGGGCGAGAACTTCCTGGAGAAGTAGGCACAGGGACGGAGATGGGTGAGGGACCTGGTACCCTGGGACAAGACAGCCCCCACTCCCACCTCAGAGGCGTCAACCTCCACGATGAATGGTTCCATTTGGTTAGGCTGAATCAGCACAGGGGCCGAGATAAAGCACTTCTTAAGGACCTCAAAAGCCTGGACCGCCTCTGGAGGCCAGTGGAGGAGGTCAGCACCTTTGCGAGTAAGATCCGTAAGAGGCTTAGCGATGACCGAGAAGTTAGCAATAAATCTCCTGTAATGATTAGCAAACCCCAGGAAGCACTGTAACGCCTTCAGGGAGGCAGGTTGGACCCATTCAGCCACAGCCTGAACCTTGGCAGGGACCATGCGGAATTCATGAGGAGTGAGGATTTGACCCAAAAATTGTATCTCCTGCACCCCAAACACACATTTTTCGGTTTTAGCAAACAGTTTGTTTTCCCGAAGGGCCTGGAGCACCTTCCTGACATGCTCAATGTGGGAGGACCAGTCCTTGGAAAACACAAGTATGTCATCAAGGTACACTACAAGAAATACCCCCAGGTAATCTCTTAAAATCTCATTTATGAAATTCTGGAAGACCGCGGGAGCATTACACAACCCAAAGGGCATGACGAGGTATTCGAAATGACCTTCGGGCGTGTTAAACGCAGTCTTCCACTCATCCCCCTCTTTGATGCGGATAAGGTTATACGCCCCTGGTAGATCAAACTTAGAGAACCATTGGGCCCCCTGAACCTGATTAAAGAGATCAGGAATCAAAGGAAGGGGATACTGGTTCCTTACAGTGACCTTATTCAAGTTTCGGTAGTCAATGCACGGCCTAAGACCAACAGACAAGGGTACACAGAAGTTAGGGGAAATGGGGCAGTTGCCCACGGCAACACAGTGAGCAACAAGAGTAGTGAACGAGCCGAGTCAAACCAGGAGTGCACGAGGTACAAATCGCAGAGCAGGAGCGTAGTCAGTAAAGCCAGGGTCAAAAATGAAGCAAGGTCAATAATCATAGCAGGAGCAGCAGAGCCAGGAAACAGAAAAGAATCACAGGCAAATGAGGAGCAGGAAATGCAGGTATAAATAGTCAGAGGGCGGGAGCTAGCTCCGTCTGGCCAGGCTGTGATAGGCTCTCCCACTCCTCAGCCTCCCAGCCTGACTGGTAGAAAATCGTGTTACTCTCTCAGACTTAGGAGCAGGTGCAGACTGATTACTCACGGGCGTCGACACAGAAGCTGTGTCTGGCAGATCCTTTACAGATCTGCAGCGAGATAATGGGTGGTATGATCTTTTATTTTTTGTGAGGCTGCTAGTGATGTAGAACAGCCATGGGGATGTCAATCAAGATCGGGGGGGGGGGTGTGCGCCATTTCAATTTTCGCCTCAGGCAGCAGAAAAGCTAGAATCGGCCCTGCCCAACACATACACTCAATGTGTCCATAGGGCTCTCTTAGCCCGACGGAGGCCAAAAGGGTGTCCTTTAGCCTTCGTCGGGCTGGTATATGTAAGTAAAGATTATTTCGAAAGTTGAAATAGTGTAGTAGATTACTGAGGACCAAGTTAGGTTTGGATTTTTCAATAAAGAGATGTTTTCTTGTGTGATTAGTAATTGGAGCATGGGTACTCAGTGGTTAGCATTGCTGCCTTGCAGAACTGGGGTCCTAGGTTCAAATACAAACAAGGGTACCATCTGCATGTAGTTTGTATATTCTCTCCATTCACCCCATAATGATAAGTTAATTGGCTTCCTCTGAAACTTGCCCTGGTGAGCATGAATCTGAGATAGGGAATACTTCATTAAAGATAGGAACTAATGTAAATGTGACACTCTCTGTACAGCATGTTGAAATATGTTGGTGATATATAAGCAACAGGACATAAATAAATGGATGCCAATGAGCCAGTCTCCACATAGAACTGACTGCCCATATATTGTTTGCCAAACCCCCGGGTCTCCAGGCATTCCTGTGACACTGAAAAAGGGGCTCCTCACTTTGTTCACTCCTATATACCAAATAATCAGTATTAATAACAGTGTAGAAAAGGACAAATGGCAGAGAAACCTGCTTTCATATGGGAACAGCCACTACGTGAATGTATGCCCAACTGTTCATAATTACATTGCGGGACAAAGAAGTTACTTTTTTTCTATGTAAATGTAGAATAAGGAATTATTGTTGAAGCATAACAGAGTGCTGCAATCCCAAAACTCTCATCATCTAATACTGATGGTAATGGTAGTAAAAAAAAACAATACAGTATAGCCATACAGATCCTTTAATGGGCCAATCTATAATTTACAGATTACCAATTTATTACATGCTCTCTTACAACATGCAAAACTCAAACCAAATAATAGTAACACGGGACATACAGCCGTTGTAAATAGCAACATGATTGTAACAAGCAAAGCATAATAATAGAAATAACTAGAATGAACCATACACCACAGTAGTAATATTAAATATTATGATAGACTCACTATAAATATGCTGAAATGCTGTTTATTGTCCATGTTTAAAACGGATAACATATTATATAAATATATTTTCTATTTTTCAATTCTACCAAACGTGGATTCAGCTTCCCACCTCCTTCAGTTTTACTGACAATGTTGGCTCTCTGATGTACACTCATCTACATTCAGAGTCTGCTGACACTGTAATATGCTTTCTACTGCAAAACCACTGCATTGTGGAAAGAAATCTCATGTATACACTTAAAATATTATTTCCACATCATTTGGAGTTTTCTGCCCCAGTAACCTTAGTGCCTTTTTTCATCTTTGTACACCAATAGAGGAATAGATTTGCACAGGTGACGGATAAACCAATGCAGTGTGCACCTATCAGACATAAATAAGCAGCAACACTTCTATCTGGGAGGTGAGCTAATCATATTCCATTGCTGCAACCTTCACAGGAATTACAAGCACTAACATTTACACGGGGCAAGTTTACCCTTATCTTATACATGTTTTCTCTAAGAGCCAAAAATGAAATACAAATAATAAAATAAAATACATTGCAGCAGCCATAGATTTGTTGATGCTACATTTACTATATCATTTGTATAGAATTAAATACATTTTTGATGTCCTTTGATATCCCCCAACTACGCACTGGTCGACCAGGCAGGGACACATGCCCAATGAACAACAAGGCATAGCCACTAGGCAATGCAAACTGGGCCATGTGAGAGTGGAAAATTGTTCATGGCAATACAGGTGTTTACAGAACTACGTCATTGGGAAGTGGATGTACATGAGGAGGGTGCCAGGTGTTATGTGGATGACATAGTCAGTGTTTTTAAGGGCATGCTCAATCTAACTCTTAGGGCATGCTGAAAGTTACTTATAGAGTATAGTTTGCTTGTAGCACTATTTATTTTCATGTTTCGTGTTTTGCACTTGGGATATACGTTGTATGAGATAATCCCGTCCATCATATGCACCCTTATTTTACTCCCTATATTATTCAGTGACATTTTTTGCTTTGCTGAGTAATTTCTTAGACAATAAGACAATAAACATCCACCTATGTTCCTGCTGTATGAAAGGCATGTCTTAGAATGTTCTGATGGTTCTACTTTTCAATTTCACCAGGGCAAGAGACTCCTTTTTCCCGTTGACTAAAACGTGGAAAAACTAAGACACACAGTAGTTTGAGTAAAAACATGTGTATTAAGGCAGGATTCATATCACATCTGTGGCACGCAGTTGCCATACACACCATAAAGTATCTCGCCACACCCACTCAAAAAAAAATCTAAAGAAATTTGGACATATTAAATAGCCTATAACGAAAATGCCAGAGAAATAAACACTATATCTTTAGTATGCCGTTTAAAAAAAAAAAAAAGAAAACACCAACCCCAAAAGGGAATTATAAAGCAAAAAACAGTGTGTGTGTGTGTGTGTGTGTGTGTGTGTGTGTGTGTGTGTGTGTGTGTGTGTGTGTGCGTGCGTGTGTGTGCGGACATTTTCATAATTTCTTATCGATTCCCAGCAAACATCCGGCCACAGTATTGTCGCCCCCCTCAAAAAGAATCCATGAAACACTACTAAGCGCAGTTTGTGAAACCAGCCCTAAACTACAATTCTGTGGTCCAAGTTACAATTTCTATAGCGCTTCGTCTTCTCTCTCAATCTACTTTGGACAACTTATTCAGAAAACTCAAGTCCAGCATTTATACTTGTTATTTAGACAGTATGCTCCCATGCGTTTTGTTGTCAGGCAGAAAATTCTTTAGGTTTTTTGAAGTGGTTTTTACAATGCAGGCAATTTTGAAGCGGTTTTCAATGCAATTTTTGAGTTGTTGTTTTTTTCAAACGTTTGGGACATTGGTTGAAAACTTTATTAATTTGTTCACAAAAAAACAATTAAAACCACGTCTAGCCGCACAAGGAATTTTTTTCCGCCTCATTTCAGTGAGCAGAAAAAATCCGCCCTAAAAAACACCTCTAATTCCCATTGAAATCCATGGGGGGTAGATTTTGGGCATTTTTGCACGCTGATTCTAATGCGGAAAATGAATTATAATCACCGTAAAAATAGCTGCGTGAACAAGGCCTATGCGTCTACTTATACTTTAAGTAGGAATATTTGCACTGTGAAGTTTTGCAATAGAACTATTCAGTGAAAAAACACTTTTAAGATGACATTTAAATCGCTACTCTGCTTTAATATTCAAGGATTCATTTGCACCCGGTTTTCATTTCACATTGTCTATTGGAATCTGAATGTTGATAAAGCCACTCCGTAATGAAAACATCTTAAATTGTCAAAAGAAATGAAAAGCGAACAAATTGGACAATTTATTATGAATACATGGGCTGACTGTGGGGGTTGGTTTCATGCTTGTCTGTTTCAAGGAAATTAGACCTGGTGATTATTGCATAAGTAAAACCACTCAGAAACATTATCTGGTCCAACTAAGTGATGGATTTTGATAAATGGACACCAGGCAACCACTTAAGATTATTAAGTACCGTAGGTAAGAACATACTTTGGTAAGGAGGATCAAACTTTTACTTCTCCCCCTTCGAATGCAGTAATTATAGGTTGCTGGCAGAACACAAATTATTTTAAATCCCTAAATCCAAGGCTTATTCATTGTTGAAAATTATAGAAAAATGGAAGGAGGGGCAATCGCTTTACATCAACTGTGGAATGCAGCAGAGAGGTGATTCATTAAAACCTGCAAAGCAATGGAAAACGTAACAATGTCACCATTAGATGTAGCTGACAAGTGACAAGAAACAGGTCGAGTGATGAAATGGCTGGAGAACATTGTGTCTCCTTGTCAGATGTCAAGTTAAAAATAATAGACATTCGGCAATTAATTTTACATTAAAATAGAGGGGGGGTCACTCTTCAAATGCTGACATGTACTAATGTAGTCAGGTCAACACATAGTTATATTGTACATGAGATCTGCTCAAGCATAAAACCAACCTTAAACTGTGGCTCCACTTACAGAGAAGAACAGCAGCTTTGCAGATGAGACTGTAAATTTCAGGTATTTTACACCCAGGGCTGCACCTGCCATTATGCGATGTGAGCCTGCTGCCTCAGGCGGCGCCACCTAGTTAGAAAGGGGGTTGTGGCATTTTGTGATTTTAATCTCAGCCAGGAACCATGGAAGAGACGGGAAGAAACGGGAAGGGCCGGGGGAGGGAGTGCGGGGGTACAGCCTGACTTAAATGGCAGACGTGCGGCACATCCGTAGTGATGGTCGGGTACTGGGGCAGCCACAGGCTGGTATTACTAGGCCAGGAAAGGCCAGAAACAGTGACCCTTCCCACCCAGGTAATGCTAGCCTGCTGCTGCTATGTTGTATCTGGTTGGTTATGAAAAATACGGGGGAACCCCATGTCATTTTTAAAAATAAATAAAGTGGGGTCCCCCCCATTTGTCATAACCAGCCAGATACAACATAGCAGCAGCAGGCTAGCATTACAAGGGTGGAAAGGGCCACATTTTTTGTCCCTTCCCAGCCTGATAATACCAGCCTGCGGCCGACCCAGTACCCAACCATCACTGCAGATGGTCGGGTACTGGATAGTACCCGGCTCTTACCGGTACACCTGGTGGCAGTGGGTACCAGGGTAATAATGGGGGGTTAGTTCTAGCCCCTTTAACAGGCCAACACTAAGCCCCACCTTCAATGAGACAGTGGCCATTAATAAGGCGGTAATAAAGTTTAAAAAAAAAACAGACATATGAAAATATTTTATATTAAAATAAAAACTCCCTTAGGCAACCGTCTTTCACCATTTTATTTAAAAAAAAACATAGATCATCGAAGTCGTCCAATGAATCTATGACTTAGTCCAAAACGGTCAAGAAGCGGAACCTACCCAAAAAAGATAATTTAGCAGTATGAAAAATAAAATAAACGTACTCACCTTGAACACCTGTACTGTCTTTTTTTTTCTCCCCTGCGCCACAATAGAAACTAGAGGTCAAGGAAAAAAAATTCCCTTCATGTAACTCTGCTACCTGTCAACTGAAAAGTAAAGTCATCCGGCAGAGGGAAAAATGTTTTCCCATGATGGCATACAAGAAAGTCTAATTCCGAGGTGGTGAGGCTTTCTTCTACTCTGCCACCAGGAAACATTTTTCTTTCTGGCAGATGATTTTTCCATTGACAGGTAGCATTGATAGGTAGGAGTTCTATAGGGGTGATGTTAGGGGAGCAAACTCGGCAATTGCCCAGTGCCCCCAGAATGGGCCTCTACTCTTGGGCCAGAGCTGTGTGCTTGGCCCCAGGCAGTGTTCATTGTTTGTGTTTTTCCACCCCTGCCCTAGATATCAATCCTGAATTCGCCCCTGTGTGCAGAATATCACAAGTTCACAACAGAGCTTGAAGCGGAGAAGAGCACGCCCCTGCGGACCACAATACAGAGAGTGCGTCTAGCGAGTGAGTATAGCTGGTCTCCAGCCATGCCAGGATGTTTATCCAAATCTGCAGCGGCTGAAAGCGATGTCTGTTCAGTCTTCCATCGCTCCGGTAAAGGACTCGCGGGATGAGGTGACGTGCTGTGGATTAAGCTGGGCTGGAATGAAGAGAAGTGTATGATGCTGATTGGTCAGCGTCATACACTTTTCTTTACAACGGCCACTTAGTGAAAAGTAAAAAAACGCCTAGTTGGGTATGAAGAATAAATTTGCATAAATCTTAAAATGTTCATAAAAAAACTAAAAAAAAAACTGTAGTTATCTACATCAAAGTGCCTATTAGTTTAGGTAGGAGATAGGACAGTTATAAACTGGTGACAGCACCTCTCTAAATATTATTACGGAGCTTTGATGACCAGAAGTTTGATTAAAGAAGTTAAATACCCTTTGCACTAGTAACTTACTCATTTTACTAGTACTTATAGGCTGTACTTGCGTGCAATAATGATTAAACTTCACAGAAATGTCTAATGATTTATTTTTTTTAAATCAAAATCTCAACTATTTCTCTTTTTTTGTGACTTTATCATAGTTGCATGGCTTTCCGGGTGTGGAAAATGATTAAAGATTTGATGACTTGAAGTTTGCTGAAAGAAGTTGGATACACTTTGCCCTGGTAAGTTATTATTTTTCTAGTACTTATAGCTGGGGTAACATTGGGATATTTGCTACACAATTGCATGTAGAATCATGTGACCTTGCAGCTTATAGGAATGTTCAATAATGTATTTTTTTTTTTTTACATAGTTTTATTTATTTTTTGTTTCAATTTACAAATGTGAATAATCTAATTGGGCTTGGTTACTTGGATCTCTTACTTAGAATTTTTGGGCGGATGGGGGGGGGGCGCCATTTCAATTTTCGCCTCAGGCAGCAGCAAAGCTGGAATCGGCCTTGTTTACACCTGCCTGTGGACTCTTTAGCCAATATTGCTCTAAAGTCTATATACACCAACTCATCTACCACCAATTAAATTGTAGTTAGTATTTGACAGTAGGCACCTTGCATTAAACTGCAAATTGTAAGGAAGTTTTATCGCAGATACATTGCTTTCCACTCATTTTATTATATGGACCGTGAGCTTGAGGGGTTAATGCCGTCATTGAGGCTTTGGGCCCCCTCCGGAACCAGGGCTTAGATGCCACTGCTACCTCTGCACTCCCTAAATGCCACTAGAGGGAGATTATGAGATTACAAATGTAAATTGGCAATATCTGTAATGAAGGGGGTAAGGAAACAGGCAAATGAGCCCTAATCTACCCGCCACTCAGTCCCTGCCTACTTGCAACGACCCGCCCTAGGCAACGGGGTACAACTGGGCGACGGTCCCTACGCTCAATAAGTGCCCGACAGACAAACAGACAAGGGTACACAGAAGCAAGGGAAAAGGGGCAGTTGCCCACGGCAACACCGTGAGCAACAAGAGTGGTGAACGAGCCGAGTCAAACCAGGAGTGTACGAGGTACCAAATGCAGAGCAGGAAAGTAGTGAACAAGCCAAGTCAAACCAGGAGTGTACGGGGTACCAAACACAGAGCAGGAGAGTAGTCAGTAAGCTGCCATCCTGAGTGGTGGAAGATGGAGTCAGTCTCACAGACATAGAAGCAGACTGATTACCTATGGGCGTGGATACAGAAGCTGTGCCTGGCAGATCCTTAACAATAGCAATACGTTTTATACAGTTAACATGGGTATTTTGCAAATTGTTGTTTTGCAACAGCTTGAGAGCCGCAGGTTGGATACCACTGTTCTAAATGGAAACTTTTTACAAGGACAACATTTACAAATATCCACAACTTTATATTTTTGGAACAGACGTACTTAAAAAATTATATACATTACATTACTATTTCAGAATCAAACATTTTATCCAGAGGAAATTTGATAACTTATATTCTAATTTGACTGTACACCTCACTCCCAGACCGGGTTTACATTTCCCTACCGAGAGGTGAAAACTTAATATACGACACTACAGTGCTGGGCGACCACACTTATGCCGGTTTTGTATGCATGACACGTACACACAGCAAAATAACTGTATGAGTCCCCAAACACTGGTGCAGAACAGACTCGGTATCCAGTATTATTAGGAGCATCATTATCATTGAAACAATATCTTAATTTTAATTACATTCAGAAAAATAGAGTCTCAAACAAGCGGAAGGTCCCTGGGTCCCCAATGCCTTGAGGGGATTTGATGACCCTTCTGTGTTACCAAGAGTACAGAACCTCTGCCACTCTACAAAATATAGCCCATTATGCCTGCAGATTCCATATATTAAAATGTAAATTTGGAGATGCACTGTCAGGTTTTATTATGGGAGGTTGTCACCTTCTCAGTAGAGACTACTAAAGTCTACAAAAACAGGGTGAGCCCCCACCCTAACCAATATCATCTGTTAAAATAAATGGGAAAGACTTAGAGAATGTTAATAATATCATTAAGTGCACCATGTCAGAGAAACCAGAGAGCATTTATCAAACGCACAGGTTCTGTACAAAAGAAAGGCTGCAATGTGAATAGGTAATAAAAGTTTTTTTTTTTGTTTTTTTTTAAATCCCTACCAATGAGTAATGTATGGTATACTAGCAGCCTACCTTCATGGAGCTTGCTGTGAAGCATTTTATGTTGTACCATTTTAAAGACTGCTAATAGCTAAAATGGTTCCTAAACTAAAATAATTCTGTAGAACAGGACAATACAGTGCGAGAAAATGTGTCCCAGTCATCACAGCAAGGAAAAGACATTGGGTACTAAGGAGTAGTTTCATGGCCCTAAGCCAGACGGTAGTAACGGAAATTCTATGTACCCTCTCAACCTGAGCAAAATGATTCAGTGCACCAATTACTGTGGATTTCATAGTGGAGGAAAGATTATCCAGGAGATCATCTTTGAGTCTGTGGATATCCATCTTCTATTTAAGAAGGTCCAATAAAGTTCAGACAGAAGCTGATAAATAAGGGCTTTCTAGAAAAAAATGATTTGCAGAGGGCAGCCATCAAATCCCACACTAGTTTCTCATGCCTTATTTCCAAATGCTTGTCTGGCATTTCAAAAATATGCATTAAAATTCAACATTTAATTTGTCAAAAGGAAAGGGTAGCTGCAGTCAGGAATAATTCAAGTGTGGCATAAAATTCTAATTGGACTATTCATAGAGTAAGTCTTAAAAAATATGGGACGCACCAAAAGGGAATATAGGGTACCAATGTATTGCATTTTTTAACATCCTACAGGATCTCTCATACTCACTCCAGGTAGTTATTCCATCTCCAATGAATGCACCCCTGCTACCACATAACATGGTCAGATAACCAGAGAGCTGCAGTGTAATACTGCCATCAAAAATACTGCCATATTTGTACCATCTGCCCAAATCTACTGTGGGACATACAAAGCTTGTACGGCCATATGACGGCAATGTGGTAACGCATCTTCCCCTTTGTCATAGGATGTCTGCAGGCTGCGCACTGCTGATCCCCATAGAAAGGATGATATAGTCTACCTCTTTAAAATGAAAACTTTAAATGAAGATGTAAAATGCAGATCTATATATTACTGCTAAACATGTGTTCTAGTTACTACAAGCCGCTTCCTAAAGTTTTGAAAAGTGTGTTTTCAGTATTCCAGTATGTACTATATGTGTAGAGAAGGCTCCAACTTATGTTACTGACGCTCCGTGAAATGCATTTAGAAGATGTTTACTGACAATTACTTGCCTATTTATGTGGCCATCTTCTAACAATGAAATTATGGCGAGTGTGGTCATGTTTTTGACAATTAGTTATTGGAGATACTATCATGTGTTAATTTGTGTTTACTTATACACATTAAATAGTCCCTGATTCAATTGAAGTTTTTACTAATATATAACAAACTTCCATTTACAAGAGCGATTTTCCCCTTTACCAAACAGTTTTACTTCCTAGGCAAGCAAAATTCCTATGTCATATGCACACATTGAGGCCGAATATTACACTGAAGAATTCCTAGTGAAGTAAAGCCGGCTCAGGAGACACAAGAGGAAGTGTGAAGGTCAGGTAAATACATGTCTGGGCACCCAATAATCTGCTACAGCAACAATGCAGGGTAAGGAGAGTGGCAAACATATTTAGACAAATTGGAAAGCCATAAAACAATTACAGTAAATCAAATGCCTGTGAAACTGACAGCGATTAGCATGAAATGAATACAGCGAAATTTAATGAGGTCTGTCGTGTCGGACTTGTGAATTAATTTTCCTAGTGCAACACCACTTAGTGCCTCCTGAGACCAACTTAAATGCAATGGAAACGTATGTGGGCCAATGCAGGAAATGCTAAAAAAAAAAAAATTCCACATATGTATAGCGCCGATGTGGTGTATCTAACACTAATAAGTGTGCAATAATCCAGAAAGATATGGTGTCATTTCTGTGATAATCTGTGCAGAGGCCGCAATCCAGGCCATCCATTGGTCTGTCACACAGTCAGCAGAATACACACAATGGACAATTTACTGCAGACTACAAACTGTTATAAATCCTTTGTCTGCAGACAAATTTGCATACCAATTGTGAGTAATAGTCTAATTCTACAAAAAGCCTTTACCAACTTTACAGAAAGACTAGCTCAATGCACGAGACATTACCACTTTTTCTTCCTACTTATCTGCATTACATACTGTACACAGTGGCGGATTATCATACGGGCGATTCGGGCGGTCGCCCGGGGCCCGAGGCTCCCAGGGGGCCCATGGCAGCCCGAACCGCACATTATCTTACAAACCTATTCAGCGCGCTAGCGCTGCTAACTTCCGAAGATGAGGAGGGGAGGAGCAGGGAATTGGCCGGGAAAGGGTTAGGACACGCCTCCCTGACAAGTGCGGGCGCCGCCATGAGTAACAGAACAGCGACGGACGGCTGTTCTGTTGCTCCAAAGCTGCCAGAGAAGACCCGGGCGGGCGGTCACCAGCGCTGAGGTTAGTCGGCTTATCCTCCTGCCCAACTGGTTCCCGACCGCTGGCTGTATTTTTACGGCCAGCGGTCAGGGACGGGTCCTTAAAATCCGAGCCATAGACTTTCTACGGCTCGGGTTTTAACTTGCTGCCCGCGCGATCGGGCAGCTGAATGTCGGGTCTCCGGCTGTCAGTGACTGCCGGGGACCCTGAGGAGAAGACAGAAGCAGCTTTCGCTGCTTCTGTCTTCTCCGATGTCTTCTTACACAGCGTTCAATGAACGCTGTGTATAGGAATAGAGACAGCAGCAGCGGCGCTGTCTCTATTCCTCCCGGTGATCATGTGACTGGTCACTTGATCGCCGGGTGCCGTTAGTGACAGACTGTTGCTGGGTCTAACTAGAACCAGCACAGCCCTATTAGTGACAATCGTCACTATGAGAGGGCTGATTTCCCCTGTAACTGGGGCTGCTGTGCAGCTCCAGTTACAGGGGAAAAGATGGTGTAAAAGAAAGAAAAAAAAATATATAAAGTTCCCCAAAGTTCTTTTTTGACCTTTGAGGAACAGACCATAGTAATAAAAAATAATAAAGTAAAGTGCAAAAAAAAATTCAATAATACACATAAAATACCCCCCCCCCCCCCAAAAAAAAACCATAGACATGTAATATATTAAAATTTACGGTAAACAATGACGATTACAAATAAAAGGTCTATTTTAGGGTAAAACTATGTTCTTACCAAAAAAAAAAAAAATCGCTGAAACGTAAAAAAAGCTTATTTTTTTACTATTATTTTCAAACTTTATGAATAAAAATTCTAAAATAGCAAAAAAGTGTGCATAAAAATGATAAAAAAACGAAACCTGCATTGTTTACGGAAAAAACGTCGCAAAAATCACGTGTTTTTTTTTTTTTTTTTATATAAAAATGTGTGTTTGGAGCAATTTTGTAATTACGTTTTATTAAAAAATATTTTCACTTTTTGAGATACAGCTGCTTTGTATCCTGTATCCGTCAGGTCAGCAGGACTGACGGGATCAGTGAAACGGGCCCTGCGCTAAATTATAATCTTAGATGTGATAGATTTGAGGTGGATCCTGCGTGTCACTGATCCTGTCAGTCCTGCTGACCTGACGGATACAGGATACAAAGCAGCTGTATCTCAAAAAGTGAAAATATTTTTTAATAAAATCAATCAAATCACACACATACTAATATGTATATATATATATATATATATATATATATATAAAATTATGATAAAGTTTTTAAATGTGTACATAACCTTGTGGCACTATATACAAGGGGGAGCGCTGTGTGCCACTTTATACAAGGGGAGCGCTGTGTGCCACTATATACAAGGGGGAGCACTGTGTGCCACTATATACAAGGGGGATATATACAAGGGGAGTGCTGTGTGCCACTATATACAAGGGGAGTGCTGTGTGCCACTATATACAAGGGGGAGCGCTGTGTGGCACTATATACAAGGGGGAGCGCTGTGTGGCACTATATACAAGGGGGGCTGTGTAGTGCTATCCACAGTGGTATGTGTGTGGCACTCTTTATAGGGGGGCCTTTTTGGTGCTATTTACAAGAGGGGGAGGGCTGTGTGGCGCTCTCTACAGGGGGCTGTATGGCACTATCTATATGGGGCTGTGTGTAACGCTCTGTATGGGGGGGATGTGTGATATATAGAGGGGGCTGTGTATGGCGATATCTATGGGGGTGTGTAATATCTACAGGGGCTGTGTGTGGCACTATGTACAGGTGGCTGTGTGTATGTGGTGTTTTACAGTGTGTGGTATTATTATATTCAGGCGCGCAGTGTTTGGTGCTATTATATTTAGGGGCACAGTATGTGGCACCATGATAACTTTATTTTCGTTTATAGGTGTGGAAATGTTGGAAAAGTGAGGAGACGTCTGAGTGGCAAATTCTGCAGAAATGAGTCATGGCCGGGAGAAGTCGTCATGAGCGCTGGATTGGATGGAGAAGAAAAGAGGAAAAAAACTACTAGAATCTGAGACGTCGTCACCTGTGAGTCACTAGATTTATAGAGAATCTGTCACCTCTCCTGACATGTTTATTATAGGAATCCTTGTATTTCACAAAAAGTCTTTCTGCAGTCCAGGACTGATAGACAATTCCCCTTGTCAGGAGGTTGTGTCCCTGCACAGTGTGATACTGTCAGTATGTAGGGACACCGCGCTGTGACAAGGGAAATCGTAACACTGTTAATGCTTGCCCAAAAAGGTAGTGTTAAAAATAGTTTCGGCAGGGCGGCGGTGAGGAAGGGGGGCCCAAGTTTGGGTAACAGCCCAGGGCCCATGGTCTACTTAATCCGCCACTGACTAGACTGATTAGTTCAAGCACATATCCTCCAACTTAGCCCAGGATTTGGCTTTATAAATTAAGCTTCTCTTTTTCTCCCAGGAGCCTATTTGAACTATTGTCTATGATCATTAGGTTTGCCAGGAGATTAGACTTCATGGTCACTTAGACCACAAGCGATGTCATTAGACTGACAGGTGCAGACAGGAGGACAACATTTAGAGCAGTAGAATACTTAAGGCAGAAAAAAGACTACAATCAGGTTACATAGCATGTTGTATCTGTCACTTATGTGAAATGTTTTGTAAGGGAACATAGGTTTAAATCCCACACAGCCCTGAACGTTTTTATGGCACACACTGGAAAGATATATAGGGGTATTTATATTTTCGGATACTTTTTGCATAGGTTCTTCAAAGTTAGATCCACACTTTAAAGCGTACCTAAACTTGCAGGTGACGTTTCATTATAAGGCTGTGTTCACATCAGCGTTCCTTTCCGCTGAGGAATTACGTCGGAAGTTTCCGTCGGGTTAACCCCTCATCAGAAAGGCAAACTGAAACCTTAGCTTCTGTTTCCCTCACCATTGGACTCAATGGTGACGGAAACCTAGCTAATGGTTTCCGCTGGTCACCTTTGTGACAGGGTTCCGTCGTTTTGACGGAAAAATATGTTTCAATACTGGACCGTATTCCTGCAGGGAGGCAGGCACACCTAGCGTCATACATAACTATGATATTAGGAGCCCGACTCCCTGAACTGTGCTCTGTCCGGGAAATGCGGCCGACATGCGGTATATCAAGGAGCGAACACGGTCGTGTGCATGAGGCCTTAATGTGCGGATGGGACTAGGACTATTAATGTAAGCTGTAAATTTGCTTCTACTTGAGATACAGCATCTTGCAAACTTGGCACATGAATCAAACCTGGAAGAAGTCCTATTGTCATGTGGATTTCCTTTATTACAAATCCAACCTATCATTTTATAATCTTTCCCTTATTTAGGAAAAATATAAATACTTTATTTAACTTATCTGATCACTATAAAGCAATTCAAAATGTGTCCTACAAAACTTTAAGGTACCGAGATATGCAGTGGACTATATCACTTATCACTACAGTGCCCATAGCCTTGCCTCCTGATCCAGATAAGATTGACAACATCCATCACGAGGTACTACAACATTTTCAAATGGCATACTCGGAAGAAATTGAGTAACAAACTCTGTGTTTTTTTTCTCGTATTACCTCTTGTGAAAAAAAAATTGGGAGCGAAAACTAAATATTTTTGAAAAATAAAAACAGCCCAGTAAAATCTGCATGCCAAATAGCGCTCCTGCCTTTCTGAGCCCTGCTGGGTGTCCAAAAAGTGGTTTATGTCTACATATGGGGTAGTGCCGTACTCAGGAGAAATTGCTTTACAAATGTTAGGGTGCATTTTCTCTTTTATTTCTTGTGAAAATGAAAAGATTCTACATTTTAGTAAAAATTATTTGCAATTACATGTCCTAATTCCACTAAATTCAACAAAAAATATGTTCCTTAAAGGGTGTAGTTTGCCAAATGGGCACACTTTTGTGGGGTTTCCACAGTTTTGGTCCCGCAGGGGCTTTGCAAATACGACATGGCACCCAAAAACCCTTACAGAAACATTTGAGCTCCAAAAACCAAATGGTGCCCCTTCCCTTCTGAGCCCTGCTATGTGTCCAAACAGCCATTTATTACCACAAATGTGGTATTGCTGTTCTCAAAAGTGTTTGTTTTTACAAATGTTGGGGTGCTTTTTCTCCTTTATTTTGTTAGGAAGAGTCTGTGACTTTAAGATCGACCATGACTACTGATCTAGCTTTTGGGCGGTTCTGTTTACTTCCTGAGCCTATCCCACTTCTCTGTCTTCTTCCTGTCAGGTGTGGGTAAGGTATTTATACCTGGCCTCCTCCCTCTTTCTTTGCTTGTGAATTTTTCCCCTTTCTTAGGTGTGGTGATCAAGCTTTGACTTGACTCTGTGTCCTAGACTTCTGGACTTCTTGGAAACTGACCTCGGCTTGCCTCTCGTTAACCCCTTGTTTTCCGATTTTAATTATCTGCTGCCGCCTTGCGGTGGGCTCTGACGAATGCCACAGAGTAGCCTTAGACTCTGTCGATCAGAGTTGTGACGGATGTGGGGTTGCGGTTTTATTTGCATGCTTACTCCCGACAGTCTCTAGCAGCCTTTTGGGAATTGGGCAACGAGTGAAAATGAGAAAATTTTAGATAAAACTGTAGATTTTCATTTTCACGGCCTAATTCCAATAAATTCAGCAAAAAAACCTGTGGGGTTAAAATCATCAATATAACCCAAGATTAATTCCTTAAGGGTATAGTTTCCCAAATGGGGTCACTTTTGCGAGGTTTCCACTGTTTTGGCCCCTCAGGGGCTTTGCAAATTCGACATGGCACCCGAAAACCATTCCAGCAAAACTTGAGCTCCAAAAGCCAAATGGTGCTCCTTCCCTTCTGAACCCTGCCGTGTGTCCAAACAGCTCTTTATTACCACATATGGGGTATTGTCAGAATCAGGAGAAATAGCCTTTCAAATGTTAGGGTGCTTTTTCTACTTTTTCCTTGTAAATGTTTAAAATTTCTACGTAGGAAAAAATTTAGATTTTCAATTTCACTGCCTAATTCCACTAAACTCAGCAAAAAAATAGAAGGCGGCCACGAAATCCACTAGGTGCTCCTTTGCTTCTTAGGCCTGTGTTTCAGTCCATTAGCACACTAGGGCTACATGTGGGATATTTCTAAAGACTTCAAAATCTGAGCAATAAATGTTGAGTTGTGTTTCTCTGGCAAACCTTCTGTGTTACAGAATTTTTTTTATTAAAATGGATTTTCTGCAAAAAAATTAAATTTGAAAATTCCATTTCTGCTGCATGAAGGGTTAAGAAACTCTCTAAATGCTGTTTTGAATACTTTGAGGAGTGAAGTTTTTAAAATGGGGTGATTCCTGGTGGCTTTCTAATATATAGGGCCTGCAAAGCCACTTCAGAACTGAACTGGTCCCTAAAAAAATAGGTTTTTGCAAATTTTCTTGAAAGTGTGAGAAATTGCTTATAAAGTTAGAAGCCTTGTAAAAATAGTACTATATAGAAGTACAGGGTGGGCCATTTATATGGATACACCTAAATAAAATGGGAATGGTTGGTGATATTAACTTTCTGTTTGTGGCACATTAGTATATGGGAGGGGGGAAACTTTCCAAGCTGGGTGTTGACCATGGCGGCCATTTTTGAAGTCGGCCATTTTGTATCCAACTTTAATTTTTTCAATGGGAAGAGGGTCATGTGACACATCAAACTTATCGAGAATTTCATAAGAAAAACAATGGTGTGCTTGCTTTTAACGTTACTTTATTCTTTCATGAGTTATTTACAAGTTTCTGACCACTTATAAAATGTGTTCAAAGTGCTGCCCATTGTGTTGGATTGTCAATGCAACTCTCTTCTCCCACTCTTCACACACTGATAGCAACACCGCAGAAGAAATGCTAGCACAGGCTTCCAGTATCCGTAGTTTCAGTTGCTGCACATCTCGTATCTTCACAGCATAGACAATTGCCTTCAGATGACCCCAAAGATAAAAATCTAAGGGGGTCAGATCGGGAGACCTAGGGGGCCATTCTACTGGCCCACTTTGACCAATCCACTTTCCAGGAAACTGTTCATCTAGGAATGCTCGGACCTGACACCCATAATTACATAAATAACTCATGAAAGAATAAAGTAACGTTAAAACCAAGCACACCATTGTTTTTCTTGTGAAATTCTCGATAAGTTTGATGTGTCACATGACCCTCTTCCCATTGAAAAAACTAAAGTTGGATACAAAATGTCCGACTTCAAAATGGCCACCATGGTCAACACCCAGCTTGAAAAGTTTCCCCCCCTCCCATATACTAATGTGCCACAAACAGGAAGTTAATATCACCAACCATTCCCATTTTATTTAGGTGTATCCATATAAATGGCCCACCCTGTATTATAAAAATAATAGAACGTTCAAAAAGAGATGCCAACATAAAAGTAGACATTAGGGAAATGTTAACTAGTTACTATTTTCTGTGGTATAACGATCTAAATCAAATTTTACCACTAACATAAAGTACAATGTGTCACAAGAAAACAATCTCAGTATCGGTTGATAAAATAAAAGCATTCCAAAGTTATTACCACATAAAGTGATGTCAGATTTGAATAAACACCACACTTGTGCTTTTTTACCCACTACGATAGGTTAGCTGCTGTAGACTAAGGGGATGTTTGTCTTAACCCCTCATCAAACTGCATCATACTTTCTAAGACATTAATCATTCAATTAAGATTAAAGTGGAAGCGTCGACTGGGTGAGGTGTGTGTATGTGTGTATATGTCAAACATTATAATAAAAAAATTACTCAATTCTCTAATTCATAACTCTCTTCAGCACAACGCCTTTACGCAAAAGTCGTTAACGGCAAAAGGAAGTTTAAGTGCACAAGGCTTTTTTTTTAACACCCTGAAGAGAGTTCAAGCAAATTGAAGGCAGCACATTCTGAAAGTAATAACGAAATCCCTCTTGTCCACATTCTGAGAATGGAAAAAAGAGATCAAAGGCTCATGGTGAGACGGTGCTATAGACAGCATATTAAAGAGTGATTTATTTTCTACTGCTCAATTACTAAAGACAACTTGATTTCACAGACTAGCACAGATGCACATGCTCATAAAAGAAGCTACCCTTAGAATTATTCTTAAGTGGATTTTCCTAATGGACTCTGATCCCAATTTAACACCTTTGTGACTAGAATTTGTCATGCCCATTATTAATATGCAGCGAGCAGGAGGGCTAATAACGTAACATTCATATGGCTATTACATTTAAAGAACCAGCAATATTTGCATGTGTAAGGGCTAAGCTATAAGGGTGATTTCTGCTAGGCTTACTATGCCATAATTAATCATGAACAATAGGAACTTATTATACTCAAGGGGCGACCACACAACAAACTGTAATAAGAAGCACTATCATGGATCAGTCAGACTAGAACTACATAAGAAATGCTTTTAAATCAATCATCGGGAATATTGTTGTGCTGGTGACCCTGATATCTGAAATTTCAGTAATTAGACATTTCTGACACAACTTTCAGTCAGCGGTGCATGCTGCCCGATGACTGTGACTCATCTTGCTAACCATGTTGAACACTATTCTCTTCCGTTTACCACCTCTTTGACTTGCTTACTTGTTGGCTTGCTTTGGTTGGCTTACTTTTTGGTGCAATTTGGCACTTTTTAAGCAACACCCATTTTTGTGAAGTCACACCTCTTCTCTAGACACTTTTAAAACTGTCTAGTAGGGTGCAAAAAGAGTCTAAAACACATAAGAAATGTACACCAGTTTTATAGCGTAAATTAAGTCAGACTTCTGGGGCATTTAGCTTAGTAAATCTCCCGAACTGTGTTTTGCCTAGTCCAGCACCTGAGGGGGCGGTGCATGATGCAGAGATTAAAATAGCACCAGCTGAAACAATCTGGAAGGTGGGTGATAACCTCAGGTAGTCAAGTAGCAGTCCAGGGTCAGTACATTGATAAGCTGCAACATTTTGCAGCGTAGGGTAGAGACGTGGCCAGGAAACCTACCATTTTCGATACACAAATAATTATCAGTCGTTTCTAGAGTAAGGCAGCAATGAACTAGAGACAAAAAGCTCAATAGTCTGGAAAAAGGGGCCAGGCTTATATACGAAGCCGTAAAGGTAAGACTAAATAGGTAATTAAGGCAAAGAATCCTGAAAACCTAAACAATAGATTCAGCATTGGATCTGTCCACAGAAAAAAAAATCCATACTTACGGATACAAAGGCAGGTTAAAAACACCACAATGCTACAGTATATCATTGTGGCTTGTCTGCATCCTGCTGGGAACTGGTGTTTTAACTTTCCCTTGTATCCGTTAGAATGGCCGTGTTCTGTGATTTTAAGTAAATTTTATCCCATTTTCTGTGATTTGGTTGTAATGCTAGTGTAGGGACTCACAAGACGATGAGGACCCTTAACAAGGGTTGCAAGCTTGCATATTTTGTCCAAAATACCCCATGTTGAATATTTCTGCCCAATGCCGCCTGACCTTGTGATGTTGGGGGACGATGTGGTGTCAGTACTTTGTGTGGTGCATTTTAAAGGTGCTGGGCAGCTCACCTGATCTAAAAGCATGGCATAACTAATAGGCTGTAATTCAGAATGGTGTGCTACACGTTGCCACCTGCCTGGACAACCCCTTTAAGTCCTGTAAATATTGAATTGAGGCCTCCATGGATTGGACTTGTTTTTCCTGCACATTCTACAGATACTCTATCAGATTGAGATGTGGGTAACTTGAAGACCAAGTCAACACATGAAACTCTTTGTCATGTTCTTCAAACCATTCCTAAACATTTTTTTCAGTGTGGCAGGACACATTATCCTGCTGAAAGAGGTAAAGTATGTGTGAAAGTAATATCTACATGAACGTCAGGACCCAAGGTCTCCCAGCAGAACATTTCCCAAAGCACCAAATTTCCTGTGCAGACTTGCCTTCCTCCCATAGTGTATTATACCACCGCTTCTCTGGGTACGTGATGCATACACACCTGGCCGTTTACATGATGTAAAATAAAATGTGATTCATCAGACCAGGCCACCTTATTCCACTGCTACAAGGTCCAGTTCTAATGCTCATATGCCCATTATAGCCATTTTTGGCAGTGAACAGGGGTCAGCATGGGCACACTGACCAGTCTGTGTATTCTCACATCTTTCTGTAATACCCAACATTAACTGTTTTTTTTAGCAATTTGTCTTATATTAGCTCTTCTGTGGGATCTCATCAGGTGGGCTAGCCTTTACTCCCCACATGCATCAATGAGCCTTAGGTGCCCATGACCCTTTCACCGGTTCACCAGTTGTCCTTCCTTGGACCACATTTGGGAGGTACTAACCACTGCATACCGGGAATAGCCCAAAAGACCTGCCCTTACGGAGATACTCCAGTCCTTTAGACATTACAATTTGGCCCCTGTCAAAGTCACTCAGATCCTTACATCCTTATATCCTAGACAGATTCAATTTTAAAGAGATAATCAATGCTTTTCAATTAACCTGTAAGTGGTTCGAGGGTAGCTTTACAAGTGAAAAAGCTGGTTTCACCTGGTAGAAGCCATGCGGCCAAAATCCACATTGCAAAACTGTGGCAATTTCGGAAAAATGTGCACAGTTTTGTGGAATGGTTTATTTAGCTGCATGGCAAAATGTAAGTGCCATTCGGCATATGTGAAATTAACCTCAGGACTTTCACATGGTGCAGTCAAATTACTGCTTATTGCGGCAATGCGCAGTGGTTTTTGTTAAATGGGGGAAAATTTCCACGATTTTGTGGTAATTAAGGCATAATCCGTTATTTGACTGTACTATGTGAATAAGCCCTTAAAGGGGTATTTCCAACTTCCCTTTTCACATTTTTTCTAGTAAAAATAAACATGTTAGACCCTCTATAATGTTTTCTTTACCCCTTTTTTCTCCACTTTTTCATAGACAGAGTCCCGCTCCTCATTCCCTGTTTTTTTTTTTTTTTAGATTTAAAGGGAGGTACCAAGCTTTTCCTACACAAATCCAGCAAGTGGCATTGTGAGAGACGTTACGGCACCACTTGCATGAGTGTGTGTTCTCCCACCGTGCTGCTGTTATGTATACTATTACGTACAGCATCGGGAATACAACACTGATCCCCAAATGTTGAAACAGGAGTGGTAGGCGAAGTTTCCCCATTCCACATTCGTTACCATCCACTGTTTCTTGTAAATGTACAATGTACTCTGTCCACAGTTCAGGGGAATCTTAGACAAACCATAAATGCAAATAATTAACACGGTAATGATGGTAACTGATGGAGACCTAACGATTGCATTAATGATTGTTCATCCCCATATACAATTAGCAACGGCCCCAGTAATAGCCCAAGTAATATCGATCAGTGCTCATTATGGGCAGGAATCTGCCCATGTAAACCCACGTTTAATTCACATCCAGCAGATGTGTCAGCTCTTCTCTGCACATTCGTGCTAAGCCTTATCAGGGCTTCCTCAATGAGCTTACACCAAAGTTCACACTGCTATCGCTATATATAGAAATAATAGTGTTTCAGGAAACCTGCATACAGCTCTGGTAAGTACTCTGCTACATTCGTCTCAGCATGGACCCACAAAGATCAGCTTAACAGCTTAATAGGATGGCTCTCTGGCTACTGCATATGCCCAAGAACCGTTCTATTCACTTTCATTGAGCAGGAGGGAAGTGGCTGGGTCGGGAGATGTTGCGCATGCTTTCCAAATGCGCGCTTCCGAGAACACGGCCAAACTCATCAAAAAACATGCGAGCAAGCATGGCCACCGTAACAGGCATGCAGCTGCGTCTGTAACTATAAAAAATAAACTTTTTTAAACTCATAAAGGGACTGGGGTACAACATAAAAAATATCTCAACGTAACAAAACAGAAAAATTGAGGTATTGGTAGATATACATAACTTTACATAAGGTACACATTAAGATATGATCATATAAATAGGAATACTCCTTTAATGTTGCGGCTGAACAGCGATTATTATAGTTCACACACTAGAATTAAAGTTTGTACTTCTCCCATTCAATGTTAGAATGGTCAAAGCTTTATGGTGAAGAACCTGTCCAAACCATTCAGTTGATTTATTTAAATTGCAGAATATAGCAAGATAAACCTGGCAAAAGAGATCTCTGTATCCATTCCAGTAAATGATTCCTAAGGATGATATCCCTATCATGCAAGCCCATAGTGAGAAATGTATTTACTGAAGGATAATTAGATGTCCCACAAGCAGAGCATCATGCAGCAAGATAGCATACAGTGACAGTCTGCTTAGGAAACACACTTGTGTGATCCACGCTCAACCATCAAGAAATGGCTACAATTAAATTGGCACAAACAGCTAAGTGATTAGAACCTGGCACGCTGGGTCAATGATGAGATCTGTACAGCTGCCCTGTGCCAGTTATATTTCTATTCCAAATGAAAGGAAAGCTATCGTTTCAAAATTATTATCACGAAGCTGCAACTTTTATTGTAAGATTCATTGATACATGTAATTCCCTCTCACATAAACAGAACACAAAAAGGAATAATATAATGCATGTATTTGTTATCTTGGCATCTTCATTATCATTGTAACAAATTAGATTTCCAATATATACATAAACAGTTAAACTAAGCCTTTACTATTTAATATAGTTAGACATGTACCTCTGCAATGCGCACGGTATACGGCTGGCCATGGAAGATAGGAGCGTTGTCATTGACATCCCCAACCTGGATATTTACTTTGCCTTTGATAACCTGAGAGTAACCAGAAGCAAGTCCATTAGGTGATGGGTCTCCTTCCACTTTTTCACATTTGGTACGTTTATACACACAGTAAACTTACGATAAACTGGCAAATCCAATCATCCAGCGTTACAGCTAAGTAAGGGATAGAGCCATAAAGTATCTCAAAATTAAAACGGCTGTCCAGTTTCCCCAAATTAATGTAATGTTTTGTATAATTAGAAGTTATTCAATTTTGAAATATACTATAGGTATTAATTCCTTACCGTTCTCAAGATCTCTGCTTTTTGTTATTCAGTAGTTACATTCATTGTTTACTTCCAGTGGATAAAATTCTGTCCATGGTCATGTGATGGACACACAGGTGCACAGCTCGTTACAGTTACATTTGCACCTCCAGAATTTTATCCACTGGATATCTTAAAAACCATGAGGAATTATTACAGAAAGTATTTGGAAAAATTGCATAATTTAATTATACAAAAAAAATATAACATTAATTTGCGGAAACTGGAAAACCTTTTTAATTATAAGTACACTAATACTTAGAACTACAAATTTTCACTTGGAGTCATAAAAAAGTTAAAATTAATTTTACATACTTCTCTAACGTTCTGTGTTATCAAACAGACATAAAGTGGCGGTCTCAACTAGTAAATCCCTCAGTGCCCTGCTTGCCCCCTCTCTATTAACCAGAACCACCCTAGTGAACTTGACATGGTTATGTATTACATGTTCACCTATTCATTTAGGCAGACGGTTGGCTAGTTAGTAAAACTCCTTTAGGGTGTGAACACACACAGCGTAAACACTGCGGATTTTCCGCAATGGATTCATTGTGGTAAATCCGCAGCGTATTACAGTAGCGGCAGTAATGTTTCAACAAATTTCGTCCTCAAACAGCGGAAAAAAGCCGCCGAAAAAAACGCACATAATTTGACCTGCTGTTTCCTCCACCGTAGCATGTCAATTAATGCTGCAGAATCTAGCTCTCCTGTTGCGGGTTTTCCCCATTAAATTAAATAGGGTGCTTAAACCTGAAACAAAGTGGTGTGTGTTGCGACATATGCGGCAGAATCACAGCAATTCCACCTCAAAAATCGCAAGTAAGAAAAAAAAAAGTTATACTTACCCAGAGTTCCCTGCTTCTTCAACAGTCTGGCCTCCTGGGATGACACTTCACCCCCATGTGACCGCTGCAGCCAATTACAGGCTGCAGCGGTCACATGACCTGCAAAGTCATCCCAGGAGGCCGGACTGCACGCAAAGAAGGGGGAGGGGGTATATATGAACTTTTTTTTTATTTTTCTGGCGCTGCTTTACACAGCAGAAATTCCACCGGAAATACGCACCACAATGAAGTGTGATTTTTTGGACGGCATTCTCTGCAGTGTACAGGGCGGATACGCTGCGAAGCTAGACGCAGCGTATCCGCCCAGAACACGCCGTGTGCATTCCTACTCTTAAACTGATCAACACTTGTCTATATGATCCCAATATACACGTCTTCCAGTCATAGAAACAATGTACCACAGAAACTACCAGGCTGAATCTAGCATTTCTAAAATTAACACACTGAAAATGCCTAACCGCTCAATGAAAGTTACCTAACTTATACTCCTACAATCAGAGGCATAACCTGAAGCTCCTGGCCCCAATGCAAAATTGTTAACAGGGTCCCCACCTCCCATATATCATTTATAATACTGGTGTCTTCTTATGAGGCTGAGGGGCTTTTGAGCCCCCTCAGGCTCATGGGCCCGGGTGCAACTGCTATCTCTGCAACCACTATGGCTACGCCTCTGCCCACAATGGGTTTCCTGGGATAAAAGTCAAAACATTTAAAAGGCTTGTCTCACAAAGAAGACCGCTTTTTATATTGAAGGAGTGCCCGGATTGGCTTTAGAAAACCCCAGCGATCAGCAGTATGGCCACTACAGGGAATATGTAGTATTCCGTACTCGTTATTCATATGAATCTATGGACAATATGGGTCCACCAGAGTGAGAGAAAGGGATGGTCTTCATAAGAACACTCCTTTAACTATATTTAAAGATTTATTTCAAATTTGACATGGTCTTAGAACAATTAAAATAACTTCATAACATGAACCAGAAGACATTAAAGTTGTCCGCACTTCTTAACAAATCTGTGTCATTTTTTCCATATCCTTATATGTTGAGTAAAAACACCCACATTAGTGCTTAAATTAACATTGAACAACTTTATATTGAATTGGCCAAATGTCTGTTCAACATGGTTCATGCTAGCAGCATTCATACCCAAGATGTTATAATCATTTTTCTCCACCCCTTTCATCACTTCTCCCGTTATCTTGTCCTGTTTTACCATTCATAGATTTTTATGCCATGAAATAAAAAAAAAAAAGTCATACATACCCCCTGGCTGTCACTGACAGAAAATTCAACTGTGAATTCTGATTTAGTCTGAAATTAAAAGGAAGGCAAAATAATACGATTAGAAATGGTGTTTATCTTCTGACACCAGTGCTTTGGATTTTAGCTAAAAGCATAATTACATGCAAAATACCACTGGGAGAGGGGCAAAGGAGGAACCAGGAGTACAATTACAGATGTGGCTCCAATATACAGCATTGTTCGCATATCAATTTTCACAAGCACAATTACTGTCTGAAGTGTTTTTAATCATAGAGAATAAATCGTACCAGGCTGATCGTGCTGGAATAAAATAAAAGTCCATGGATATTTAGAATTGTGACACACCCAAGGATCCATTCTGTATAAAGTTTATCAAGACAATCGCATATTTTACAGATTCTTTTTTGGGGTGCTTTAGTTTATTTCAACAGTTCATAAGTTGTGGGAAAAAAAATACTTATGAAAACTTTCCTCTAGTACAACTTCTTAAATTGTACACCAAGTACCTTTGTAGCAAATTATTTCTATATTGTCCTCAAAAGAATCAACCTGCCTCCTTCTCAATCATTCTGTAGACTTACGAGAAGAGAAAAAAAGTTAAAGGTTTCCTAATGGAGCACGGTGTCGCTTCTGTGATTTTCCTGGAACATACAAAGCTCTGGCTAATGAGGACATGTCCATCATATAAAAGAAACTTGTTTTAATGTGAATGTCCATTAACTTTCAAGAAATAATTAAAAAATTACAATCATTTTTATCGGGAAAAGTATGTGGATTTTCATATCTGGGTTTTCTATATTCACATTCACCTTGAGAAAGATCTTAAGAAAATGATAGGTGTTGTAGAACACGCAGAACACTTTAAATGTTAGCTCATGGCTTGGAGAGGATTCTGCATTCTATGTACTGTAGTAACAAATACATCAATTATATTTAGCAGAGGATAAAACAGGTGGTAAGTGTTAATGCTGCTTGTAGCAAAGTAAAAATTTCGGGTAAACCCACAAGCAGCGTAAATACTGTGGATATTCCGCAACTAATTTCATTGCGAAAAATCTGCAGCATTTCCGCTTAATCTAGCAGACAATCTGCTGCAGAAAAAGAGCACCATTTCCTGCGGAAAATAGTGCGTATTGTACTGCGTTTTTTTCAAGTCTGTGAGATGGTGATAGCCCCTTTCAGGACTGAAATTTTATGCAGCGCGTGGTTGACATTTGCTCATTCACACCCACTCTGCTGCTACTGTATTCTGCTATGTATTTTCCGTCCGCAATTCCGGACAAATCTCATCCACACGCTGCGTAAGAAAAATACCCTGAAAAATTGTTCATAAATTGACCTGCGGTGCGGTTTTTTAATCCGCAGCACGTGAATTTATGCTGCTGAATCACTGCTTTTCTGTTGCAGGTTTTCCCAATTTAATTCAATAGGGAGGTAAAACCCGCAACAAATAGCTAATATTGTGATTTTTGCAGCAGAAAAGCTGTGATTCCGCAAGAAAAAAACCAACAACCTATACTTACCCAGATCTCTATGCTCCTGTGTCTAGCCCGGACTCCAAGGGATAATGTTTCATCCCATGTGACTGCTGCAGGACGTCAGAGGGACACGTCACCATAGTTACAGGTAAGTATGGGCTTTTTTTTTTACCTGCTGTTTTCCACAGTGGACATTCCAGCCGAAAGACTGCACCACAGCCGAAAAATCGGGCGCAGAACGTCTCCAAACATCTGCCCATTGATTTCAAATGGGAAAAACAGCGTTCTGTTCCTACGGGGTGGTTTTTTCACATGGCCATTTTGAAAATTGGCTGCATGAAAAAAAGCCCACAAAAAAGCCATTTTTGCAGCCGTTTTTCATTGACTCTATACAAAAACAGCTCCAAAAAGGCCGTAAAAAAAAGCTGCGAAAAACGCAAATCTGAATAAAAAACTTTTGAAAATCAGGAGCTGTTTTCCCTTGAAAACAGCTCCGTATTTTCAGACTTTTTTTGCTAAGCGTGTGAACATACCCTTATCCTGACAGAAACGACCATCAGATCCTCTTTGCATGATTTTTCAAACTGCTGTTCGTTTATCGATCGTTTGAAAGGTCATCCCATGTAAAGGAACATTAAAAGGGTTGTTTAAAACTAGATAAAAAGGGTTTGTTATTTTCCTGAAAAAGAGCCACGAATGTCAGTGAGCTGCAATATCACACACAACTGTGGACAAGCGTGGCTCTGTTTCTGGAAAAAAAATTAAAGCCTTTTTGCGAACGATGGACAATTTCTTTACGCAACCGTGTGATACATAATTGCCAACACTGCCTTCAATCACAGCAACAGTCCTCGAGGCATGGATTGTCTACTATGCTTGTCCAAATGGATGATATATGTGCATAGAAACCTTCAAGAACCAAGTTTAGGAAATGTGAATGGTACATGTGATCTATTAGATTAGCATATTTATGGAAAAATGTTGGACCCCTCAAAACAGTCTTCACATCTTCAAGCTTAATTGTTCTAAGGCTTTCATTTTTTTTAGATCCAGTGAAAGATAACTTTTGCATATTTTATTATGATACTTTTATGCACTACAAATGTATATTATGTGACAAAATTGGATACGATTTTGTAATAATCTGACTTCAGAAAATACTGTGTTTGATCATTTCTTATGTGTTACTTATTATAGCAGCTTAGAAAGAGAATTTGGGTACATCACCACAAACCTAACAAAGTATGTTCTATTGCTCCAGGCAACTAAATGTTCATCATTGTCATCAGCTATTTTCCTGCCCTGAAGGTAGTTGCTGGGTGATTTAGAGACTCCTCATCTCAGGTTCTGCTATCAGACAGCAGCAGTTCCACACAGAGAGACTGCTAGAAATCCATCTCAGGCCCCTAGGCACTGCCTGCAGTTATCTCCAGCCATTCCAGACACTGCTAGCCCTCTCTGGATAAACACACCATAAACTACAGCCTCCCTCAGTGGTTTCCTAAATGTCTCTTTTGCAAATACAGGTCTTTAGCCTTCACACATAATAAATGATCATGTAACTCTCCTATGGTCCCAGAAACTAAATAAGCAGACAAATGATACTTTATGCCTAAAGTTACACATAGAAAAAACCAAATCAACACGTTCTACTTTAATCAAAAAGTAGGTTATAAATGACATAATTGGATTCTCTTGAGTTTTTGGACATGACAAATACTTAATCTTCATTTATCGTAAACCACGAGGCGTGAATGGTTATTCAGCACTTGGTCAAAGCAATACATAATTTGGTGTATAAAATCTCTATTGGCCGCCTAAAGGGGAGCATGTATGAACCAGTACAGGAATCAGGGTTATTTTCAGCCCGCTTTTCACTGTGGTTCTGGCACTGATCTGGAGATACAAGCACTGTAGGCTTTGTTAGTCAGGACAACAGAACATGTTTTGCAATAGACACCTTTGTGAGGTTGCCAAACAAAGTAAAAATCATTACCTTAGGGCTATACAGGATTATAGAAAGAGAAATGAAAAATGGATGTTGATAATCAATGAAAACAGACATTGATATAACTAATGTCTAATACTACATGAAATGTTAGCGTGACAGATTATATATAAAAATTAATAAATATGCTTTCACCTATAATCATCATAGATACCCCATTGCACAAGCATAAGCTGTAGAGTGCTGCCCACCTTCATTGTAATATAGGGCTGAATACTCTGAAATCTTGCACATTTTTCATTGTTTTTTTAAAACTAGAAAAACAAAAATGTTACTACACTGTGCTAGACAAATATTTACATAATATAATCACATTTCATGGTGTATTATTACCTCACGATCCAAGGATTGCCTAAGCCAAACCACTCCGGTCTCACTTTCCACAGCAAAAAAACTACTGGCTTCATCGCCTACTATTCCATACACAAGTTTGTCATCATCGAAGTCTTTAGCGAGTAGTTGAGTAATTAAAGAACCTGGTGAAAAAAAAAAACAACTTAATTTTCCATATTTTTTCCGTGAACCATTTATCATGTCTGCTATCCAATAATAAAACAAGTGTAAATCAATAGATCGGGACACATCAACTGTAAAGCGCACGTGTGGCAATTTGTGAAAAAGCACGTCAGTATCATTGCCAAATAAATTTCTATGTAGCATTCTCCAAACCACTATTGTGGTCTATAAAATGGCTAATAGCTTGAACATTTCCTAACTAAAATACCTCTTTCTAAGTGCAGCCACCCTGACGATCAGCTGATCACCACTAGACCTGCTGTGGGCATCACCCATTTCCTCTGCAGCGGGAATGTAATATTACACGGTGCCCATTTAAACAGTCTGTAAGAATAGGAGCCGCACTTTGCCACAGCTCCGGACTCTGGCTAACCGAGGGGATCCTATTTATGCCCAAATGCCTCAATAGAACATAAAAATAGGGTGTCCAGTTAAACCACCCCTTTAACGTGTGCTTCTTAGTTAAATATATTTTAGAATCTTTATAGAAGTCTTTTATTAAGGCTTAAAACACATGTTAATTTGGTACAGACAAGAAGAACATGGTCCAGACGGATCTAACAACAGAAGAAGTCAATGGTATCAGGGTGCAACAGAATATGTTGCATCCTATTTTAAACGGTACCTTCAAATTCCTGAAAAAAAAATAAAACACAGTTTTGGTGTGAACATAGCAGTAATGAATCCCACAATACTTTATCTCAATGTATTTAGTTGGTGTGTACCTCATTTCAAGAAACCTATAGACCTAAGCCATATGGACAAAAGTATGTGAACACCTGCTGTATGTGAGATTGTTATAGATCTTGTTTCTAAACCATAGGCGTTGCTGTGGAGTTGGGCCATTTTTGCAGCTATAACTTCCTCTACTCTTCTGTAAAGACTTTTCACAAGGTTTTGGAGAGTGTCTGTAGGACCTCACAAGTGCTCTTTTGGCTGAATGGGCACAATGTTGGTTGAAAAGGTCTGTCTCGCAATTGGCATTTTAATTCATTCCAAAGGTGTTTGATTTGATTGAGGTCAGGGCTCTATGCAGGCCACTTGAGGTACTCAACGCCAAACTTGTCAAACTATGTTTTTATGAACCTCGCATTGTGCACAAAAGCACAATCATGCTGGAACCGGAAAGGGCCTTCCACAAAGTTGGAAGCATTAAGTTGTCTAAAACGTTGTGTGCAGCACCATTAACATTATTCTTCACTGAAAATAAGGGGCCTATCCCAAACCCTAAAAAACAGCACCCGCCCATTATCTATTTTCCTCCAAATGGCACTATGCATCCCATCAATTTGCATTGTTGGGGCATCTGCTAAACGCAGATTTGTCCATCAGACTGCCAGAGTCTGCCAGTGAAACATAATTCATCACTCCAGAGAACACGTTTCCCCTGCTTCAGAGTCCAGTGACATTGCGATTTACACAACTTCAGCCGTCGCTTGTCATTGAGCATGGTGATTTTAGGCTTGTGAGCAGTTACTCGACCATGAAAGCCCTTTTTATGAAACTCCCCAATCTGTTCTTGTGCTGATGTCACTTCCAGAGGCAGTTTTGTGAGTGAAGCAGTGGATTGGTGTATTTACATGCCATGCACTCAGATTGTGTGGTCTACCACTTTGTGGCTGAGCTGTTTTTACGTCATGATGCTTCCACGTCACAAAAATAACTTACAGTTGAATGGGGCAAATCAGAAATTTCACAAACTGACTTGGTGGTTAAGGTGGCATCCTCTGATAGCGCTACATTTAAAGTTATTGAGCTCTTTAGTACAACCTATACTACTGACAATATTTGTCTATGGAGATTGCATTGCAGTGTGCTTCATTTTATATAACTATTAGAAAAAGTGTGGCTGAAACACCTGAACTCTATGATTAGGGGTGTCCACATTCTTTTGGCCATATAGAGTGTATTTCCTCAGAAAAGTTTCAAACTAAATGTGCAGAGCAAGGAGACGGCATTAAGAGGTCAACCAGGAGGAGGAGGAAATAACATTAGTACAGAATTAACAGGAAATCACAAATTAATAAAGTAGGTTGAAGACTTGATTCTCTGCTATGATTTTGAAATATAATAATAACCAGAAGCACATATTAAATGAGCCTCCATATTTCATGCATGCTATAAAATTGTCACGGTGCTATCCCTGTAACTAGCACCATTGTATTGTCTACATACAAATATAAAATGTACATTTGAAACTTTCTTAACTTTGGAAATACTGTACATTGCTTGACTAATACATTAGTGATCCTAAATTAAGAGCAGAATTCGTCCAGCATTCCTTGATAGAAAAACGCTGGATCTAGCTTCCTCTAGTGATCAGATTATTGTAACATGCCTGCTGCAAGAAATACACATGTAGGAAAAACTAACTTTCCTTTTCCATAAATAGGAGCTATGGTAAGCTGTAAGGGATGTGGGCTAGTCAATTCAGCTCTGATTTGGACATGTGACAGCCATGACTGTTCCATTTTTTAACGGATCCCAAGTAATCCTGACAGATCCCATTAACTTATAACAGGGGCAAATTTTTGGTATTTTGGATGGCAAGAACAGTGCAGCAAACTGAACTATTATTGATGTAAAAAATACTGGAATCCCTGAGGGAAAGAGAAGGACACAAATACTAACAGAGCCTGGCTCAGGTGCAGAAAATATTTATTTTAGATTTACAAATGGTAAAATATAATTTACACGTTCCCATTGCATATTGTAAGTCTATCCAATTTTAGGAACTTTTAATTAAAACTCTTGGCTAAAGTTTTGTTAGTGAAAAGATATGGTCTGATAACCACCAACATATGGTAATTGAAGGTGGGGATTGGAACGTTCTTAAATGCAAGATTTACATTAAACTCTCAATTAACACAATCACACTTCTGTTTGACAACTGCTGTACTATAACCTAGATCCACCAAGAACATGTCAACACTTTGTGAACATTAGATAATAATGTATATATAGCTATATCTATATATATATATATATATATATACATATATACACACACACACACACACACACACACACACAGATGTAGCCAAGTTTATCTTGACTGACTACTTGCTGCAGCGTGATATCACACAACAAACGCCATTGTAAAGTCATTGGAAAAGTCAAGCTAAAGTTTCTTGACACTGTGTATTTGATGCGTTAAAAGTCAATATAAAGATGGCTAAATCTGTGTGTGTGTGTATATATATATATATATATATATATATATATTTCTATACACTAGTCCTTCTCAATGAATGAGAATATCATCAAAAAGTTAATTTATTTCAGTAATTCAATTAAAGAAGTGTCTCTCATATATTATATAGATTCATTACACAGAGTGATCTATTTCCAGCATTGTTTTCTTCTAATGTTGATGATTATGGTAACAGTTAATGAAAACCCAAAATTTAGTCTCCCAGAAAATTAGAATATGATGTAAGCCCAATTTCAAAAATTATTTTTAATACTGAAATGTTGTCCTACTGAAAAGTATGTACAGTATATGCCCTCAATACTTGGCCGGGGCTCCTTTTGCATGAATTACTGCATCAATGCGGCGTGGCATGGAGGCGATTAGCCTGTGGCACTGCTGATGTGTTATCAATGCAGCGTGGCATGTAGGCGACCAGCCTGTGGCACTGCTCAGGTGTTATGGAAGTCCAGGTTGCTTTGATAGCGGCCTTCAGCTCATCTGCATTGTTGGGTCTGGTATCTCATCTTCGTCTTGACAATACCCTATAGATTCTCTATGGAGTTTAGGTCAGGCGAGTTTGCTGGCCAATCAAGCGCAGTGATACTGTACCTATTACACCAGGTATTGATAGTTTTGGCAGTATGGGCAGGTGCCAAGTCCTGCAGGAAAAGGAAATCAGCATCTCCATAAAGCTTGTCAGCAGAGGGAAGCATGAATTGCTCGAAAATTTCCTGCTAGATGGCTGCGTTGACTCTGGACTTAATATAACACAGTGGACCAACACCAGCAGACGACATGGCTCCCCAAACCATCACTGACTGTGGAAACTTCACACTGGACCACAGGCAGCTTGGATTGACACCTCTCCACTCTTCCTCCAGACTCTGGAACCTTGATTTCCAAATGAAATGCAAAATTTACTTTCATCTGAAAACAGGACTTTGGACCACTGAGCAGCAGACCAGTCCTTGTAAAGGCTTAGGAAACCTTTGCAGGTGTTTTGTGTTGATTAGCGGATTAGAGTGTCACACCATGAGACTACAATCTTCAACCTTTACCCAATATTCTAATTTTCTGAAATACCAAATTTGGGGTTTTTATTAACTGTTAGCCATAATCTTCAACATTAAAAGTAATAAATGCTGGAAATAGATCACTCTGTGTGTAATGAATCCATATAATATATGAGAGACACGTTTTGAATTGAATCACTGTAATAAATTACGATTTTGAGGATATTCTAATTCATTGAGTAGAACTAGTATGTATATATATATATATATATATATATATATATATATATATATATATAAAACGGTATATGCAAATACACTTTCAACGAACCCCAGACTATTTTTGGCATGTGTGGTCAGTGTTGTGTTAAAGGGCTATTCCAATCCATATCCACAGTTTATGCCATAAATGTCTGATAGATGTGAGTTCCCACTCTCGGACTTGCTCCTATCTCCAGAACTGTTTCCCTTCATAGAGCAATATGAAAATCACTTGAAAATATTCTGATTACTACATGTAGTAATCACAACAAAAAGTCTACAAGAGGTCTGTATGTTGCGCTAGCCCAATATAGGTGTGGCGTTACCTTTTCATAGGGTCCTGAAGCTATTCTGCTTTGTATCAGTAGGCCCCAGATGCAATAAAAGGTTTCTATGGTTATCTATTACGAATTATTAGAAGCAATGCTATTATATTTCCGTAATATGGCACCATACTCCAGGCAACGCCGCGTTTAACATACAGTCTTTTGCGCGAGGTTCTACTTTGTGCATGAGGCTCTTAGCCTTTACATAACCCCTTAGAAATATAAAGTAAAACTTTAGGTGACAGCTACACAATTACAGCTAAGTTGTCAGGTCACATGATTGGCAGCCAAGGGAAGTTCAAACTCTGTCAAGAAGAATTTTAAAAAGCCACTATATTTATGAATATATAGAAGCATGAAATAACAGTAAAAAGACACGTCGTGAACTTTCTATGTAGATTTCATAACTAAAATGAAAGGATATGGCACTGGTAAAACGGAAAATGTTTTATCTTTGGGATAAAATGACCCAAATAAAGATTCATTTTAAAATATATGTCTCCTTTTGCATGGCTAATATTTGGTTTTTCATAGTAATGGAGAGCTTCAGAGAACTAAAATCGTAATATTGTAATGGACTGACATTTAGAGTGGAAATCTGAGATGATTTTTCAAATTTGCATGCCCAATTTACAGACTGTCGTAGTCACATCTGCTGGATATTGATAACTTATTTTGTTTGCAAATGCAGTGATTTGAAACGGAAATATTATTGTTTTATACTGATTTTTTTTTGTTGGCTATACACAATCATCTATTATAACAAATAACAAAAACTACTGCAATCTAAAATAAATAAAAGAATGGCTTTTGGTGTAGTTGGTAGAGTGTAATAAAAAAAACAAAACACTAAATATTACTTATTTCATCAACTTCTCTATCGCTAACTGCAATTCATCGAGGAACTCGAATTGCAGTTAGCGTGAAACAGCCATCGCCCAGGTCAAGAGGCTGTATTTACGATGCAAAGATTAAATTAAGAAATCGATGAGCGACGCAAATTTTTCTTTCTTCCTGTTGTGTTGGAATACATTCTTAAAGACCCCATTCATTGAAATCAGGGCTGATACATACAGCACTCCAGGAAACCGTGAGTGGGCATGTCAAGAAGGAACCGTGTAGAAGGGGAATCAACAGCTAGATGGTAGACAGGCAAATTTAGGGAGAAAGGGTGGGAGTGGGAGGAGGGGAACACCAGTAAAGCAAGCAGGAGTGATCTCCCCTCTCAATTTCTTTGTTAATGCAAATTGGATATGCTTTGGTTACTATGTATAATTTGTCACAACATATTGGTGGGGATCCTGGTGTTTAGCATTAATGGCTGGTTTTATACATCATTGTGTGTGTGCTCCAGATGGCATCAAGTACATGGAAATTATGCTCAATGTTCATAGTACCACAACTTTGTTTTTTCAGAATGGAGAAAAACATCACAGACATGCCAGGGATATAAACATGCTGGGGTTTGCAAAAACATGTACTTTAAAAATGTGTGGTTCTTTCAGGCATACGGTGAATGAGATTTTTTTTTCGAATCCCCTTATCTAAAGTGTAACGTCTGGCTTTTGTCGTAAGGGAAAAAAGTACTTGCGGTCATACCAAATTCACATTCAGAGGAGATATCTCGGCTTAGTCTCCTATGTTTGGTCTTCTGAATAGCCAAATTATACGGACCAGAAAAAAAGTTAAAAAAAAATTACCAGAATTACTGAATTATCAAATGCCTGATCAAAGCCTCCTGCACACATAGCGGATTTGCTGTGGATTTTCCATCCGGATTTGCCGGAGGAAAATTTTCAGTGGAAGACTGTGGCAGGCAAGTGTAAGAAATGTTAAAAATCTCATCCACATGCAGCAGAATATTTTATGCATGAAGATCAGAGCATGCTGTGGATTTTCAAATCAGCAGCATGTTCATTCTGTTTTGGATGTTCACACTTTTAAATTTAGATGGATTTTGCTGCAGAAATGCTGTAGAAACGGACACACAGGTGAAGTGAGTTTCTACATTTCTTCACTGTCAATAATTAGCCTGTAGAGAGCATTGAACTATTAATGGGGTTGTCCGCTACCGGACAACTAATGACCTATCCACCGATAGGTCACCAGTGTATGATCAGTGCGGGTGCGACACCCGGACCCAGCACCGATCAGCTGCTCCGGCTGCCACCGGATGTCCATGCCAGAAGCAGATGGCTCCGGTCACGGAATAGCGGCCAATCTGTAGTACTGCAGCTCTGCAGCATGGCCGCTATGCAGTGTATGGAGCCAAATGCTTCCGGCTCCGTACACTGCATAATGTGCAATAACATCCGATGCCCTAAGGCAGCAGGAACAGCTAATCTGTCCGGTGTCAGACACACACCGACCATATACTGATGACCAATCCCGTGGATAGGTCATCAGTTGTCCGGTAGTGGACAACCCCTTTAATTATCTACCCACGACAGTTAGTAATTCACATTTCAACTTGATTAAAATGGCCATTTTAAAAATACATTTATACTTTATTTGTAAGACATCTTGCATATCTGTTAATATGGAAGAAGAACATGCTTATCAGGAAAAGAACAGAGTCTCTGCAGTAGCATGTCAGCATAGCCAAGGAGACCTCTTCTCAGTTTGTAGGGACTGCAAAGGAATACATCCTGACAGCAGATGAATGAATCATGCACATGCCCACTCAGTCTGATTTATTTAATTACATTTTCAATGGTATCTAAGGAAGTGCATATTGTGGCTTTCACACAGTATAAATCTTCACTAATCTGGATTTCATGTTACCTATCTGCAGCGAAAGAAAGAAGGGACTATATTGTCAGCTGCCAGAGTATGAAGGAGACTGATTCAGCTCAGAGTCAGCCCCAAGAAGCACAGATTTGCAGCAGCACCAAGGGGGATACAGGAAAGCAAAAATATTTTTATAAGCTAGAACTATGTTTTAATATAAAAACAGCGACAATTTAGTGATACAATTCTCGACATCTCTATGTGATAAGTGCAAGCTTACATCTAAATGACTCAAATGATACATAATGGAGGGTGGTTTCACGTGTGGTTTTAGGAAAAATGTCACCTTTTTTTGTGGCTTTTTTTCAGAAAAAAATGCTGCAGCTTGATGTTAGCTTTAAGTCAATGAAGAAATATAAAATGCATTTCAAATATGGTGTTTTTTAGGTGCCTTTTTTATTACTATTTTGGCTTGCATTTTTTTGGCTCAGTGGCATTTTTTAAAAGTTGGCAGTTTTTTTAAAGAATTTAGTAGCCTTATTATCCCATAGTCTTTCATAGGTTTTTTTGCCTCTTTAAATTAACACAAGTGTCAATGTGTGTTGCATTTTTTTTTCATGCCATATTGGTAGCGTTTTTTCAGAATAATTAATCTTTTGCAAAGAGGAATCTTTGCATAACATGATCTTTGAATTACATAATTTGCAATGTCAAAAACGGCACCTTTTTCACCCCAAAATTTTTTTAGATGCATTTTATGGACCAATAAAATGCCACATAAAAAGTTTGCGTGGAGGAAGCTTAAAGGAGTTGTTTGGGATTGAAGATGTTGCCGCTTAAGGTCTCAAAACCAGATATTAAATATAGGATGGTAATAAAATTTTCACACAGCGCCAGTTTATTTGGACAACTTTTACTCCTTAATAAATTAAATAGTAAATTAAAGACTGCCTTTTGTATTTACTCAGGTTGTCAGTCTCATATTAAATTTTATTTGAAGATATAAAACAATTAAGTGTGACAAATATGCATAATAGAACATATTAGGACTATACTTTTTCACTGAACTGTACATATTAGGTTTATTGTTTCTACATTAATAATTGTAATTTGTGGCTTCTTATACAAATGTTGCAGTCACATGTGGCAGATTTTTTTTCAGAAATTTATATGACTAAAAAATTCTTTCTATACATCTGAACGGAATTATTATTTCTTCATCATTTGCATGGATTACTGCAAGCCTTATTCCGGTGAATGGAACAGTCGCATAAATTTCTGAAGCAAATTTGCCAAACAAGGAGCCGGTGCAGCCACGTCAATGCCACACCACAGGGCCCTCCCCTTATGTATTCTTAATTAGTTGAATTTAGTTTTTAATGGTGGATCCTATGAGGAGCACTAATTCATTTCATAACATTATAGATAGAATTATACTAATGTCACCGAGGCCAATAGTGCCACCAACAAACCTGCTTTTCTCCCTCAAAGCACAAGGATGTCATTTGTTTTCATTTTACATGTTTCTCTGTTTAGCTATCCCTCATTGAACAGTACATGATATTAGGATGAGTCTTATAGTAGCTCTGTGTAACATTCATTTTTCCCCCTTAAGGATTCAGACAGGTCGGTTAAGCGTACTGATTCCTCCAGATAATCTTCATTTATCTTGTCTCTGCTTTCATTCTCTCTATCAGTGCCATCATTTGCTCCCTTTCTGTCTTGTGAACGGAGTTTGACCTCCAAGAGTTTTTTTCTTGCCTTCGTTCCTTTAACAATGCAAAGTTGTGCATCAGTCTAGCTGTGATCTCATAACCTGGTATTCTTTGGCAGGACAAATGCAATTAGCCTCAGAGTAGAAGCCTTGTCAGGAACCTTTGCCTAGTTCTCACACCGGCCTCTTCTTCATGGAGATTAGATCTGACCAGTAGCTGCTCGGAAACGACACACATAGCCGGAAAAAGCTTTTTACCTGCGCTAGGGATTTACAGGCTGGATCTCCAAAGAACAAACCATATCTCTGCTTCACAAACATTTAAACAGATGACAATACATAAAATGAAATACTTAACCTTACTGGACAAACTTTATTCAATGACTACAATTCGGGTTGTTCAAGGCTTCTTTTTATTGAACTTTATGGTGTAAGTTTTTTAGTGTGTTTTATTTTTTCCATTTTCATTTCTTTTAAAGGGTTTTTACAGTTTTATGCAAATACAGCTTTAGGCCTCATTTACACGAGCGTGTGCGTTTTGCGCGCGCAAAAAACGCAGCGTTTTGCGTGCGCAAAAGGCACTTGACAGCTCCGTGTGTCATCCGTGTATGATGCGCGGCTGCGTGATTTTCGCGCAGCCGCCATCATAGAGATGAGGCTAGTCGACGTCAGTCACTGTCCATGGTGCTGAAAGAGTTAACTGATCGGCAGTAACTCTTTCAGCACCCTCGACAGTGCATTCCGATCACCATATCGAGTAACCTGTTTAAAAAAAAAGAGGTTCGTACTTACCGAGAACTTCCCGGCCGTTACCTTGGTGACGAGTCCTTGGTGACGCGTCCTTGGTTACGCGCCTCTCTTGACATCTGGCCCCACCTCCCTGGATGACGCGGCAGTCCATGTGACCGCTGCAGCCTGTGCTTGGCTTGTGATTGGCTGCAGCTGTCACTTGGACTGAATTGTCATCCCGGGAGGTCAGACTGGAGGAAGAAGCCGGGAGTTATCGGTAAGTCAGAACTTTTTTTTTTTTTTACACGTTCACGTATATTGGAATCGGAAGACACTGTCCAGGGTGCGGAACCAGTTTAACTCTTTCAGCACCCTGCACAGTGACTGTCTCCTGCCGGGTTCGGTCAAAACGAGTTCGGCCGAACCCGGTAAAGCTCGGTTCGCTCTTGTCTAAGACACTCCGTTCGGATGTTTGTAAACAGAAAAGCACGTGGTGCTTTTCTGTTTACATTCAGTTTGACAGCTCTTGCGCGAATCACGCTGTTCGCACGGAAGTGCTTCCGTGCGACCTTCGTGGTTTTCACGCACCCATTGACTTCAATGGGTGCGTAATGCGCGAAAAACGCACGATTATAGAACATGTCGTGAGTTTTACGCAACGCACTCGCGCTGCGCAAAATTCACGCATCGTCTGCACTGCCCCATAGCGTAATATAGGTGCGAACGACACGCGTGAAAAACACGCGCGTCGCACGCGCGTATATTACGCTCGTGTAAATGAGGCCTTGTAGTGTTCAAATGTATCCAATTTATAATATACTTTATTTTTCAATTCCTTGACATTTTTAAGATCTATGCTTGTCATCAGTGAGTCAGCATGTTCTTTTTTTACATCTAGAAGCTGAAAATCGAGCATTTCAGTATACGTCGTCACGGGAGGTTACTTCCCGCACGAGGACGTATAGTTACTAGTTACTGTCGGCGACCGTGTGCATCGGGAACCGGGAGGTCAGCTGTCGCCGACAGCTGACACTCCACTCTTGCCGGCCAGCGGTCCTTTGCCACTGATTTTTGTGAATTAACCCCTTAAATGCTGCGATCGGTTGGGTTTCTAGCATATTGGCAGACCCCAGTCTGAAATTACGGGGTTTACCGATTGTTAGCATGGCAGACAGAAGTCAAACAATGGCCTCCGTGTCTGCCATGGACGGAAGCCCAACAGGACCAACCTCCGGCTGGTCCTAATAGGCTTCCTGTCAGAGTGTCAGGAAGTTACTGTGTCGTTCCCAATGCACACTGTCTGCGACACGGTGTGCATTGGGAACCGGAAGGTCAGCTGTCTCCGATAGCTGACACTCCAGTGTTGCCAATCAGCGGCTCATCGCCGCTGATTTAGGTAATTATCACCTTAAATGCGGCGATCGATTGCGATCGCTGCACTTAGGGGGTTTGTAGCACATCTGCAGCCCCAATGCAATTGTGGGGGTTGCTAATGCTTGTGATGTTGTTATCTGGAGTCCGGGCAACGGCCTCCGGGTCTGCCTATATGGAAGCCTATGAGGACCAGCCTCTGACAGCCTCTGACAGTTGGAATACATTGCACTACCTAAGTAGTGTAATGTATTCTAGCAGTGATCAGAGCTGCAGGTAAGAAATGAAAGCGTAAAAAGTAAAAAGAAGTTTATAAAACTGTTTTATAAAAGTGTAAAAATAAAAGAATTTTTTTTATAATAAGTTATTTATTATAGGAAAAAAATTAAAAATACATATATTTGGTATCACCGCGCTCTTAACAACCCAAACTATGAAACTATAATGTTATTTTTCCCGCACGGTGAACGCCGCAAACAAAATAAACTAAAAACTATGACAGCATCGCAATTTTTTGGTCACCACCCCTCCCAAGATGTAGAATAAAAAGTGATCAAAAAGTCGCACTTACCCCAAAATAGTACCAATAAAAACTACAACCCTCCCTGCAAAGGACAAGCCCCATCACAGCATTTTTGACTAACAAATAAAAAAGTTACGGCTCTCAGAATATGGTGTCTCAGAAAATGAACTATTTTATAGAAACTACATTTTATTGTGCAAACGCTGCAAAACATAAAAAAAACTATATACGTATGGTATCGTCGTAATCGTGCTGACCCGCAGAATAAAGTAAAATTAAATTTATAGCGCACAGTGGACGCCGTAAGAAATAAAAAATTTTAACCGCCAAAATCGCTGTTTTTTGGTCACCTTAGCTCTAAAAATTTTTTAATAATAAGTGATCAAGAAGTTGTATGTACCATAAAATTGTACCAATAAAAGCTACAGCTCGTCTCGCCAAAAATAAGCCCTCACACCTCTCAATCGACCAAAAAATAAAAAAGTTCTGCCTCTCAGAATGTGATGATACAAAACAATAAATTATTTTTAACTAAGTCTTTTCTTTTTAAAAGTAGTAAAATATAAAAAAACCTATATAAATTTGGTATCACCGTAATCGCAGAATAAAACTAAAGTTGTCGTTTTTACCACACGGTGAAAGACATTAAAAAAAAAAAAAAAACCAATGGAGGAATCACAGTTTTTTCCAATTTCTGCCCGCAAATTTTTTTTTTTCAGTTTCCCAGTACAATTTATGGTACTTTAAATGGTATCAATAGAAACTACAACTCTTCCTGCAAACAATAAGCCCTCACACCGATCTATTGATGGAAAAAAAAAAAGTATGGCTCTTGGAAGGCGGGGAGTGAAAAACGAAAATGAAAAAGCAAAATAAGGATCTGTCCTGAAAGGGTTAATTAATTTCTAATAAAAAAAAAACATTTATGACCACATGTGGGGTATTGTCGTACTCGGGAGAAGTTGCTTTACAAATGCTGGGGTGCTTTTTCTCTTTTATCCCTTGTGAAAATAAAAAAATTGTAATGACGGGGTAGGGATACAGACAGGTGAGCCCTAATCTACCCGCCACTCAGTCCCTACCTACTTGCACGGCCCATCCTAGGTGACGGCGTACAACTGGGCAACGGTACCTACGCTCAATAAGTGCACGACAGACCAACAGACAAGGGTACACAGAAGCTAAGGGAAATGGGGCAGTTGCCCACGGCAACACCGTGAGCAACAAGAGTAGTGAACGAGCCTAGTCAAACCAGGAGTGTAGGAGGTACCAAACACAGAGCAGGAGAGTAGTCAGTAAAGCCAGGGTCAATTTGAAACAGAGGTCAATAGTATTAGCAAAAGCAGCAGAGCCAGGAAACCAGACAGAATCACAGGCAAAGGATAAGCAGGAAATGAAGGTATAAATAGACAGAGGGCGGGAGCTAGCTCCGTCTGGCCAGGCTGTGATAAAATTCAACATTTTAGTGGAAAAATATGTTGATATTCATTTTCACGGCCTAATTCCACTAAATTCTACAAAAAACCTTTGGGGTCAAAATGCTAACTATACCCCTAGAAAAATTCCTTGTTTTTGTCCCTCCAGGGCATTGCAAACCCGACATGGCACTGAAAACCAAACCAGCAAAATCTGCACTACAAAATCCAAAAGGCGCTCCCTCTCTTCTAAGCTCTGCTGTGAGTCCAAAAATCAGTTTATTACCACATATGGGGTCTTGTCGTAATCGGGAGAAATTGCTTTACAAATGTTGGGCTCCTTTTTCTCCTTTATTTCTTGTAAAAATGAAAAACATTCTATGTTTTTGCAGACTAATTCGACTAAATTCTGTAAAAAAAACTGTGGGGTCAAAATGAGAACTATAGCCCTAGAAAAACGCCTTGAGGGGTGTATTTTCCAAAATGGGGTCACTTTTGGGGGGTTTCGACTGTTTAGACACCACAAGATCTCTTCGAACCGGACATGGTGCCTAAAATATATTCCTAAAAAAAGGAGGCCGCAAAATACACTTGCTTTTAGGCTGGTGCTTTAGTCCATTAGGACACTAGGGCCACATGTTGGATATTTCTAAAAACTGCAGAATCTGGGCAATAAATATTAAGTTGTGTTTCTCTGGTAAAACCTTCTGTGTTACAGAAAAAAATGTATTACAAATGAATTTCAGCAAAAAAAAAATAATTTGTAAATTTCACCTCTACATTTCTTTAATTCCTGTGAAACGCCTAAAGGGTTAAAATACTTTCTGAATGCGGTTTTGAATACTTTGAGGGGTGCAGTTTCCAAAATGGGGTGATTTGTGGGGACTTTCTAATATATAAGGCCCTAAAAGCCACTTCAGAACTGAACTGGTCCTGATTAAAATAGCCTTTTGAAACTTTCTTGAAAATATGAGAAATTGCTGCTAAAGTTCTATCCCTTATAACGTCCTAGAAAAATAAAATAATGTGAAAAAAACGATGCAAACATAAAGTAGACATATGGGGGATGTTGACTAGTAAGTATTTTGTGTGGTATTACTATCGGTTTTAAAAGTAGATACATTATAATTTAGAAAAAAAATTGCACATTTTCGTTAAAATGTTACGTTTTTCATAAATAAATATTGAATTTATCGACCAAAGTTTTTCACTAACCTAAACTACAATATGTCACGAGAAAACAATTTAAGAATTGATTGGATACGTAAAAGCATTCTGCAGTTATTACCACATAAATTAACACGTCAGATTTGAAAAAAATCATCTGTGTCCACGAGGCCAAAACAGGCTGTGTCCTGAAGGGGTTAAGCATCCCTGGCCTCAGCATTAGGATATCGGTGATATTGTATGCAGTATGTTTGCTTTGTGCTACTCTGGTCGTGTGTTACCAGCCTAATCTTGTATTTTTCAGCACTTTCTTGTAGTTCCTCAGTCCTTGTTTGCTTCAGTGTTTGGTCTAGTTTAGTTGTTCAATTTTATCCTCTCTCATTTGTTCTCTTTTTTTGTCTTGTTTTTCTGGGTTTTGGATCTGTTTAGTTTTTATTGTCTCTTGTTCTCAGTGTTTTCCTGATGTTGTGTCAGGGACAGTGTCTGCAGATTAGGAGCTCCATTAGGGAAAATGTTTTGGACAGTGAGAGTTATTGATGTCCGGTGTTAGGGTCAGTGCTTAGGGACAGATAAAAGTGAGCTAGAGTTAGGGTCAGCTTTTTACCATCACCCATTATCCGTTTGTTACCATCATTCTGCTTTTCCCAACATCCATTTGTTACCATACTCTGCCTGACATCATCTTGTTACCATCCCTGTCTTTAATCGGTTAGTTCTTGTTTCCTGTATTCCTGTTTCCTGCTATTATTGTGAAACGCGCTCCAGATGTTTTTTTCCTTAGACAGTATGATTGTCTTACAATTTTACCCTTAAGTCCTGGGGATAACTGAGTATCCAGAGATACTGTACGGCCACATGCACACAACCGTGTTCGGTCCGTATTTCCCAGACCAAACAGAGGCGGGCTCCTATCATTATAGTTATGTATGATGCTAGGCAGGGTCGTTGATAGGGTCTTAAAAGATCAGGGGCACAAGCCCCGAGACATATATTTACCCCCCCCCCGAATAATAAATACATTTTTACATACATATCGGAGATAGCATATCCATAAGATTAAGGCTCCTATAGCTACACCGCTGGATAGAATTGGATGCATGGTCTCAGCAGACAGTAACATACATGATAGGCTTAGATACATGGCCCCAGCCGACAGTAACACACATGATATGCTTAGATACATGGCCCCAGAAGACAGTATCACACATGATAGACTTAGGGCTCATTCAGACGAGCGTGATTCTCGTCTTTGTGCTAAGCGTTGAAACAACGCACAACATACGGACCCATTGATATCAATGGGGCTATTCACACATTCTTGTGTTTTCACACAGCGAGCGCCTGTTCCGTGAAACTCACTGCATGTCCTATATTGGTGCATTTTCAAGCACCTAGTCTTCCACTGGAGTCAATGGGTGCGTGAAAACCACGGACAGCACATGGACGACATCTGTGTGCTGTTCATGATTTACACAACAATTACACTGAAAAAAAATACTGCTTGCAAGTACGTGAAAAACACATGCCACACTCAAAGCACACTGATGCAAAAATGCAACACACTTTTTTACGCACGTAAATCTGTCACGCTCGTGTGAATGTAGCCTTAGATACAGGGTCCCAGTGGGAAGTGTCCTTGTACTAAACCTCAGGGGCAGATTTGGCATTTCTGGGGCCCCAAGCAAAGTTATGTCTTGGGGCTCTAATCAAAAACCTGTAGCGAGTTCCCCACACAATACCCCCTGTATATAGTGTCACAACCCCCCTGTATGGTTACACACACAATCCCCCTGCCATAAATCCCCCTTGTAGACATTGCCATGCAGTCCCATGTAGGCAGTCCCACATACCCTCCTTGTCTCAGCAGACAGTATCATACAAGATAGGCTTAGATAAATGACCCCAGCAGACAGTATCACACAAGATAGGCTTAGATACATGGCCCATCTTGACAATATCACACATCATAGATTTAGCTACAGAGCCCCAGAAGTAAGTATCCTTGTACTAACATATGTTCACCCACCCAAAAAAAATGTGTGTGAGTGTATATGTATATATATATATATATATATATGAGGCAGCATTTTCATTAGTTGTGTCTTTTTATTTCAATAAAATATTTTTCTATGTCCTTGAAGTTTTTTTAAACTTTATTACTATCGACTTAGTAATGGCCACTGGCTGATTGACAACGCCAGTTACTAAGGCGGGGCTTACTGTTAGCCGGTGAAAAGGCTAGCACTAACCCCCATACTGGGAAGAGCGGAGTACGATCCAGTGCCCGATCAGCTGTAGTGATAAACAGCCAGATACAACATACCAGCCGCAGTCGCCCCAGTACCCGTCCATCACTACAGATGGTCAGGCACTGGATCGTACCCAGCTCTTCCCGGTACCCCTGGTGGAGGAGGGTACCGGTGTAATATTGGGGGGGTTAATGTTAGCCTCTGCAGGGGCTAACACTAAGCCACGCCTTAGTAAATGACGCTGTCAATCACCCAGCGGCCATTACTAAGGAAGTAGTAATGAAGTTTAAAAGAAAATACTAAGACATAGAAAAAATATTTGATTGAAATAAAAAAAAAAAAAAACACACAACCCTCATTATCCATTTTATTGAAAATAAAAAAGCAGTCATTTAAGTAGTCCTCGAATCCAACGTAGTTCAACAACCGAACCTGTAAAAAAAAAAAAAAAACGTGCAAAAAAAAAAAAACCAGTAGTAAAACAGGTGATAGGCTTAGATACAGGACCAATGAGTGATACTGTCTGTTGGACCCTGTATCTAAGCCTACCATGTTAGGCTTAGATACAGGGCTCCAGCAGACAGTAATCTTATACAGCATAAGATTACTGTGTACTGGGGCCCTGTATCGAAGCCTTCAATGTGGTAAGCTTAGATACAGGGCCCATCAGACCGTATTATACATGGTCATGTATCTAAGCCCACAATATGGTAGGCTTAGATACAGGGTCCATGTTTAATAATGTCTGTTATACTCTGTATCTAAGGCTACCACAAGCAGGCTTAGATACAGGACCTCAGCAGGCAGTACTGTTACACTTGCCCTCCAGGTGCAGCAGATCTCTCGACACCATCCAGCATCGTGACGTCATGCGCGGCGCACATTGTCGTGACGTCATGACGCGAGAAGACATCAGGACTTCCGCTGCGCTCGGGAAGGAGGGCAAGTATGTTTTATTACTATAGTAACAGGGGCCCGTGTATTTTATTACATAGGCCCCAGCTACTATTTTCATAGACGCGGTGTGGGGGGCCGCGGCCCGGTCGCAAGTGCAGCAGTCATCCGGGAATCTGGGGCACCAGGCCAAAGATTTAGGGCTTGGGCCCCGGAGTTCCGGTGCTAGTGAAGCCCCTGACGCTAGGTGTCCCTGCCTCCTCGCGGGAATACTGTCCCGTACTGAAACATGTTTTCAGTACGGGACAGTAGTCCCATGGGGAGACAGTGACACCTAGCATTATACATAACTATTATGCTAGGAGCCCGGCTCCCTGAACTGTGTTTGGTCTGGGAAATGCGGCCGATTTGCGGTCTGTATATCACGGACCGAACACGGTCGTGTGCATGAGGCACGAGTCCCTTGGAGAGGGGATCGCTAGAAGTGAAGCCTAGTTCTGCCGTCTTTTGGCCATCCTGTGTCATTACAAGTATCTTACTTAAATAATAGTGCCATACCATCCCCAAATACTACAATGCCCAAATATCATATCATAATGGCTCAAACAATGACACATTAAGCGCTTAGTTATCATGTCATAAAGCTTCTTTAAAATTACATGTAATACCAGTCATACAAAAAGTACCAACCCTAGATGCCATATAATAAACCTTATATCACTACCAATATTAGACCCTGCTATTACAGTGCTCACATAGTAAGCCTCCATTAAAACTGATTTCTATAGTATCCCATCTTTTTATACAATAATGGATCTTAATTATTCAATGTGTTATTATAAAGAGTTTCAAAACTTTAATATGTTTCTATAATCTCGGCATTCTATGAAATTTCAGATTTCAACACTTAAACTTTCAAGAGTTTTGCAGCCTTTTGAAAAGGTTACATCCTCAGACATATAGCTTCCAGGTGCCAAGAAAAATATTCCTGAAGATAAAGTAATCTTTACTAGCTCACTCATTTCCTTTCTGTATAGCCTCTAACCATCATAATTATCTACAATGATTATAGCACAATTATTTGTATCCAAAAATTAATACATTGCATTTTGAATGATGTCATATTCATTTATCAAAAGATTTATGAGACTTGGGCTTTTTCTCTAATGAGATTTATGCAAATGAATGGTACAATAATGACAATGGAATACAAGTTACATAATAGGAATGGAATTCCATGTTTGAAACAGATTTGGCCTCTTTACAACCAGTTGCTATATTGTGTAGAGGGCATTTTCAAAATCAACCTCAATCAATCAAACATCAATTATACTTCAAATAACTTACCAAGTAAAACAATTCCGGGTATCTAAAAAAATTGTTGAACTATTACACACCTACAGTATGTTGCATCTACAGTATTAACAGATACAGCAAAAGTTAAAGTTTGAATCAGATAAAAAAAAACAAAAAACAAAAAACAAAAAGCAAGGCTGTTTTCTTCTATAAACAGAGCCATTATTGACCATGGGCTGTGTGTGGTATTGCAGCTCAGCCCCATTCACTGGAATAGAGCTGAGCTGCAATTCCACACTAAGCCCACAGATAATAGTGGTGCTGTTTGTGGAAGAATGCTGCCATTTTTTCTAATCTCATACAACCCCTTTGAGTTTGTCACTTAGAATCATATCTCCATGGGAGAGAACAAGACAATACACAATATAAAAGATCAGCACTGCACAACGCCATCACATTCATAGCAGCAGCGCACAGTATTGCAGCTTTCTCCACGTAGAAACCCATGCGGAAATCTGCAGTGGATTACAGTACCAGCAATGTGGGTGAGATACTGTATGAACAAATCTCACCCACATGCTGCAGAACATTTTCCGCATGGAAATTAGAACAAGCCGTGGATTTTCAAATGTGCAGCATGCTTTATCTATTGCAGATGTTCACAGCGGATTTCACCCTTCTCAATGTAGAAGTTAAACAAGATGATGACTTTCAATACTAGAACAATACCATTGACACCGAGCACCAGCGGCAACTGAAAAAAAGGTACTAGAGTTCTTCAATAAGCTCTCTTTAGCGCACAGTGAATGCAATACATGTTTCCAAGCTGGTGAGTCTTTTCAGTCGGCATAAGCACCAATTTCTGGAATTAAGAGAAGAGTCTGCTGTAATTGTGCAGTTAATGTGCTGTGGATAGTTAATGAACTGAAAAACGTTACCAAATCAAGTACAAATTATTAGAAAAAGCATGCCCTTTATCATACAATTTACCAAACAATTGAAAAGATACCTCATTTCAGACCAGTCTTTGGATCAACTCTAGCATTTTAGCTGTAAATATTTTAATTAATTATGTTTATAAGCATTAATGTTTTTTTTACGCTTCTTCAAAGGCTGTTTATTTTAAATGGAAGCTGCTATTAACTAAATTACAATACATTTTTTTAAAAAACATTACCATCTTCAACAGTAGAAACTGTAAATGTAAATCTTTAAAAACTAACTAAAGTTATACTAAAATTCTGCTGATGTCTAAAGCGATAACTGTGGCAGAGGAAGATCCTTGAACTTTCTAACTGCCGGGTGATAGACCTAATGAATCTGTACTGAAGAAAGGGGGGACACAGATGATTTCCTTTCTCTTAAACAGATTTATTGCATGGATTTGTGTATTGCTAAATACATAATGCATCTTGCCCAGAATGTTTTGTATATGTGGGAAACATAGAATCTGTCACTGATACTATAACATTCTCCGCGGGGGGAATCTGGCTGTAATCTTAAAGGTCACAAATTACAGGTATTAGAACCCACTCATGTCTCTAAGACGAAGTTAGTAGTCAATGATAGCACAATGTATTGCCTACTGTTTTTGATCAAAGGAATCACAATAAAAAGTGTTCCAAGGGAGTCTATACGGGGAATTTATTAAAACTGGTGTTTCAGATGCAATTTATGACATTTTTGGGCCAGAAAACAGGCATAGAGTGCTTAATAAATGTCTTCTTTTATGTTGTGTGAATTATATGTTTCCATGTAGGGAAAGCCCCGGGGGGATATCTGACAATCAGCAATAGTAAAGTATTTAAGGTGCACTGATTAGTAACTTTACAATAAATTCATTAAATTGTATTAATAATCTAGGCCCATCATCATAACTGGGAAAACCTAAATTATTTTATTTTAGCTGCTACTAAAACAGCTCACATTTACAATTTGGTGGCATGTGTCAGAGCTGTTCTCATGCAGTGTGATGTAAATGTATCACATGTAGTAGTGGTTAATTCTAGGGAACAAAAATACAAAAAATAAGTCATTATTTATTGCTATGGTCAAATAGGTGCAATATGACCAAAAAGTTCCACTTGTGATTTCCAGCTTTTCTGCAATGAGGTTATTAAAGTTGAATAGAATGAAAGACATTTAGAAGGGTGAACAGTAGAGGAAAGGTGGGCCAATAAAGAGAGCTCACGGTGCTAAAATACATCATTACTACCTTCTTTAAATACAGGGTTGCAACTATCAGAAGACATACACTATATGGATAAAAGTATTGGGACATCTACACATTACACCTACAGGAGCATTTACAACATTTCATTATTTTGTTTATAAACTTCTTTACTTGATTTTCATAAAAAAATGTAACATAACAAAAATGGGTACACAGACCCTGAAACAGACACAACAGAAAAGGATAAATTTGTCTTATGTAGATCATCACAGAAAGAAAAAAGTCTGCAGAATTCCATAAAGTCCATGGACGACATAGAAAAATCATACTGAAAACTATAAAGGAAGACTACCATTAAAAGGGGTATCCTCCTTAAAAAAAAAAAAGAAACACGTCTCCTGTCTCAAATATGCCCAAATGCCATGCCCATTACAAAACCCAAAGTGTCCGTGTCAGGTTATTAAAGTTGAATATACTAAAAGACATTCAGAAGAGTGAACAGTAGAGTAGGAAAGCTGGGCTAATACAGAGAGCTCATGGTGCTAAAATACAGGGTGGGCCATTTATATGGATACACCTAAATAAAATGGGAATGGTTGGTGATATTAACTTCCTGTTTGTGGCACATTAGTATATGGGAGGGGGGAAACTTTTCAAGCTGGGTGTTAACCATGGCGGCCATTTTGAAGTCGGCCATTTTGTATCCAACTTTAGTTTTTTCAATGGGAGGAGGGTCATATGACACATCAAACTTATCGAGAATTTCACAAGAAAAACAATGGTGTGCTTGGTTTTAACGTTACTTTATTCTTTCATGAGTTATTTACAAGTTTCTGACCACTTATAAAATGTGTTCAAAGTGCTGCCCATTGTGTTGGATTGTCAATGCAACCCTCTTCTCCCACTCTTCACACACTGATAGCAACACCGCAGAAGAAATGCCTCTCGATCTGACCCCCTTAGACTTTTATCTTTGGGGTCATCTGAAGGCAATTGTCTATGCTGTGAAGATACGAGATGTGCAGCAACTGAAACTACGGATACTGGAAGCCTGTGCTAGCATTTCTTCTGCGGTGTTGCTATCAGTGTGTGAAGAGTGGGAGAAGAGGGTTGCATTGACAATCCAACACAATGGGCAGCACTTTGAACACATTAAATAAGTGGTCAGAAACTTGTAAATAACTCATGAAAGAATAAAGTAACGTTAAAACCAAGCACACCATTGTTTTTCTTGTGAAATTCTCGATAAGTTTGATGTGTCATATGACCCTCCTCCCATTGAAAAAACTAAAGTTGGATACAAAATGGCCGACTTCAAAATGGCCGCCATGGTTAACACCCAGCTTGAAAAGTTTCCCCACTCCCATATACTAATGTGCCACAAACAGGAAGTTATCACCAACCATTCCCATTTTATTTAGGTGTATCCATATAAATGGCCCACCCTGTACATCATTACTACTATTTTTTAGGACATTCCATTCTATATCCATTAATATGGAGTTGGTCTATCCTTTTCAGCTAAAACAGCTTCCACTCTTCCAGGAAAACTTTCTACAAAGATTTTGTAGTGTGTCTGTGGGAATTTTTGTAGCAAAGTCTCATTGCTATTACAGTAAAGAATCTCTGACTATCATTATGGTGAAACATTCTTTCCTCTAGACGTAGAGGATGGCCTCTTGTCATGGTTACAGGCCTATGGGTAAAAAGATCATTAGAAAAATCTCTGTACTGTCCATATTTTACATACAGTGAAGGAAATAAGTATTTGATCCCTTGCTGATTTTGTAAGTTTGCCCACTGTCAAAGACATGAACAGTCTAGAATTTTTAGGCTAGGTTAATTTTACCAGTGAGAGATAGATTATCTAAAAAAAAAAAAAAAAAGAAAAATCACATTGTCAAAATTATATATATATTTATTTGCATTGTGCACAGAGAAATAAGTATTTGATCCCCTACCAACCATTAGGAGTTCAGCCTCCTCCAGACGAGTTACACGCTCCAAATCAACTTGGTGCCTGCATTAAAGACAGCTGTCTTACATGGTCACCTGTATAAAAGACTCCTGTCCACAGACTCAATCAGTCTGACTCTAACCTCTACAACATGGGCAAAACCAAAGAGCTTTCTAAGGATGTCAGGAACAAGATCATAGACCTGCACAAGGCTGGAATGGGCTACAAAACCATAAGTAAGACGCTGGGTGAGAAGGAGACAACTGTTGGTGCAATAGTAAGATAATGGAAGACGTACAAAATGACTGTCAATCGACATCGATCTGGGGCTCCATGCAAAATCTCACCTCATGGGGTATCCTTGATCCTGAGGAAGGTGAGAGAGCAGACGAAAACTACACGGGGGGAACTTGTTAATGATCTCAAGGCAGCTGGGACCACAGTCACCAAGAAAACCATTGGTAACACATCACGCCGTAATGGATTAAAATCCTGCAGTGCCCGCAAGGTCCCCCTGCTCAAGAAGGCACATGTACAGGCCCGTCTGAAGTTTGCAAATGAACATCTGGATGATTCTGAGAGTGATTGGGAGAAGGTGCTGTGGTCAGATGAGACTAAAATTGAGCTCTTTGGCATTAACTCAACTTGCCGTGTCTGGAGGAAGAGAAATGCTGCCTATGACCCAAAGAACACCGTCCCCACTGTCAAGCATGGAGGTGGAAACATTATGTTTTGGGAGTGTTTCTCTGCTAAGGGCACAGGACTACTTCACCGCATCAATGGGAGAATGGATGGAGCCATGTACCGTCAAATCCTGAGTGACAACCTCCTTCCCTCCACCAGGACATTAGAAACGGCTCGTGGCTGGGTCTTCCAGCATGACAATGACCTGGAACATACAGCCAAGGCAACAAAGGAGTGGCTCAAAAAGAAGCACATTAAGGTCATGGAGTTGCCTAGCCAGTCTCCAGACCTTAATCCCATCGAAAACTTATGGAGGGAGCTGAAGATCCGAGTTGCCAAGCGACAGCCTCGAAATCTTAGTGATTTACAGATGATCTGCAAAGAGGAGTGGGCCAAAATGTCATCTAACGTGTGCAAACCTCATCATCAACTACAAATAACGTCTGACCGCTGTGCTTGCCAAAAAGGGTTTTGCCACCAAGTATTAAGTCTTGTTTGCCAAAGGGATCAAATACTTATTTCTCTGTGCAAAATGCAAATAAATATATATAATTTTGACAAAGTGATTTTCTGTTTTTATTTTTATATAATCTATCTCTCACTGGTAAAATTAACCTAGCCTAAAAATTCTAGACTGCTCATGTATTTGACAGTGGGCAAACTTACAAAATCAGCAAGGGATCAAATACTTATTTCCTTCACTGTATATAATTATATATCTAAATCGTAATTAGATCGCCCCTAAGCCATGTTCTTGCTAAACTAAATAACTCCACATTTGATCATCCTTCTTGGTACTGCAATCCATCTTTTGTATACACAGGTGCCCAAAATGCTACGCAATATTCCATGTGTGGTCTGACTAGCGATTTGCATAGAGACAAAACTATATTCTAGTCTTGTGTATCTATGCCTCTTTTGACGCGCCCCATGATTTTAGTGCCCTTAAAAGCAGCTGCCTGGCACTGGTTGCTAAAGTTAAGATTACACTAATATCCAGAAGTCTAAAACATAATTGTACAATTTGTTTCCTCGGCCCATGTGCAAAACCTTACATTTATCCACATTAAACTTAATTTGCCATTTCTCTGCCCACGCATCCAACTTTCCCAAATCCCTCTGCAATATTATATTATTTACCTTACTATACAGGGTTGAGCATCATCTGCAAATACTAAAATTATACTCTAACCCCTCTACAAGATCATTAATAAACATATTAAAAAGAATAGGGCCCAATGCTGACTACTTTAGCACCCCACTGGTAACTGTGACACAATCTGAGCATGTACAATTAATAACCCCCCTGTTTTCTATCATTGAGCCAGTTGTTAACCCAATTACACGTATTTCCACCCAGTCCCAGCATTTTCATTTTAGGTACTAACCTTTTATGCAGAACAGTATCAAATGCCTTTGAATCTAAATTCCTAACAACAAGGGTCTTAGCCAGATCCAGTCTGGATCTACCTCCTCATACAAGCTGATCAGTTTAGTTTGACAGGACCGGTCATTGACCGCTATGGATAGACACATTTTGCAGCCTCAGCTTCAAGTAAAACTCATTCTTATAGCGGTTGAGCAAGTTATTCACATTATTATATATAAATCCTGCTAAATAAAGGAGGTATATTTCTATGTAAAGATTTCCTCTTAAACAAGTCAGTTCACATTTTCCTAGAATGTTTTTTGCTACTCTTTAAACGTGTGATAATTATGCCATCAGTGTCATTACTGGGCACATTCCACAGTGCCAGCCAATGACCCATATATTTGGCTTTAAAGGAAGAGGCTCGGTTTAATCAGCAGGGAAAATTTTATGTTCTGCCAGGCTTTGGAAATGTCTATGAAACAGCACAATTTCACACAGACTTAAATTCCTGGACTCTGTATAAGAGCCAAAACAGCAATTGGCTTTTAATAAAATGTGTAACTACTTTAAACAGCATTGGGCATAAAGTTGCTATGAAAGCAGCTAATTAGTATTTTAATTATCATTAGCAGCTGGCTACAATGTTAATTCGGGGACTTGGAGCAGTATCTTTTATGTTTCTCTGCACAGGTTGAATTTGTAGCAAAATAGGAATGAGACTTTATAAACTGTCAACATATAAACCAAATACTGAACAGCATTCATATATTTTTCAGTATATACACTGGATATAAAAAGTCTACACACTCTGTTAAAATGCCAGGCTTTTGTCATGTCAAAACAATCAGTACGAGATGAATCATTTCAGAACTTTTTCCACCTTTAATGTGACCCATAATCTGTACAATTCCATTGAAAAACAAACTGAAATCATTTAGAGGGGAAAAATAAAATAACAATTTTTCTGACATTTTCTTTGTTGCATGTGACAGCAAAAGCCATGGTCCGTAAAGATCTTACAACACATCAAAGGGATCTGATTGTTGAAAGGCATCAGTCAGGAGAAGGGTGTCAAAGAATTTCCAAGGCATTAGATATTCCATGGAACACAGTGAAGACGGTCATCAAGAAGTGGATTACATTTGGCACAACATTGATATTACTTATAACTGGACGTCCCTCAAAACTTGATGATAAGACAAGACGAAAATTGGTCCGGGAGGCTACCAAGAGGCGTACAGCAACATTAAAGGAGCTGCAGGACTTTCTGGCAGGTACTGGTTGTGTAGTACTGGTTGTGTAGTGCAGTCTGACAGATTTGGAGCTCTTATGCAAGGAAGAGTGGGCAACAATTGCCAAGTGAAGATGTGCCATGCTGATAGACTTCTACCCAAAAAGACAGAATGCTGTCATAAAGTCAAAGGGTAATTCAACAAAGTATTAGTTTATCTTGGACTAATTTTGTAATATGACAAAAACCATGACAAAACCTGGCATTTTAACAGGGGTGTGTAGACTTTTTATATCCACTGTATATATATTTTTATGCTGGATTTTAATGGGACTGAATGAAACACCTGAATTCAATGATTAAGGTGTGTCCCAATAGTTTTGTCCAAATAGTGTATATGTACAAACGCAAATTGGCTCAGTTTTTAAATTGATAATGACTGCATAATTTTGCAGCTAAACAGCAGCTTTACCTGCAAAAATCCGGGGCCATTAAAGATCTAGCTGCTGTTCAACAGTTAACTTAAAAACCGCACTGACTTGGGGTAAAATGGAATGCCAACTCAGGCTTCAGCTGAATTGTGGCTGCGTCTCGGTTGCCGCTCTACCCCAACTGATATTCTGTTCCAATCCCTCATGAATGCAGCAGCCAGGTTGACATTTTTGTGTATTAAATTATACTTATACCTCCAGTCATTCCACTGGTAACTGGTTTCTTGCAGAGAAACATTGAAAACTCTAGTTACTAGTCTACATAGCTCTCCATCATGCCCCATTTTCTAGAATTCCTGCCTCATCACGAACATGTGCTCTTCCCTTATTACACCCTCTGATTTTTGTCTCCTAGTCTTTACATCTTGCACCCATCATGTAGAACTCTTTGTCTCATACCATTAGACTTACTTCTAAAATTTATAGATACAAAGGGGCTGTTATTAGGCCATATTGACATCATAGAGAGGGTCCCAACTAAGGACCCCCTCCCCCCTTTGTTAGTCAAAGTAAAGAGCCACTAACAAACAGAGGCTTTTACTGTGGCTGATAATGTAATTCTACAATTCCCTTGTAACAAACACTGATCACCGGTAGTTTCTGAATCCTGACCTGCAGCAAATCAGCTGACCACCGTGCCGGCATTAATCAGAAAAGGTAAAGCCTTCAGGGGAACAACCCTTTTAAGCATGTCATATAACATAATTCCTAAAGTTAAATCTTTGTCTCAATTTTCTTTAAAGCTGCAACTGTAGATCACGGCTCACATACAGCCTGACCTGGGCACAGACATCTCTTCACTAAGCTCTAGTGTGCTCTGGTCCCCAACAATGTGAGGATCATAGAGAGGGAAACTCTTCTGCATCTTGATCTTCTGTTATGACCGGGAGATAAGATGGGTCCTCCAAGGGGAGAACTACTCTCGGTAGGGACTCCCTATACTGGCTAATAGAGAGATGTGCTCTATTACATTATAAGTTGGACAACCATTTTGAACTTGCTAAACTTTTTGCATCACTATGCACTTTATATTTGTTTTGACTAAGATACTGGCTAGGTAATTCATAAAACTTTATTTATACTATAGTCCTCATATGTACACATAAGTCTAGTCCACCAGACGAATATTTGCATCACTTTCTTTATCCTTTTTATATTGTATGTGGGAAAGCAAATGATTAACAATTGGCTAAATAATCCTCAGGCTGGCACCATGTAAGTTAGTAACAATTTAGCAAGTCAAAAGTTCAGAACAGACTGAGGCTCCTTAAATGGTGGAGGTCCCAGGGAAATTGACAATTTTGCCTATGCAATATTCTGTCTCTAACTAGATGCACAAGTGCCAGATAAAGTGTAGTCTTTTTACCTGTATTAAAATATTTTACCTGCTTTTTTATACATTTATAGGATCCATTTTATCAATTTATCTCTCTCTATATCTATATATATATATGTATATATATATATATATATATATATATATATATATATATATATATATATATATATATATATGAATTTCTGTTGTCTGTTGCATGTTCTTTATGCACAGCCAACTGACTGGACCAATCTGCACCAAATTTGGCACATAAGTAAATCACGTGCTTCCAAAGGTTTTTTTCAGCTCTCTAGGACCTATCGTTCTCTACATATTCATAAAAGCAAATGTGACACCCCCGGCTTTCACATCAAGGACTTTCCTCCATATCACATGACTCGTATAAGCCAATAGAAGCTTGCAGGCCATTCATTCTTAGCCTCACATACACACAGTTTTAGACCAGGTTTCCATAACATTCAAGTCATTTTTTTTTACTCTACGTGTTACTCGGCGTAAACGAACCGTACCTATACTGAATTTGAGTATTCTCATACATTTTCATACCAGTCATGCCACCAAAAAGGAACCCTGTACTTAGATTAAGTACTCCTGTGGCAAAGCCATGCCTGCTGCCCGAGCTGCTGAAATCTCTCAACAGAACCAAGCCCGTGGATTTCAGCATAAATTGAACCCCTTCAGACCAGTTAAGCCAAATTATGTTTTTAACCACACACACAAACAACAAACAAATAGACCAGTGTGAAGCCGGGGAACTTTGATATTCTGTATTATAAAAGTGAATGTCTGTTTGTCGTTCTATATAGGCATCCAAATGCCTGAAGCATTTGACCCCAAATGTGGCTCATAGGTACATCGGGTGTCCGGGAAGGTTTTCATAAAAGTCCCGACCTTGCTGTTTTTCTCTGTTATCAGCCATTATCACAATCCAATACTATAAAAGCGAATACAGACATTCGCTTTTTAGTAAATATGTTTTTATCTGGCAGTAGCAGGTAGTGCACTTTACAAGATAATCCTAGATGGGAAGGTACAGGGGAGCGGTTACCTATAGCAACCAATCAGATTACTAAAGGCCAGGAGGAAAGCTGCATTACTAGCTGCAGAGACTCCTCTTGCCCAACTGCAAGCTGATCAAATGTGCCATACTGCTGCTCGAGCTGCTGAAACTCCTTAGTAAACTCAGGCTCTCCCAGCAACAAATCAGGCAGGTGGCTCTCAGAAGCGCAGAGACTTCTGCCCAAACCCAGGCCAGTCAGCAAGCTGATAGAGCACATCATGTTCAGCGTCCTAATGAGTAGGCTTTCACGATGCGGTTTTCAATTATGATCCAACCATAGTCTATGGCCAACTGGTGATAAAACTGCCACAGTCTTATGACTCCATTTCCTGTCAGTTTAGCGGTTAGGTATTTAGAAGTTAAAATTAAAATAAACAGTGTGTAACTGCCGGTGTATATAGGGCTAGTAGCGATTTCCCTGTAAACCAAGGAAATACGAGGGCATGGGTTGGCCTCCTGGGCACCCTTGGAACAAATCCAATGAACACACAAACAGACAGACCGACATGTTATACCCGGGCAGCGCCGGGTACTTTTTCTAGTATTTTATAGTTACTGCAATTAACTCGTCTTTTATTGACTGCAGCAGCTTACAATGAGCAAATCATTCAATTAAATGCAGAAATATATTTATTTACATACCAAACAAGTAACAATGGTTTGCAGTTTTCATCAACAAATGTGCTGATTCATGTACAGAGTAGCAATCAATTACAAGGTTCAGAGTTATCAGCATCCTTTCAGCCATCCAACTATACATGGGTCGGCAACACTGCTTATTAAAACGCAGGTCTGTCTAGGCAGCGTTTGTTTTACTCATCTTAATCTATTCTGTCAGTAGCAGACCAACATTTCTTGAAAACCAGCACGGACAATCGTTTGTTTATGTCATTTCAAAGAATATCATTAAAAAGGCCAAAGTTATTTTCCAATATTTGTTTCTTTGCGTTCTTTATTGGCAAACAGACACCTCCTTTAAGTGGGGAAAAACAGTAGAGTCAGGTGGAAAGCAGGTACCCCATCACGTCTGGTTATCTGCATCCCTGACATCACTGCCAGCTAAATTGCTTGTTGATAAATTAGGCTATTTAAGAGCGAGTGATGCCGGCATTACTGTTATTAATGAAGCTGAAGTACAAAGACATTAAAAAGTAGTCTGACTGCTAGATTGCGTCTTCATGTGTGATTAATGTATGCTTCAACGATAGGACTTTAAAACTGACTGGAGAACAAGGAAAAGATTTACAGAACAAGGAAACACAATGAAGGTCAAACAGACAATAATTTATGATAATAAAAGGATTTATTTTTTCTGTTTATTTCATTAGATATTCATTATTTTCACAAACAGAAAAAATTATTTGTTCTGAATAGGAGGCCCTGGGGAATAAAGCGGGGTCTACTGTGACTACTGGTGGATCATGTGGGCTTTCTGTGACTATTGTGGAAACAGAGGACACTGCTGTGGCTTCTGGATTGGAAGGGAGACATTCTGTGGCAATGTAAGGCTACGTTCACACCTGCGTTTGTCTGATCCGTTGTTCTGCTACGTCAGAGGAGCAGAACAAGGGAATACCGGAAGCAATGGTTCCGTTGCACAACGGACACAACCGGTGGGCGACAGCCATTGACTTTAATGGGCTGTCGGTTGGGGTCTACGTGATTTTACCAGAGACAATGGTGCAGCAGGATGCGCTATTGACTCCAGTATCTTTGGTAATCTAGGTCGGATCTGCAACGGAGGCCCCTAACGGAGCCTCCAAAGCATATGTGAACAAGGCCAAATAGAGGGGGTAGACCATTATATATGTAATTACTGTATGGAAGGTACAACAACAGTTCCATTAAATAATAAGTATATCCACAATCAGAAGATTTGTTGCAGAAATTTCTGAGACTATTCCATTCATCTGAATAGGGCTTTCAGAAATCCATGCACATTGCGCAAAAACAACCCTATGTAGATTGATGCATGTTACCATACCCTCACACACCCAACTGCAGGATTGCCCAAATTATTATTCAGCATACATAAGTGACTCCTACTATGGTGATCATATAGACATATTGTAAGCAGAATTTTAAGATATTAATGAATAGTAATGTAGATTGTCAAACTATTGTTACTTTATAGCAAAACACCAGGTGAAAAATAACAATGAAAACAGATAACAATTGTGCCGGCTGAGAAAATGTTAACCCCTGATAAAACCCTGCGTAGGTTAAGCTTATTGAGAGACAGATGTTTAGACATGAGGAAGAAATCAATAAATGGCGTGTTTCTTACTCCCAAGTGACACATTCAATGTGTTTTTCTGATGCTATAACAAGCTATGCACAACTCCGCTGCTCAATAGAATTCACATAAAAGGTGTAATGTGCTGTTGGATGTCAATTTAATAGTCAACCCCAGACTAAAGCACTCATGGACAAAACATGGTGTGCAAAAAAGATTACAGTCTTGAGCTCTCTGCAAGCAAATAAGCAGCAGCAGCATAGAGGAGATCATACAGAAGTAATAAGTATTTAGCACCGAAGTGAGATGTAACTTATCAGGAAGCTGCAACATCTGTCTGTATTTTTCACTCTGCTCCTGTTCCCCCTTCCCTCTCCATAGACTTGTATTAACAGTGTTTATTTGACTCACGGTTTCTCTGCTCCCACCTCCTGCTCCTCCCTCCCTTCTCTATAGACTTGTATAGACAGGCAGTGTGTCACGTAGGGTTCGTGAACCCACTGGGCCGTACCGCCTTGGCGGTATAGCAGCTGGCCAACAGGGCGCAGGTCAGAGTCTATAGTTCTTATAGGGTACCTCTGGCAGCTCGGACAGTAGCAAGGCAGGCTTGGCAGGAACTAGGCAGCAGGTGGACGCCAGGCGTGGAGAAGCAGGACAGGCGTGGTATACAGCACAGTATGGCTACAGCTAAGCACGGCACTAGATATGGATATAGGTTGCAGGATACAGGAACAGGGAACACTGGGAGCAGGAAACACTAGAGGACCATTTGCAAGACAGACTTGGAATACAACAACAACGCTCAGGCGTGGGAGGATGGGGCTGGGACCTTCTTATAGCCCAGGGTGCTCTGGGAGCAATCAGCTCAATCTTCAAAATGCGTGCGCTCTGGCTTCTTAAGTCTGGACTGAGCTCGTGAGCGCACCCTGGTGGTCACTGTAGAGCAGGACAGCCATATATGCAGACTTCTCTTGAGAGAAGGGCGTCGACTGAATGGAAGGAGTTCGTGGTCAGCGACCATGGACGTTACACAGTGAATAGACACACCACCACATTCTGCAATCCATCCATTCTGCTCTGTAACTAGGGACGGATTTTGCTTGACAACAGGTGGTGGACAACAGATTACAGGAAGGAAGACACCTAGTCGCAGTAACTTCGCACAACTTGCATTGATAAAACAACTAAACTTTAACAGTAAGTAAATTACAAAGTTGATCTATATCAGGTATACTATTATATTACTATAAGTTGTTTGAAAATTTAGTGTCCATTTACATTTGAGTAATTAAGAAGTAAATAAAACTGAGTAGCTGAACATAGTGCTGACCAAAGGCATACCATGCATTCCAAAGCATAGTCCGTTCTGAAATAAATTGTCATTGTACTACAGAGAATACCTTTGTAACAGCATCCAACGGAGCATGAAAATGGAGGCATATGGATTGACAAAAGTGTATGGGTGCCCTAGGACTGCTGTAATATAGACATGTGCATAAACCCTAAGTGAAATATGGATTTAGTGCAGTCTTTAGTCCCTCTAGATTTACATAAATATGTTGATTTGTATAAGTCGTGTAATTGGGTGGAATAGTTGAACATTGGATGTTTTTCACCCAATATATCTGATGCAATGTGACAAGGACCCAATATTTGCAATGTGCAGGTAAATATGGCGTGCGAGATCCAGGCGCATAACACTCTAATACTGATGAATAGTCTTAGATAGTTCATAGATATGCATAGAAACAAAGATGTTAATGAAATAGGACTCTGCCACATACAGTGTGAATTTTACTTTAACATGAGGAATATACAAATTTTTGTTCTTAAAATGAGCCTTATTCTGGAATATATTCATCTGAAAGAACTACTACTGAGCTCATGAAAATAAAGCCTTTCACCAGCAGTTTTAAAAAGCTGTAAATATGATAATTTGGTTGTGTTCTGCATTAATCATATTCATGAACTCATTATGGGTGAATATATATACATTCAAATGAAGGTCTAATTATAATGCCTTGATTTATTGTTCTTTATTCTCCCATTTATTTGCCCCACGCTACAAATGCATTGAGTCTTCGAAGGGATCAGGAATTTCGCAGAAGACTGGAATTTATTTAAATGAATCAAGGTGTGGTCAAAACGCCATTGGCATAAAAAAAAGATCTTTTCATACATTACAAGAAACATTGAAACAATAAATATATATATTTTTTTTCCGTTTCACATTGTAGGGGAAATCCTTTTAGGCACAAAGTAAAAAGATCACCTACACGTTTAATAATCAATTTATCTCCCATTATTAGACGCTATGATTAGATATTCTGATGCTATATGTATGCACCTATGAGGATTAAGTGCCTGTAATCGTGGACCGTGATTGCGAGCACGGCCGTGTGCATGAGGCCTTAGAATTAAGTTATGCCACCCCAGTAAGTTACAAGTGTTCCAGTAAGAAAATGTCACCTGCAGCTCTAGGGCTTCTCCACATGTAAAAGAATTGCTGCAGAAAATTTCTGCAGCATTTCCGTTAAAATTAGGAGATATTCTGTACCATTTCCTGCATCATATGCTGCAGAAAATGTGATTTTGCTGCGTTTTTTTCAATGCTGGGAGATGATGATATCGCCTCTAAAAAACGCAGCAATTCAGTCCACTTTTCGCAACAGGAATTGACATGCTGCAGTACGTAAAATACCGCAGCGTTTGGATGAGATTTGTTAAATCTCACCCACTTTGCTGCTACTGTATTCTGCTGCGTATATTCCGTCCACAATTTCACATGGAAATTACTCAATTTCGTTAGGTGTGGACAAGCCCTTACGCGTCACACGGAAGTGCTTCCGTGTGCTGCGCGTGATTTTCACGCACCCATTGACTTCAATAGGTGCGTGATGTGCGAACAACGCACAAATATAGGACATGTCGTGAAACTCACGGACAGTTTGCACGGCCCCATAGACTAACATAGGTCCGTGCGAGGCGCGTGAAAATCACGCGCGTTGCACGGACCTATTATACGATCGCCTGAATAAGCCCTTAGAGTGTTGAATTTGTCATTTACCTGAATACAGTGACATGCAGATGTGTAAAAAAGTAAGGACATCACATGTGAATAAAAATAATCACAAATTAGTCAGAACACTCTTGGCTTTAAAGAGGCTCTGTCACCAGATTTTGCAACCCCTATCTGCTATTGCAGCAGATAGGTGCTGCAATGTAGATTACAGTAACGTTTTTATTTTTTAAAAACGAGCATTTTTGGCCAAGTTATGACCATTTTTGTAGTTATGCAAATGAGGCTTGCAAAAGTCCAAGTGGGTGTGTTTAAAAGTAAAAGTCCAAGTGGGCGTGTATTATGTGCGTACATCGGGCGTTTTTAATACTTTTACTAGCTGGGCGTTCTGACGAGAAGTATCATCCACTTCTCTTCAGAACGCCCAGCTTCTGGCAGTGCAGACACAGCCGTGTTCTCGAGAGATCACGCTGTGACGTCACTCACAGGTCCTGCATCGTGTCAGACGAGCGAGGACACATCGGCACCAGAGGCTACAGATGATTCTGCAGCAGCATCGGCGTTTGCAGGTATGTCGATGTAGCTACTTACCTGCAAACGCTGATGCTGCTGCAGAATCAACTGTAGCCTCTGGTGCCGGTGTCCTCGCTCGTCTGACACGATGCAGGACCTGAGGAAGTGACGTCACAGCGTGATCTCTCGAGAACACGGCTGTGTCTGCACTGCCAGAAGCTGGGCGTTCTGAAGAGAAGTGGATGATACTTCTCGTCAGAACGCCCAGCTAGTAAAAGAAGTAAAAATGCCCCGATGTACGCACATAATACACACCCACTTGGACTTTTGCAAGCCTCATTTGCATAACTACAAAAATGGTCATAACTTGGCCAAAAATGCTCGTTTTTTAAAAATAAAAACGTTACTGTAATCTACATTGCAGCGCCTATCTGCTGCAATAGCAGATAGGGGTTGCAAAATCTGGTGACAGAGCCGCTTTAATATCTGGTGTTGCCTCCTTTGGCATATACAACCGGCGCTTCTTATACCAGCTTAAGGCCCTCTGCACACATTGCATATTCGCCATGGAATTTCTGTGGGGAATGTCCGCAACATTTTCACAACATAAATTGACATAGTTCAGATTCAGAATCAGCGCCACAGGTTAATCTCTGCACATCTTATCCATCTATGCTTTCTGCAGCGTGTAGATTATATTTGTTCAAATCTCATTCCTTCATTTTGATGCTACTGTAATACACTGCAAAATTTCCGAATGGATAATCCGGGCGGGAATTCCTCAGCAAACACGCAATGTGTAAAGGAGGATATAAAAAAAAAATAATAATATTTTACACTTGTGTTCTGACATAAATAACGACCGTGTGCTGCGCATGGAAATCACACACAGCACACAGACCTATTGATTTCAATGCGGCCGTTCACAAATGCGTGAGTTTTCACAAAGTGAGAGTCCGTTGCGTGAAACTCACCGCATGTCCTATATTGGTGCGTTTTCACGCATCTACGTGCCCATTGAAGTCAATGGGTGCGTGAAAACCACGCATGCACATCCGTGTGGGGTGCGTAATTTGCGCATCAATTAAATTGAAAATAATAAAAATAAAAAAAGATGTGCTTTGCTAGTGCGTCAATAACACATGCCACTTGCAAAGCACACTGATGCATAACGCAACACACACGGACCAGATTCACGCACGTTTTTCACACGCGTGTATCTGCTGCGCTCGTGTGAATGTAACCTTACACAACTAAACAGTATGTGCCTACTGGCATTTGTTATTTTTTGTATAGTAACTAAACTAGCCTTTTGGGGATCAATTTGTATTTTCAATATCGGTTTCATATTTGTTATCCGTCAGCATCAGTTTCATTCCATAATGAAATATGTTTATTTTCTCCCATGATGATGATTTTTTTTAAGTTTTTTCTATAATCTAAAAAGACTATTCAAATTTGTTATTGCTATAATAGTAGTGACCCACAGAATAAAGTTAACTTGTCGCTTTCAATAAATAGTGCTATTAAAATCTACAAATTGTCCCGTAGAAAACAAGCCCTTCTACAACTGTCTTGACGGAAAAGTTTAAAAAAAGTTATGGCTTTTGGGAGACGGGACGACAAAATTGAAAAATGGTTGCGGTGGCTAGGAGTTATCAAGTCATTAAAAAATGTATTGCCTATCATCAGGATAGGGACTGGTGGATATCAGACTACCAGCACCCCCCCCCCCCCCACTGATCAGCTGTTTTGAAGGGTCCACGCTGCTTCCCCTTCATTCTTTATCTGCTCGTACTGTGTATCGCCGACACACTTATCGTGACGGTTCACAGTGTTACAGCCCTCTCCTATTCACTTGAATGGGAGAAATCTGTACTACTGTGAACCTGCACTACAAGAGTGTCGGCGATTCACAGTACGAGCAGTGACAGTAATGAAGGGAAAGCAGCGCTCCTACGAGCGCCACGGCCCCTTAAAAACAGCTAATTGGCAGGGGTGCCATAGTCGGAACCCTACTAAACAGATATTGATGGCCTATCCTGAGAATAAGTCATCAATTTCTTATGACTGGACAACCCCTTTTTTTTCTAATGAAATTATATTTTTATTAAAAATTTTCAGAAAGTTTTCAGTACATCCAATCAACGTAGGACAACCCTTTTAACATAACTTTACAGTAAAGAGCAAGGTGGAGGACATAATAACAAATGAATCAGTAACGTGGGGCTGTATCCACATAAGACAAAGACCATTGAGAAGTCTCAAAAAAAAAAACATACACAGAAGTGGGAAAATAGAAAGAAAAATGGGGGGGGGGGCGGGTAGAGAGATTGCCCTCGAGATTTATTTGAATCAATATAGTTCAGGTGTTAACTGTGATGGTAATGTAAAGGATCTGCCAGGCACAACTTCTGTGGATACGCCCATAGGTAATCAGTCTGCACCTGAGTCTATGTCTCTGAGACGGACTCCATCTTCCACCACTCAGGATGGCAGGCTTAGCAGTGGGAGAGCCTATCGCAGCCTGGCCAGATGGAGCTAGCTCCCACCCTCTGTCTATTTATACCTGCCTTTCCTGTTCCTCCTTTGCTTGTGATTCTTCTTGTGTGGTTTCCTGGCCCAGCTACAGCTTCTGACTATTTGATCCTGCTCCATACTGACCCCGGCTTACTGACTACTCTCCTGCTCTGCATTTGGTACCTCGTGCACTCCTGGTTTGACTCGGCTCGTTCACCACTCTTGTTGCTCACGGTGTTGCCGTGGGCAACTGCCCCATTTCCCTTAGCTTTGTGTTCCCTTGTCTGTTTGTCTCGTGCACTTACTGAGCGTAGGGACCGCCGCCCAGTTGTACCCCGTCGCCTAGGGCGGGTCATTGCAAGTAGGCAAGGACAGAGTGGTGGGTAGATTAGGGCTCACTTGTCCGTTTCCCTACCCCCATCATTACAGGTAAGTTCTGTGGGTCAAATTTGGTTTAAATTGTGTGTTTGTCACATGTTTACTTATGCTTTCAGTGGGGTTCTAAAGGCGTACTCACGTTTTATTTATGTGTTTGGGATTTTTAAATAAAGAAGAAATTAGAAGAGTGCTATTTACACTTATTTTAAAACATTGTAACAGACTCAGTTTTTATATTGCCCCATTCTTCACGAATACCCCACGGACTACAAAATCTCTCTCAATAGCATTGATCACGTGAACCACCACCGGTCATAGTATACTTGTTGTTTCTCCAATATACTCTTTGCGGTATTTCTATCCCCAATAGCTCTGTCCAGAACAAAAAACTTGCCTGTATTCTTCATACCCAATAGTCAGGCTAATAATATGATAAATAAGTCTTCCTATCACCAACTGTTCATTTTTTTTATAGGAAAAATGGGGAAAAAAAAAAAAAAAAAAGGAGGCAAACCATGGTGAGATTTACTCTCCCAATGAGAGGCACAATGCTAGCTTAGGGTGCGTCTATATACAAATAGTACATACAACAAGACATCTATAGAGGAACGAGGGTCCCATACCAAAAATCAAAATGGCACCCTTCTAAGTACAGTTTCATGTCACCTCACCTACCCCAGAACAAGAGGGCTTGCCGCTTGTTCCCCAGCTTCATGTCACTGGTATTGTGGTATACAGTGAAGGAAATAAGAATTTGATCCCTTGCTGATTTTGTAAGTTTGCCCACTGTCAAAGACATGAACAGTCTAGAATTTTTAGGCTAGGTTAATTTTACCAGTGAGAGATAGATTATATATATATATAAAAAAAAAAAAAAAGAAAATCACAGTCAAAATTATATATATTTATTTGCATTGTGCACAGAGAAATAAGTATTTGATCCCCTACCAACCATTAAGAGTTCAGCCTCCTCCAGACGAGTTACATGCTCCAAATCAACTTGGTGCCTGCATTAAAGACAGCTGTCTTAAATGGTCACCTGTATAAAAGACTCCTGTCCACAGACTCAATTAATCAGTCTGACTCTAACCTCTACAACATGGGCAAGACCAAAGAGCTTTCTAAGGATGTCAGGGACAAGATCATAGACGTGCACAAGGCTGGAATGGGCTACAAAACCATAAGTAAGATGCTGGGTGAGAAGGAGACAACTGTTGGTGCAATAGTAAGAAAATGGAAGAAGTACAAAATGACTGTCAATCGACATCGATATGGGGCTCCATGCAAAATCTCACCTCGTGGGGTATCCTTGATCCTGAGAAAGGTGAGTGCTCAGCCGAAAACTACACAGGGGGAACTTGTTAATGATCTCAAAACAGCTGGGACCACAGTCACCAAGAAAACCATTGGTAACACATTACGCCGTAATGGATTAAAATCCTGCAGTGCCCGCAAGGTCCCCCTGCTCAAGAAGGCACATGTACAGGCCCGTCTGAAGTTTGCAAATGAACATCTGGATGATTCTGAGAGTGATTGGGAGAAGGTGCTGTGGTCAGATGAGACTAAAATTTAGCTCTTTGGCATTAACTCTACTCGCCGTGTTTGGAGGAAGAGAAATGCTGCCTATGACCCAAAGAACACCGTCCCCACTGTCAAGCATAGAGGTGGAAACATTATGTTTTGGGGGTGTTTCTCTGCTATGGGCAAAGGACTACTTCACTGCATCAATGGGAGAATGGATGGAGCCATGTACCGTCAAATCCTGAGTGATAACCTCCTTCCCTCCACCAGGACATTAAAAATTGCTCGTGGCTGGGTCTTCCAGCACGACAATGACCTGAAACATACAGCCAAGGCAACAAAGGAGTGGCTCAAAAAGAAGCACATTAAGGTCATGGAGTGGCCTAGCCAGTCTCCAGACCATAATCCCATCAAAAACTTATGGAGGGAGCTGAAGATCCGAGTTGCCAAGTGGCAGCCTCGAAATCTTAATGATTTACAGAGGATCTGCAAAGAGGAGTGGGCCAAAATTCCATCTAACATGTGTGCAAACCTCATCATCAACTACAAAAAACGTCTGACTGCTGTGCTTGCCAACAAGGGTTTTGCCACCAAGTACTAAGTCTTGTTTGCCAAAGGGATCAAATATTTATTTCTCGGTGCGCAATGCAAATAAATATATATCATTTTGACAATGTGATTTTCTTTTTTTTTTTTTATATATAATCTATCTCTCACTGGTAAAATTAACCTAGCCTAAAAATTCTAGGCTGTTCATGTCTTTGACAGTCGGCAAACTTACAAAATCAGCAAGGGATCAAATATTTATTTCCTTCACTGTATATGGTGAGTGGAAGCCACATGCAGGACCACACTGCGCAGGTGAAAATGAAAAACAGCCTATCTGATCTGGGGCTCCCCTTCAAGTGACCCCCTAGCAGTAGCAGGGTCCCCTTTATCCTGGGCCTGTGGACAGTACTAAATGTCATTACACCCGTGCTTACTCAAGATATTTAATCTAAAAGCTCGGATGCTTCCAGAACTAGCAGCTCCTGTCTAAGAATTCAATACATCTAGTGTTTCCCTAAAGAGAAGTGGTTAAACGTTTAGCACCTATTAGATTAAAATTTAATAATCCTCATGTGAAGTGGCAGCCTACATTTCTTCAAACTAAATCTTACTGCTTTTGGACAGTGAAGTAGTAATATATCACTGACCTCAATGCAGAGAGCTACATGACAAGATTTATAGCCTCACTGTGGTTTAAATAAATAAACGAGAATCTTCATTGAGTTTCTACCACATTTCCTCCAATATGCCCTAATTTAAAAGCTTTGCCATTACTTGACCAAGGCAAAATACTGAATAAGATGGCTTTAAATGTCCCCTCCTGTGAATCAAAAATTTCCAATAAAAATGACTAGCAGTTAAGGAGACGTTAATATAGAATTGACCCTTGCACAACCCAGGAATTAATTTCATTTTATATCTAGCCACTAAACTAACAAATATTCAGCTATAAAAAAAAATGTAATCTTATATTTATGTATTGCCCCTTACTGATGTATTCTATTTCGTAAAATTATCTTAAAACAAAAATGTAACAAAAAGGCAATTCAAGTGCTAAATATGTTTTTCTAGGATCTGCTTTATTTAAGAAAAAAGGTTATGCAACACCTATATCATCAATGTAACGGCCTCCATATATGTAATACTTTGTTGTGCTACCTTTAGCAGCAAAAACTCCAAGCAAATCCTTACGACAACTGAACTTCAGTCGCTCTCTTTTGGACCACTCGCTATAATTCACCCACATTGTAGGACTTTTGAACGCAAACTCCCCATTTAAGGACCAGCCTCAGCATCTTGATTAAGTAAAAGTTGGGATTTTGACTAAGTCCTTCCAAAACACTTTTTCCTATTGGACTTGTGCTTGGGTTAAGCTGCAAAACAAGCCTTAAAGCAGCAAGACATCCACATACCATGACGCTGCCACCATGTTTAACTGCTGGAATTATGTATTTATTGTGAAATGCTGGAATGATGTGTTAGCTTTATACCAGATTTAACGGGATCCATTTTCCAAAAAGTTCCACTTCTAAATCAACAAGATTCTTTAACAAGAAGATAAATGAAGGTGGGCCATACTCTTGATAACTGTTGTTCATTTGGCCAACAGCTATCTCCCTTAACCCCTAGGCTGGCCCCACATGTCAGGTTTAGATTCTTTTCTTTCAGTGCACAGCGGTAATACAGTCCAATTTTGGCAGACATTTCGCAAAATCATGGCAAAATGGCATGGTTTTGGCACGGTTCATGGCAATAAACGCATTTTGACTAACGTGTTAACCCAGGGAGACAAGCCACTTCTATATATTTTCAGGCAGAACATAAGGTTTGGCCTTATTAAGGGGATAACTGCTTCGTCATTTGTTCCTAACTTTAATCTTACGCCTTGAATAAATGATCATTGAAGTTAAGTATTATGCTATTTGATTAGGATTGCAACACAATATCTTTCTAAATTAGCAAAGGGACTTTACAGATGTGCTCATGGCAAGTTAGTGGCTGAAAACGTAAACACAATTCAATAAACGTAATTAAAAAGCTGCTCGACTGATACATTTCTAAGTATAATTTTTATCTAAAAGTGTTCCAAATTGTATATTTTCCCTGGAAAGCCAGATATGCCAAATCAAGGTCTGTGTGGATGTGTGTACGTCACATGCATTGTGCTAAAACAATAGGTCTGCCTACAGCATGCCAGCTGTCACCCCTCTTCATCCTCGCTATACTGCTACATTGAGCAGTGTTCTGTCCAAATCAATCAAAACGTGTGGCCTGTCAGAGGCTTCCCTTGGCTAACCCCACCTCACAGCTGTCATGTTACAGAGTTTGTACACTTCTCACTGTCTCGCAGGCATGTTTGGAAGTTACATTAGTTGCACTCGGACTTGGTAACAGTAATTTAACTATGGATGTTCTAAAAAGTTCTTAACATAGGATTAATACCATTAAGGGGCCAGTTCTAGTGAACTATGATGTATGTGCAACAACCCTTATTGATGTTGATGATGCCAAAAGGAAGATAGTGTCTTATGAACTTGTCCCACGGATGTGCCTTACAAAAACTAAGCCATTTGGGCAGATGTATCAATGTATTGAAAAATGCATTGACAAATACACCATTCGAGCCAAACGACATATTTAGGAAGCCTCTGCGCCACCTTTCTGACACATACAAATGGGAAAAAGTGTTAGAAAACAACACCAGAAGCAGGCTGGCGTTATTTTAAGACTCGTATCATCCTAAAAAGGCATTGTTACAGGCTTTTATTTTTCCAATTACTTTTCGCTAGCTTATCAGCATTTATTTGAACATGTTGGTTATAGAATTATTACTCACCTTTACCTGTTCCAGTGGCGGGACACCGCTGGTGGCCGCAGTTCTCCTATCTCCACTCCCTGGTCACGTCAACTTGCCAAGCAACCTAACTCACCCCTCCTCTCTCCAACGATGTCTTGCTGCTCTTGGCCGTGGGGCCCTGCTTCTGGCCTTCATACTACTGCCCATGGATTTGGAATGGGATGTCCAAAAAGCTTATACAAAAAGCTTATATAAGTGTGGTCAGGTGTCCACAATCCGTTGATGTGTTATGTGGTACTAGGCTATGATGCCCGTTTCACCCCTACTATTTGTGCCTGAATGGTAAAACCTTTGCATTCCATATTTTAAAAAAATAGTAGTATTAAAGCGAACCTGTCAGCTGAATATGCTGCCTATGTAAGAGCAGCATATTAAAGCTACAGGTTCGTACTTCTATTATACAAGAAAAATTATGTGCTGTTTGGGTAATCGGTGCAATGAAAAAATACAACAGTGGCTTTAAAACAAGACGGAGATCGTGGCTATAGTTACAATCTAGTCTGAGCCAGAGCAGGATGATGTGGGAGCTGCATAAACTGTACTTGCAGCTCTCGCTTCAGGCTGTGTGACGAGCAGAGGCGAGGCCAGAGGGGGATGTGCTGACGTGCATGGAGAAAAGGGGGATCTGGGATCCATCTCTTGACCTTGTATGGATTAAGATTTCCCAGGAGGAGTGTTAAAATGGACTTCTATTCAGGATATCACACACACCCTTATCAATCAGAGAGCACACTTGCTCTGTCACATATAGGGGGTCTTTTTAACCTGTGAGTTCAATGTTGACCATGGCACCTAAGTGTTTTTACAGAAAAAAAATTCAAACACAACTGTTTACACAAAGTTTTATTATTGGAAAAAAATAACTACAAAAACTACACAAAATTGGTATTGGCTGTACCATAAAATGAATACGTTATTAAAGAGACTCTGTCACCACATTATAAGTGCCCGATCTCCTATATAAGAAGATCGGCACTGTAATGGAGGTGACAGTAATGCTTTTTATTTAGAAAAACAATCTATTTTAAACCACTTTATGAGCGATTTTTAGCTTTATGCTAATGAGTTTCTTAATGCCAAAGTGGGCGTGTTTTACTTTAGACCAAGTGGGTGTTGTACAGAGGAGTGTATGACGCTGACCAATCAGTGACCAATCAGCGTCATACACTTCTCTCCATTCATTTACACTGCACTAGCGATATAGTTATATCGCTATGTACAGCTGCATACACAAACACTAACATAACTGCAGTGTCCTGATAATGAATATACATCACTACCAGCCTGGACATGATGTGTATTCAGAATCCTGACACGTCTGTAGCGTCTCTGTGAGATTCCAGCAAGGCAAGCGTAATCTCGTGAGTTTGCCTTGCTGTAAATCTCACAGAGACGCTACAGACATGTCAGGATTATGAATAAACATCACGTCCAGACTGGTAGTGATGTATATTCAACATCAGGACACTGCAGTAATGTTAGTGTTTGTAGCTGCACATAACGATATAACTATATCGCTAGTGCAGTGTAAATGAATGGAGAGAAGTGTATGACGCTGATTGGTCACTGATTGGTCAGCGTCATACACTCCTCTGTACAACGCCCACTTGGTCTAAAGTAAAAACACGCCCACTTGGGCATTAAGAAACTCATTAGCATAAAGCTAAAAATCGCTCATAAAGTGGTTTAAAATAGATCGTTTTTCTAAATAAAAAGCATTACTGTCACCTCCATTACAGTGCCGATCTTCTTATATAGGAGATAGGGCACTTATAATGTGGTGACAGAGCCTCTTTAATCACACACATTAAACGCCATAAAAAAAAAACTAAAAACCATTGCCGATCCTTAAGGCTAAAATTTGTTATGTCACTAAAGGGTTAAAAAGGTACTTAAAGCATCTACATTTTGTGCCAACTATATTGATTTGTGACAAATTCAAAATGTACAGTAAAAGTAGTGATATTTTCAGAAGGGTTTTTCGAATTTTAATGTGATTGTTAGGGGGTTAGTATTCTCTTGATAAATTAAGAAAAAAGGTCTGGAGAAGGAAACAATTACCCATAAGCCTAGCTAACAGGATAGCTGTAATAAACGTACTATTACCACAAACACAGTCAAGGGCATAACTAGAATTTCTAAGGCCCAATAGCATGATATGGGCCCAACTCTTGTGACAGGAAAAGTAGCAATAATTAAAAGGTATGGATAATAGATCCATCAGAGAACACACATAGTAGAGCTAGATAACAGATAGCAACCAACTCGCTATTTCCCACAAAAAGGAACAATGTCCTTGCACCTGTTCTACAAATTGTTAGGCTGGGTTCACACAGAGCTTTTTGCAGGAGGAAAATCTGCCTAAAAATTCTGTTGAAATCAATGGGAGGCATTTTCGGCCATTTTTTGGCGCGCTTTGCGGCGTGGTCTCCGCGTCAAAAAAACTCTGTGTGAACCCAGCCTTAATCTATCTGAAAGAAGCTTAAAAAAACCTCTCAAACAAAGAGAAAAAAACTTTCATAATAGTTTTCAAAATAATTTTATCTAAAGGAGGATTATAAAGTTTGGATCCAAAAAAGGACTTTTTAATATCAAAAATAATTTTTAGATGGATTGTTTTCCTAGGTTAAAATAAGAATTTAACCCCTTCAATGCCAAGGACGAATGTCATTTGTCAGGACTTTAATAGCCTGACTAAAATATAAAGAGTATCTTGATATCATATTAAAGCTTAGAGTGAGTGTGCGTGTGAGGGAATGGTGCGAGAACAAAAGCTGGAAGTGACTGCAGGGAGAACGATCACAACCTGTTAATCATCTCTACCCCCAGTGAGGATATGTGCTCCCCAATTATGAAGGGGTATTTTTTCTACTTAAGGAGAGAAATCAGTTGCATATTTATTCACCATCGGCAACTTTCCAGGCCATTAGCACTGGAGAGAGGTTGTTATCATCTTACTTGGAGATGTCCCAAACCTCATCTATATGAGCCATAATTGTCTCCAATACCAATACCTCTCGATTCTAGGGTTTGTCTACTTGGAGACGATTTCTTATTCCCTTAAGGTCCCTATAGAAGGATGATTTTAAAATGGTTAATCTTAGCTTTGGCCAACATCACAATTAAGGCTTTCCAATTCTTTACCAACTGTGCAGATGTGGAAAAATAAGGCCCCATTCACATCGTGTTTGTGCTATCCGCTGAGCGTATACTTTTTTTAAAATAAAAACGTGGACCATTAAAAACGTATACAAACGTGTACCATTTTCTGTTTACGTCTGTTTTTTATAGCATGTACGTTTAGCGTATACTCAGTCGGTATACGTTTGTCCGTTTTTTACCTAAAAAAAGTATAAGTTATTTTTTTTTTTTAAAGTGAATACTAATATAAAAAAAACCAGATAGATTAACTGTATGAAAACGGATACACACATATAGCATTACGTTTGCATACGTCGGCCATTGAGATTAATGCTAAAAAAACGTTACGTCGCGTATACCATTTTTTGAAGTACAGAATAGCGTAGCAGACTGTGCTTTTTCAGTACTTTCAAAAAACAGTATCCCAACGTAAACCATGACAAACATGGACCAAACGGATGCTAGTTTGGTCTACGTTTGACCCATTATAGTCTATGCATACGCTCAGCTACACGTTTCAATACTTTTTTTAGTGTTTAAAAACGTATATGCTCGGCGGATAAAACAAACGCGATGTGAATGGGCCCTAAGTGTGTACGCTTTTTTACTAATGCAAGTTATGTATATAGGCTAAGAAATAAATCAAAAGATAAAATATCAAAATGCATTAAATTGTTTTACATTCTTTTTATTTTGATTATTGCTCATTTGAAAAAAAAAATGGGGTGCTGGAATTGCGGTGGTTTATTTGTAAATAAATTTTGTGTGCATTGAAAGGAAAATAAAAGGAAAAACAAAGAAAATCCCTGTGTCATGCCACGTCCCCACAGTAGACACGACGGTGTATACATTTTGCCATGAGAGAGTGTGTGTGTGTGTGTGTGTGTGTGTGTGTGTGTGTTGTCATGCTTTCATTTTATGAGAGGGTGAACAGAATTTATAACAAGAAAACTAAAGACATCCCAACCCAGTAGTACTGCATATATTTTGACATATTTTTATTTCGAAGTATCTATTTATGTTGAAACTTTTAGGCAAACCTCAACAATAGAAAATTAACAATTTTCCAGACGTTAAGCTATACCTTATACTAAACCTTACTGCACACTATCTGACCAAAAGTATGTTTACACATAACCATCACACCTACAGTATATGAGCTTGTTGGACATCCCATTCCAAAAGCATGGGGGAAAAATTGTTTTTTGTGCCCCTTTTGGAAGGCATTCAGCCTGATTTAGAAGTGTGACTGTAGGAATTTGTGACCTTTCAACCAAAAAGAGCTGATGTGGGACAATAAGGTCTGGCTCACAATCAGCGTTCCAATTCATCCCAAAAATGTTCGATGGGGTCGAGGTCAGGGCTTTGTGCAGGCACTTGAGTTCCTCCACTGCTACAACTCGTCAGGCGATGTATTTCTGTACCTTGCTTTGTGCACAGTCATGCAGGAACAGGAAAGGGCCTTACGCAAAAGTTTGCCACAAAGTTGATAGCACACAATTGTCTAAAATGTGTTTGTATGCTGTAGAATTAACATTACCCTTAACTGGAAATAAGCGGCATAGCTTAAACTCTGAAATACAGCCCCCCGACCATGATACTTCCTCAACCAAATTTTACAATACACATTTCGGTAGGTAGTGTTCACCTGGCACCCGCCAACGCTAGATTTCTATATCAGACTGAAATGTAATTCATTATTTCAGAGAACATGTTTCCACCACGCTAGAGTCCAGTGGTGATGTGCTTTACACCACTCCAGCCAATGCTTGGCATTGGACATGGTTTGTTTGTAGCCACTTGACCATGGAAACAATTTCATATAATGTAGCTCCTGAAATACAGTTTTTGTGCGGATGTCACTTCCAGAGGCAGTTTGGAACCCTATAGTGAGTCATGCAACAGAATATATGAACTTCAGTCCTCGCCAGTCCCGCTCTGAGTTTGCATGGTCTTTGTAGCCGAGCTGTAACTCTTAGGGTATGTGCACACGGGAACTGTCTTTTACGTCTGAAAAGACAGACTGTTTTCAGGAGAAAACAACTGCGTCGTTTCAGACGTAAAAGCTCCTCCTCGCATTATGCGAGGCGTCTTTGACGCTTGTAAATCTTGAGCTGCTCTTCATTGACCTCAATGAAGAACGGCTCAAATTAAGTTGCAAAGAAGTGTCCTGCACTTCTTTGCCGAGGCAGTCATTTTACGCGACGTCGTTTGACAGCTGTCAAACGACGACGCGTAAATGACAGGTCGTCGGCACAGTACGTCGGCAAACCCATTCAAATGAATGGGCAGATGTTTGCCGACGTATTGTAGCCATATTTTCAGACGTAAAACAAGGCATAATACGCCTCGTTTACGTCTGAAAATAGGTCGTGTGAACCCAGCCTTAGATGCTTCCAATTCACACCAATAGGTTAATTGGCTGCACATGGAATTGGTTTGCATGTGTATGTATGTGTGAGACATAGGGAAATGAAACTGTTGAGGACAGGGACAATGAGTAATGGTAATCTCTGTACAGCACTGTCAAAAATAGAATAAGGAGAAAAAAATCAACGTATACCGTGAGATACAGCACTTGCATACTTATTTATAATTTCTACAGCTACACACATTATTTTCGGTAATATTCTAGCCAGATACAATTATTTTACTAGCTAAGAGTAAATATATCCCCTAGAAAAAAAAATAAAATAAATATATAGATATATTTATATATCCCCTAGAGTTAATAATTTTTCTTCAAAGGGGGAAAAAAACATATTGTAATGTAAAAAGCTGCATTATTGTGACATAGAAATAATTACACTCAGGCAATTGATGGATGCTTGTATCTACAGGGTATAGCAAATTACACAATAAATCAATTTATGGCCAAAAGCCATCACTAATGTCTGCATTCTATACCAAACTTTAAAATGTACTCTATATTGCAATTTAATCCATGTCTTAGGCTGGGGCTAGACTTAGACCTCTCTTATAGTCAGCGACTAACCACTGTCCATAGGAATGCATGAGACTAGAGCGAATTATCTCACTACAAAAAAGTCACTGATGTCGCGATGATAAATTTTCCTCCATAGGAATGCATTGAGAAGCTTGAAAACCTCGTCAAAAATCACTCCAGTGCTAGTGATTCCAATTTTATTTTTTTTATTATGGTTGCTAGTTGGGATTTAAGAGCTGCACACTTGTCTGGAGCAATTTTGAAGATATTTTCAAGCAACTCAAAGCATTCCTATGAACAGCGATTAATCTCAGCAATATCACAGTGATTTTTCCCTGTGCAGGGTCGGCCTTTGGCGTGTGCTACGCGCAGGACGCATCACTCCAGCAGGTGGAACGGGGCGCTGCGCTGGCTCCCTTCCCCTGCTTGTTTTCCTGAAGCACCCAGGCATGGGGACTCTGCAGCTGCCTTTCGCCCGGGCTCCTTCTCTGCAGTGGCGTAACTACCGCTGTAGCAGCCATAGTGGCTGCTACTGGGCCCACAGCATGAGAGGGCCGTGCCGCCCGCTGTGAAAGCCCCCAATGCCCGGTGGCACCGCTAGCAGCTGCTATGGCTGCTACAGCGGTAGCGACACCACATTCAAGAGTATCTGCATCCTTAGGACGCAGATACTATTGAACACTATGGTAGAGCAGGGGGGTATCAGGGACAGGTGCAGGGACACGATCCCTGTGCAGGTCGTCATGAGGATCCCTTTGTGGAGCAGCTCCGTTCGTTGCGGGAACGGGGCCTAGGTGAGTACAATTTTTTGGTTTTGTTTGGGGGGCTGTACGGCACGATCTACAAGGCGGAGGTGGGGTGCACTGTCTACAAGGGGGGAGGTGGAGGGCTGTATGGCATGATCTACAAGGGGGAGGTGGGGGGTCTGTATGGCACGATATAAAGGGAGGCTGTATGGCAGAATCTACAAGGGGGCTGTATGGCAGAATCTACAGGGAGCACAATCTACAAGGGGGGCTGTGTGTGGCACCCTGGGGAGGGGAGGGGGACATTATACTGTGGGGGGCCACTAATAGGGCATTATATTATGTGGGGGCTACTAAGGGAACAATATACTGTGTGGGCACACTAAAAGGACAAAATACTGTGTCCTTAAAGGGGTTATAATATATTATTAAATATTATTATTATACTGTATAGGGCAGCTATATAAGAAAATTTTGCACGGGGCGCAATCTATCATAAGGCCGGCACTGTTCTTATAGACAGTGACATCGCTTACTGCAAAAAATAAAAGTCTAGTCCCAGCCTTGTGCTAAACTAATTCAACTGCTAAGGGTTGGATTACACATCCACTTTAGCCCTCAGTAACCCTTTTTGCTTTCACATTGAATGCAACTCCATACAAAAGGTGGGACTAACCATCATTACATTGCTACGTTCAATACCTGTGCATTTTATCCTTATGCACAACAATTTGTAGTGTAAAGTATACAAAATAGCTAGTCTAGAAGGAAGAAGAACATCGTCTCTCTGACGCCACCTATAGGTCGCTACTCGGTAAAGTACAGTTTAACAATTCTGCAGGAAAGTTACCTACCGTTCCTTTAATGCGACACTATATTTAACCGAAGGTATTCCACATTGGTTTTTTTTAACTAGATTATCTTAAAATTTAAGATCTTAAGCTTCCATTATACCGTAAATGCGTCAGAGTAATTCCTACAGTAGATATATAAATAATTCTGCTATTACAAACCAACAGTTATTATCGGAAGGGTTAAAGTAACTGAAAAGACTTACTATGATGTGAGTTACTAGTGGCAAGTTCTCATTTTAGCCCGTCTTCCCTACATGTAGCTCTACTTAAATGTTTCAATTAAGCCTCCAGGTGCGGACTGGAATAATCACACTCCGTATGGATTTAGCTTAACTTTCTCTTTCTGACAACTCCTGCAGTAATCTAAGCACTGCTACAGAAAACCCCTGCAGTCTTTTAGCTTTTCCCTCAGATATGTATTCTTCAGACATTCACAGCTGTAGTATAAAGGAAAGATGTAATGTCTTTCAGGCTCATGTACACTTGAAGATAAGGCAGAGCAGAAAAACAGATCCGTGCAGACTGTAGAGTACATAGCTTAGATGGAACTATAAAAGTCACTATAACAGCATTAACAAATATTGATAACTTACTTTGATAGAAACAGAATGATTGAAAACAACTAAAATTATAGAATATAGAAACTGCAGTAGTATTTTACATGTAAAGATTGGAAGAAAGCTTTTTCTCAGTAGAAGTAAGAATTATAATAGAACCCATGGGGAAGCAGTTTCATCCCAGTTCATCCCAGTCCTTTCATCTTGTTCTCTACTTGCTGTAGCCACACACAGAGTTTGACCTCTTGCACACGACTGAGTTCGGGCCGTGTAAAATGGTCCGATTGTTGGCTGGATTTCCTAGCCCGACCACAGTACAGGTGAACGGGATTCCTGGTATCAGACATTTTATGATGCGAAGAGTCCCTGCCTTCTTGCGGAACTGCTGTTCCAAAATGGACTAAATGATACAGTACGGAACAGCAGTTCTACGGGAAGGCAGGGACTCCTAGCATCATAAATGTCTATGATGGCAGGAGTCCTGTACACCTGTACCATGGTCGGGCCGGGAAATCCGGCAGACACACAAACCGTTTTTCATGGCCCGAACTCTAGCGTGTGCAAGTGGTGTTAGGACACATACACAGGGACTGCTCTACTGTTCTGCAGAAAATATGTATATGTTATAGTGCATGTGGCACCTCCATGTGCCACAGTATTATCCCCTAGAAGATTACAGTCTGTAAGGCCGAGTTTGCGCGTTGCGTAAACACTGCCGTTTTTCTGCAATATATTTAGTTGAGGAGCATCTGCAGCATAATACGACAGCAGCAAAGTACAAAAGCAGCGGAGTGGATGGGACTTGAACAAATCTCAACCACACGCTGCCTAAATGATGAGCGGAAAAACGCTCAGAAATTGACCTGCGGTGCGGTGTTTTAATCTGCAGAATGTCAATTGTATGTGTGAAATCGCTGCTTTTGTGTTGCAGGTTTTCCCGATTTAATTTAATTGTGAGGTATAACATGCAACAAATAGGAGATGTTGCATTTCTTGCTGTCGAAAAGCTGCGATTCCGCCGCAAAAAAACGCAACTCAGAATTTTTTTTCATCTAATACTTACAAAGAATTCTCCGGTTCTTCGTCCAGGCCGACCTCCTGGGATGATGTTTCATTCCATGTGACTGCTGCAGCCAATCACAGGTTGCAGCGGTCACATGGGATGAAAAGTCATCCCAGGAGGCTGGACTACAGGACAGCGGAGGGACGCGTCGCCATGGCTACATAAGTATGAATCTTTTTTTTTTAGGTGCAGTGGTGTGCAGGACGTCAGATGGTTAGTACTTTAGCGTGCGGTTTTTTTTTGTTTTGTTTTTTACAAGCAGTTTCCCGCAGCGGACGAAAAACTGTACCACAATTTGGTGCATTTTTTTGTCCAGAATTCCCTGCGGTTGCCAGGGCGGATACACTTTGTACCTGTAAGCAGAGTATCCAACATGTGTGAACGTAGCCTAAGTGCAGTTGCACAAAACCGATATCGGGCCGTGAAAAATGGTCCAAGTGTCGCCTGAATTTCCAGGCCCGACTGCGGTACAGGTGAACGGGACACCTGGCATCAAAGACATTTCTTGATGCAAGAAGTCCCTGCCTCCGCATAGAACTGCTGTTCTGTACTGTATAATTTTGTTCAGTATGAAACTGCAGTTCCGTGAGGAGGCAGAGATACCTAGCATCAAAAATGTCTATGATGGTAGAATCCGTATACCTGTACCGCGGTCAGGCCCGAAAATCTAATAGAGAATGCAATGCCACAATTTGTTTTCTCATGGATTCTCACAGAATTCATAAGAAAAAAACTCTGAAAATTGGAGACACATGGCAGTTCAGCAGGGGCCATTCGGGTTTTGAAAATGCTTGTGTGAATAAAGGCTTACATCTCTGCGCAGAAGCCAAATATTTATAATCAAGATTGGGATTGGATCTCAATAGGATCTGAACGCCATGTGGGGTAAATTGTGTAAATTGATAAATCTCTCCCAATGTATCAGTTTTGGAATTGTGTTCCTTATATGCAACAGTTCTTTACTTCTTAAAAATCTAGGTCTCCAAAAATCTCAAGCACACAGCCACAATACAGCTCTGTTCAAGTAATGAGTTATATGGAGACATAATACAGCACCCATAAAAATATATGGTCTTATACTTTACCACCGTATATGTCTGCCATTTCGTACAGAGTTTCTACTCATGACTTCGTATTGAATCTATGAAGAAAAAAACATCTCATGTTCCATCAGATGCTGTATTATGGAGGTATTCTCCCCTAGAAGAAGGGACTGCTTGAGAGGGACCAAAGGCAGCAGTGCCACATAAGATACCAGTATTAAAATGGCAGATGGCAGGTCTGGGCCCTGTTTAAGATTTAGCATTTGGGCCCTGGAGCTTCAAGTTACACCTCTGCCTAGAAGCATTGCTTGTAATTGTTAATACCTCCGTAATACGGTGCCCATGGAGGCACCATATGGCAACACACAAAGTCCCCAAATCTCCTTAAAAATACAGAATCCATAGAGATTCTACGTGCCACCGACAGGCTTTGTGCACATAGGTTTACAGGTGTCCATGGTGCCATAGTCCCAGTTCACACAAAAATTCATGTTTTGTTTTTAAATATTCTGTGCCTTTTCTTAGCCAATGTGTGAGCTTTTTTTAATACAAACTGGTAGAACGTTGATTACCGGGCTGTGCTAAAGATTGTTCTAGAACTGATGGAGTCTATAAAGGATACCAAGGGGATTTACTAATCTTTTTTGATGGGTAATTCAGAAACACTTTTTCAGAGACACAAGGCTTTGAATCCGACATCTTTGTTAGGTCAGTGGAACATTGCACTTTGCGACCTCAACCTTCATTTAGTGCTGCATGGTTCAAATACTATGTATGGATGTTCTTTTCCTTTTAAGATCTTTTTCTAAAGATGCCCATCATCACATTGTTCTACTAATTCCACATAGTGAAATGAATGGCTGGAAACAGAAGACAACGTTCCTTTAAGAGGCTCGGAAATGGCAAAAGGACCTTTCAACTTTTGAGATGAAAAATCTTTTCTAACAATACGAGATCACCAATCAGTGTGTCTATTCAGAAAACTGATGGCCAGCACCATAACTACTTAAGAATTCTCTGTAGGGATCCCTGTCTAATCTGATCTAAAGAAAATCAATTCTCCAAAAAGATAGTATTAAGGAAAAAAGACTTTGAATAAGCTAAAAGAGTCATTTATATATACTGTAGGCATTTTTAGAAGTGGAGTCAAAATGTGTCTGAAAATGTAATTTAGGGATTATTATGCCGTTTTCAATACAGCTTTACTACACTGTAAATCCTTCATTCCTAAAAATATCACTGCTTCTAATGTACTGTATGGTGGGGAAAAAAAACGTACTGATGGGATTAGAATGCATGAAAACTTAACTTCTGTATGTAGAAGTGTTTCACTAATCTAGATATAGAACACTAAAGCAATATATTGTATAGCAGGTTGCTCATTTTAGCCATTTCTATGCGGGGCTTTATGTACTGTAGTAAAAAGTTCCAAGTACTGGATAAAATAATTTTCTGTTTGTAATGAGCAGTTTAAAGACATTTAGAAGGAAATTGAAGTGAATGGGAGAAAAGGCTGCAATACCTGTGAATCGCCGCTAAATGCATGTCGACGACTCACTGTGAGCAAGAAGACGTGAAGGGGAAGCAGTGCTCGTATATTGTAACGTCTATGGCCAGGGGCCGTCGTTCAGACTTACCCTCTGACGGTTCCGGCCATGGACATCTGTCTTCGCAGCATTAGCTCCCTCCAGGGAGACGCCGGCACTCATTTCCGGGTCCTTGGACTGTTTCCCGCAGGGCGCGCGTGCCCGCTCGCACACGGCCTTAAAGCGCCAGCTGTTACCCATCAATAATTAGTCCAAATGGCTTCTGGAATATAAAAAGGGGCTCTGCCCACTTGTTCCTCGCCTGAGCGTTGTTGTATACCTAAGTTTGTCTTGCAAATGGTCTCCCAGTGTCTTCCAGTTCCCAGTGTTACCCGTTCCTGCTGCCTGTACCCTGTATCCCATGCTATCATTTCTACTGAGAAAGTCAAGTCATGTCTTCCGCTGCACCCAAGGTGCCACCTGCTGTGAAAGTCAAGTCGTGCCTCCGCTACGGTCTACATTGCCTCAGGTACCCGTTTTGAACTATAGACATTGTTTTGTACCTTGTTGGCCAGCTGCTACCCCGCTACGCGGTACGGCCCAGTGGGTCCACACCCCATGCCGTGACATATATGAGTGCTGCGGCCCCTTCAAAACAGATAAACGGTGGGTGAAAGTCGGACCCCGACCCATCAGCTCTTGATAGACCATCAATTTAAAGTGGCTGGAAAACCCATTTAAGGCTGGTTTCAGATGGCGGTTATGCAGCCACATTTTAGCTCCCATATTATGGCCTCCACACCTGAATCCTCCTCAGTTCTACTCAATGCGGATCACATACATTCCTAAGATGAACTGCATTCAGTAGAGCTGCGGGAGGTTTGGGTATTGCGTCCATAATTTGATGACTTAAATACAGTCACGTTATGGTCACCTACAAATGGCCTAAGATACAGGAGGAGTACAGCCGAATCCTAGCTTGCTAGATAGTGATTAATATGTTGCAGAATATTTATTCGACTTTTATCTTTTAAAGTGGAGCACAGTAAAGACAGTGTTGGAACAATGTCAGATTCTGCATGAAACATCCTTAAACCTCACCATGAAATCAGAGACATACAAATGTACAGTAAAGCCCCATAGAAGTCTATGGGCATCGCATTACAGCTCTGTTTAAAGCACCCGTCCAGTCAAATAATTTTTTTAAATTATAAACTGCAAAATTATAGTTAACATAACATATGGAGAGCGTTGTCTGCAAGTCTGAGAAATGTCCCTTCCCCCTCAACTGCCCACAGATGGACCAGAACTGATGACTTCAGCGCTGTGTCCATTCGAGGACACAGGAGGGGGTGGGAGCAGGGACCATCGCGCATACCGTACTTTGGAATCCAGAACAGAGTCAGGGACAAGCAGGAGAAGGCCACCATGTATGTTAAAGGGGTTGTCAACTACTGGATAACTGATGACCTATCTACCAAATAGGTCATCAGTACATGATCTGACACCCGGAACCCGCACCGTTAAGCAGTTACTGCTGCGTCCGGGCACTGGACATCCATGCCGGAAGCAGATGGCTTTGGCCATGGAATAGTGGTTGAGCTGGAGTACTGCAGCTCTGCTCCTATTCAAGATAATAGGAGCAGAGCTGCAGTTCGGCAGCACGGCCGCTATGCTATATACGGAGCCAACTGTCTCTGGCTCCATACATTACAAAATGTGCTATAACATCCGTTGCCCGCAGGCCACTGGAGCAGCTGATCGGTGCGGGGTTTGGCTGTCGGACCTGCACCGATCATATACTGATGACCTATCCGGCGGATAGGTCATCAGTTGTCCGGTAGTGGACAACCCCTTTAACCATAATTTTGCAGTTTATAGCAGAAAAAAAGTTTTTTTGACTAAAGGGTCGTTAAAACTCAGAGGTTCTACAGAGTGGTAATGCACTTGTGTGAATAAAGCCTTATCCAATACTTCCAAACAAAGCCACTTATGGCTATCTTGCCATATATAACCCGTTTCTGGATTTTGCTGAAAGCAGGACTCAAAGCGCATTTAGTAGAGTGATACTCAAATTCAAATGCTACCTATTGCCACATATTTATCTAGATCTTAATATCTTCCTAAAACTTAAGACAGCATAATAAATAATGTACTGTAATATGCTGTATAATATACTCACAAAACAGAAATTGGAAATGGCAAAAAGTTTGATTAGATTTGAGAATGTTTTGGACATTTTCCTTAACAATATACAAGGAAACTGGTATTAACTATTATAATGCTGATCAACTAATTTGTTCAGTTGTCAGAAAGAAGAGTCAGGAAGGAATATTTCCCACTCTACGGCAGGTCGGGCTACGCTTTTAAAGGCTCTTTGCCTTCATCTGAATTCGCTAGGGTTTGTAATTATAAGGGTATGTGCACACACACTAATTACGTCCGTAATTGACGGACGTATTTCGGCCGCAAGTAGTGGACCGAACACAGTGCAGGGAGCCGGGCTCCTAGCATCATACTTATGTACGACGCTAGGAGTCCCTGCCTCTCCGTGGAACTACTGTCCCGTACTGAAAACATGATTACAGTACGGGACAGTTGTCCTGCAGCGAGGCAGGGACTCCTAGCATCGTACATAATTATGATGCTAGGAGCCCGGCTCCCTGCACTGTGTTCGGTCCACTACTTGCGGCCGAAATACGTCCGTCAATTACGGACGTAATTAGTGTGTGTGCACATACCCTAAAGGTTTGGATTTAATGAACTTTTTCAACCGAGTAGTTAACTTCAATATCTAACAGCCAAATAAAATAAAAAAAGTTAAATGCTATAGTAATTTTAAGCAAACCAGTAAAAAAACGCAACTAATTAAGGGAGATGTCCTTTCTAAACACACTGAAAATTATGGCATTATTTGCACCACTTTTTTTAAACATACGAATGTATTCAGAAAAGTGTGCCATGATTTAGAATAGCACCAAGCACAACCCATTTATCAGCATTTCTACTACTTTTCTACTTGGCCTATGTTTACGTTATTTTGGGCCCACTCAATCTTCATTAACAGGGCATGCACCCTGTTGATGACTGCGGCGCACACTGCAGGAACAGACACTAGCGCACCATTCGCATGTGTGCACCAGCATTAATAAATCTCCCCCAACAAAAATTCGAAATTAGTGACTAATGTGGTAACCAACCCCTGACCAAGCCAAATGTTTGCACCCAAAAAAGAAAAATGTTATCATTCAGACTAGATTTATGTTCCTATAAAAGACAAAAACGTTATAATAGTGCCATCTTTCTTGTCTCACCTCATCACATATTATGGGATCCGTGCCCCCAGCACTATTTATTGAACCAGATTTGGACACTGAAATTTCCCCTCATGATTTCCAAATGACTGATGAGCAACTACAGTTCATTCAAACCAATTGTGTCTGTGCAGCATGCAAAATGACAAGGCCTTGGGTCTGTGCACATTAATACCAGTGATTTATAGTCAAATCTGTCACGGATGGAGAAACGTCTCCCAAGAAGTTCACAGACTGAAGGTCGCTTTACCTGACTGATAACTTGTTAAGTTTAGTATTCTTTTGCAGCATTTGTATTTTTGCCCTTTAAGTACTTACATCTAAAAATAGAAGTTCCACTGCCTTGTGGTGAAATTCCACAGATTTGCTTATTTTCTCCTTGTTCACTAAAGTCTACTTAAAGATTTGAAATCGTGGAACTCTTTTGTGTATGAACTTTTTTTGGTATGAGATTAAACAAATTCTCTTAGGCCCCGTTCACACTGAGTTTTTTTGCCGCGTTTTTTGCAAAAACCACGGCAAAAAATTGCTTCCTATTGATTTCAATGGGAGGTGGAGGCGTTTTTTTTCCGCGAGCAAAGAAAAACGCTCTCGCGGAAAAAAGAAACGACATGCCCTTTCTTGAGGCGTTTTCCGCCTCAAAAACCTCATTGAAATCGATGGGAGACGGAAATAAACTTGTTTTCGGCAAAAAAACGCTTGCGGTTATTCTCTTTGTCTGTTGAAGAAATAGGTAATTAAACGCCTCAAAAACCACGGCAAAACACACGTCAAAAATATCGGAGCTGATTTTTCCAGGCAGAATTTTCTGCCTGCAAAAAAACTCTGTGTGAACACACCCTTACAGGTTACTGCTATGCGATAATTAATATTTGGGTTATGTAATACTGATAAAATATTAAAATATAATTACATTTGTAATGATCGGTCATAATGTTATGTCACGATCTCTAAAAAAAAAATCAGCTTTATCTGAGGGCACTATTGACCTCTCTTTTCCCCCGACTTTGGTTAGGGTCTAATATACTCTTTTCAGAGCACAGATTTGGGTTCCTAAAACAAGCCCAGTGTTGATTTCTTTGAAATTACGTAAGTAGAAAATTAACTAGACCAAGAAGAATATAATGGTACAGTTACTACAGGTTAGAACAATTGCACAGTCAATTCACATAGCAGAAGTAGTAGCAGCAGTATAGCAGAGCTGGGTGCGTGAGAGGTTTGGAAAAGTTAAGAGAGTAGTCGGACAATCCAGAGTGAGAATCTGAGATGCTGCAGAGCCAAGTATGCAGTACAGAAGGACAATCCAAAGGCGTAGTCAGGCAATCCAAGGTTAGTATCAGAGATGCAGCAGAGGAGAGTATGCAGTGCAGAAGTATTATCCTACAACCTAGTCAATGGCTAAAGGGGTTTCGAGACCACACAGGAAGGTGGCAAATTAGTATATTACAAGCACATGCTAAAATAAGCAAACAGTTTGTTTGAAGAAGGAGCAAAAGGATTGACGAAGACTACAAAGCGTAAGCAAAGCTGCCAATAAACATTTATACTAAGACACAATGTAAAAACAAACTTTGTTGCATAATGGTCTGGTTCATTTTCTACTTACGTAATTTCAAAGAAATAACCACTGGGCTTGTTCTAGGCACAACCCCTTTAATTCATTTTGAATCCTCTACACCTATCTAGACGTGATCCAATTCTAACCAGCTGATTATACTACACACAGCACATTGGCATCTATGAACATCCAATTGTAGGCAGAAATGTGCCAATTGCTAGCTTTCCTCATCAGCCAATCAAGCTCTTAACCAAAGATTTACAGATTTCAAATCTCAGGCTGCTTTATGATACTAGAGGTTTAAAAGATGTAAAAATTCTAACCATAGTTGAACTAGAGACTCAGATAAAACTATATATATATATATATATATACACATATACACACACATACATATATATATATCATATACAAAAATCAGGCAGCACTCCAGAGATATGTAGGCAAAACGAGAAGGTGCTCTATTAATCCACCAGTCAGGTGCAACGTTTCGGCTCTACAATAGAGCCTTTTTCAAGCTTCAATTTTGTTGTGTGTGTATATATTATATATATATATATATATGTATGTATATACACACACACACATTGGGCTTATGAAACTATGTGCAACTCTAAATACTTTCTTAAAAAATTAATTTAAAAAAAAACACTTACAGCAGACAGACCAACCTCTGCATGGCAAAGTGGTTAAAATTGGGCCACTTTTCCTGTTTGTTGGCAATGAGGTCTACTATAGGCCAAGGTAAGTCAAAACATCTGTGGTATGTAAAATGTAAATGCAAATCCGATAGCCAGTCATACAGCTGATATGATACTGTATTGCGTGTGAATTTAGGGCATTTCCAACATAGATATAGGAAAGGGTTTTTTACAGTTAGAGCAGTCTAAGGGTATGTGCACACGTAGTGACCAAAAACGTCTGAAAATACAGAGCTGTTTTCAAGGGAAAACAGCCCCTGTTTTTCAGACGTTTTTTGAGCAACTCGCATTTTTCGCTGCGTTTTTCGCGCCGTTTTTGCGGCGTTTTTTACGTCCGTTTTTGGAGCTGTTTTCATTGGAGTCTGAGAAAACAGCTCCAAAAACGTCCAAAGAAGTGTCCTGCACTTCTTTATACGAGGCGTAATATTACGCGTCGTAATTGCCGTACGACGCGTAAAATTACGCGTCGTGGGAACAATACAGCGTTATACCCATAGAAAGTAATGGGCAGATGTTTGACAACGTATTTGAGACGTATTTTCAGACGTAAAACGAGGCAAAAAACGCCTCGTATACGTCTGAAAATAGGTTGTGTGAACCCAGCCTAACAATGGAATGCCCTACCCCAAGAGGTAGAAATGGCAGATACTATGTCAGCTTTTAAAAAAAAGTCTAGATGCTTATCTAATGACAAATGGCATAGAGGGTTATAATTAATCTAGCAATAAATGACATACAATTGATTGAGAAAGTTTGAACTTGATGGACCTGTGCCTTTCTTTTTTAACCTAAGTAACTATGTAACAGACTCCTTATTTGATGCCTGTTACACTCCACTGCGAGTCACTTCATAAGCGGGCAAGCATGCAGCTGGTCATGCTAAACAGAGTGATGAACGAGTAACTTCGCTGTCTGTTCCCAATTTTTATTCTTCCCCATTCATTTTCTTATTGGATTATTACAATGCCTTATTTACAACCATGTTACCCAGAAAATTAGTTAACAGAGTACAAAAATACCAAAAGTGAACTCATGGGAAAAGGGGATACTACCGGTGAAATGTGAAATTCAGTTTGATTTTTTCTTTGAGTATTATGATTGATCACAATCCAGAGGTTCCTACTTTACAAGGAGATGTGATTTCCTGTGCTATTCAATATTTTTTCTGTTGTGTCCTCTCTATACGGTAAGTACCCTCATCAATTTTTCTGAAGCTCCAAATCTACCTCCTCAGGAGGACCCAGTTTCTGTTCAGCACTTTATCATCCTCCATGTTGCTACCCTCCTCTAACTTAAATTAGAGCAGTGGCTCCCAAACTTCGAGGCTGGGTGTTATGATAGGGTAGGGAGACAGACAGGTGAGCCCTAATCTACCCGCCACTCAGTCCCTGCCTACTTGCAACGGTCCGTCCTAGGCGACGGCATACAACTGGGCGACGGTCCCTACGCTCAATAAGTGCACAACAGACAAACAGACAAGGGTACACAGAAGCTAAGGGAAATGGGGTAGTTGAACATGGCAACACCGTGAGCAACAAGAGTAGTGAACGAGCCGAGTCAAACCAGGAGTGTACAAGGTACCAATCGCAGAGCAGGAGCATAGTCAGTAAAGTCAGGGTCAAAATGAAGCAAGGTCAATAATAATAGCAGGAGCAGCAGAGCCAGGAAACAGGAAAGAATCACAGGCAAAGGAGGAGCAGGAAATGCAGGTATAAATAGACAGAGGGCGGAAGCTAGCTCCGTCTGGCCAGGCTGTGATAGGCTCTCCCACTCCTCAGCCTCCCAACCTGACTGGTAGAAGATCGTGTCACTCTCTCAGACTTAGGAGCAGGTGCAGACTGATTACCCACAGCCGTCGACACAGAAGCTGTGTCTGGCAGATCCTTTACACTGGGACCCACTATTGGCCGAGACTTTTGTTTGGGACCCCCCACTACCGTACTTTGCCCCATTTTGTCTGACGTATGTCAACATCATTTGTAGTTAGATGCCGGTACTTAGCTACATTAGAAAAATAAGTCCCGGCAACATCGAAAACATTGACAATGGTACGGGCGGGGATGGGGCTGGCTCAAGGTATCCTGCTGCTGTGCGTCGCTGAGGCCCAACTATGCCTGCTGATAGTGGGTCATGTAACCCAATCCGTCCATCAGAGGTGTAGCTAGGTGTTTAGACAGGGGGTGAAACACATCTGAGTGGACCCCAACCCAATAGGCCCCCACACAGTACAATGCCCCTTTAGTGCCTCCCCACAATATAATGCCCCTATCGCTGCTCCTACACAGCATAATGACCTATTAGTGCCCCACACATTATTAATGCCCCTATATCTGCCCCCACATAGTATAATACCCCACATCTGCCCCAAGGCAGTATAATGCCCCCGTAGCTGCCTCCACACAGCCCCAATAGTACAACCAAAATCAGACCCTAGAGGAGTCATAAAACCACAACTGTATATGTTAATAAAAATATGTTTTTATTAGATCAATTAAAATATGCAACATATAAAACTAAGTGATGGATCACCAAAAAAGAACCAGTATGCACACAAGGCTATCCACCTAACGGTAGTAACAATATTATATGTGCTAAAAAGATATAACAAACTATCAGGATTAAATGCAAGATAGAAGACTAATTTACATAAATAAGTACTATACAATTGCTAATAGAAATGCATTATGCAGAGAGTATGAATAAGCTATGGAAACCCTGTAATGCCTGGAAATAAAAAGGTAACAACAGTGTAATAAAAAGGTATGTATAAGAAAGACTCCAAATGACTAGAGACAAAACAATATGAAAGCAACGTAAGATAAGAGCCCTCCCATACTGGATCACAAAAATGCAAATAGTTCACCTACACGGAATGTCTGGAGTGTGCCTGGTCGCCTCGACGCTCGTTTCCAATTTGTTTTCCTCAGGAGGTGTGATGTGAGGAAGTAAACTAGCCTAATATAAATGGGATAGCAGCCAATAGAATAGAATGTGGCTGACATGTGACACGTAAGCAGTAACACTAGTACACCTGGAGCATCAAGCATACGTCATGGAGTCCCTCATCCCCTCCCCCCATCCGTGCCAGGAAACTTGGCGCATGTGCAGTTGACCCCACCACAATGGACTTTACCATTAAACCGAACCGGCGTGAAAGCAGGGGAAGCCCATACCGCTGTGAAAACAGCTGTGAATGGGCGTCCCGAGACACACCCCCATCCGGCCCAATAGCAAAAGCCAATGGGAAGAGCAACCCGCGCATGCGCACAACTGACCCAAACAATGGGGCCGGGAGACAGAGTACAGGACGCGGTGCTAGCGATATAATAATAAAGCAAATATAATAATAAGGCAATATTAAGGAATCTAACGGGAAAGAGGAGATCAATAATACAAAAATACATCTAAATATACTAGTAAGAAGCGGGTAAATTGGCTGCTTATTAAAAAAGAAAGTAAATGCTGTAAAAAATGTATAAAATACATATCAAAAATAACAAAAAAAAATTGAGGATAATGACCGTTTCAAAAAACATAAATACCAACCAGACAGTAATGTCATGTGAATTAAAATACAAAAAAATATATGTATATATGTGTCACAAGCAGCATATGAAATAAAATGCACATGTGCTGTGAAATAAATCGTCATTTCAACATTTCATATTGGTGTCAATATTGTGACTATAAAAATATTAAAAAATACAATGAATAAGACAGGTGGAGCTGAAAGCGAACCCATCTGTACAATAACTACGATACGAAAGGTGAAAACAATTGTATACCGAGGACGCAGATACCGTTGAAACCGGGACATCAGTGAGCGGCTGGTGACCCCCTGGAAGTCTTCACACGAACCCCCAGGGGGTCGCGACCCACAGTTTGGGAAACACTGAATTAGAGCACCAGCACCCCCATTTACTTCTGGAAAACACCCATGTTGCAGAGCTTGCACTACCACACTCATCCTCCTTCGCATTCCCTTCCAAGTTGCTTAGCTCGAACGATTGACCAAGATCCTCCTGCTATTTTCACATTTTGGGTGAAAATAGGTTCTCCTCTGCTACACTACCTTCTAACCCAATGAATAGTGGTTACAGGGAGTTGGTCACAGGGTTCAAGAGAAGGTAGAGCTAATAAATTAGTTGTTTTTTTTTTAGCTCTTTATATACATCAGAAGAAAGAGCAGCTGATGTACAGATACAGAGATCTTGACTTTTATGCATTCAGTGGCAAAGAATTTTAACTTGACATTTTCAATTGTCTATGTGATAAGTTAGAATGCTGCAGAGTCGATCAGAGTCAAGATAAGCATCACTATGTCTTTAGGCAGTGTCATTGCAGTTAATTTATCAGATAATATACTGTAATTTACAACGTAGATATGGTCCAAGCTAAGTTAAATACAATAAATGTGAACAAGGCTCCGGGACCAGATGGAACTTAAAGAGATTAGTTCAGTTATTTCTGCCCCCCTCTTCATAATATTTAGAGATTCTCTAGCAACTTGTATAGTGCCAAGGGACTGGCGCAGGGCAAATGTGGTGCCTATTTTCAACAAGAGCCCTAGGTCTTCCCCGAGTAATTATAGACCAGTAAGCTTAACATCCATTGCAGGGAAAAAAGCATAAGGGGCTTTATACAGGAATTTGTGACAGAAAATAGAATTACAAGTGACAGCCAGCACTGATTTACTCAGGAAAAAAGTTGTCAAACCAACCGGATTTGTTTTTATGAAGTCATGAATAGAAGCCTAGAAAGGGGGGCCGCTGTGAATATAGTTTACTAGAACTTTGCAAAGGCGTTTACCACTGTGAATCTGTGGAATAGTCTACTGCAGGAGCTGGTCACAGCAGGGACAGTAGATGGCTACAAAAAAGCTTAGATAATTTCCTAGAATGAAAAAAATATCAGCTTCTATGTCAATGTGTAGAATTTTTGTTTCATCCCATCCCTTTTTCCCAACCCTTGGTTGAACTCGATGAACATTTCAACCATACTAACTATGTGACTATGTAACACTGTTCATCATAGATGCCTTATCTGTCAATTACGGTCTATAGGTTTATAAAGTATAGTTGGAGTTGTGGCAAATGATTCCTACTCTGAATGGTCCCCAATTATATGTGGGGTACTCCAAGGTTTAGTGCTGGGACCGCTATTATTCAAACATGCTAACTAATGATATAGTAGATTATATTAATACCATGGTTTCTATTTTTGCAGAGGCCACCAAGCTATGTAGCATAATACAGTCTATATACAGTTCATGAATCAAAAATTGACTTGGACACACTGAGTATCTGGGAATCAACTTGGCAAATGAGACTCAATGTGGATAAATATAAAGTTATTAATCTAGGTACTAATAAAATGCATGCACCAAATGTCCTAGGGGGAGCTATACTGGGAGAGTCACTTTCTGAGAACGATCTTGGTATACTTGTAGATCATAGACTAAATAATAGCATGTAATGTCAATCAGCTGCTTCAAAGGCCAGCAAGATATTGTCGTGTATTGAAAGAGGCATGAACTCACGGGACAGGGATGTAATATTACCACTTTACAAAGCATTAGTCCGGCCTCATGTAGAATATGCAGTTCAGTTCTGGGCCTCCGTTCATAGAAAGGATGCCCTGGAGTTGAAAAAAAATACAAAGAAGAGAAGCTAAACTAATTGAGGGGCATGGAGAATCTTCATTATGAGGAAAGATTTATTTAGTCTTGAAAATAAACATTTAAGGGGGTACATAATTAACTTGTATAACTATATAAATGCACCATACAAAAAAATATGGTTTATAGCTGCTCCATGTAAAATCCCTGGAATAGCCTACCGTGGGAGCTGGTCACAGCAGGTACAGTAGGTGGCTTCAAAAAAGGTTTCGATCATTTCTTAGAACAAACTAATATCAGCACTTTTGTAAATGTATGGAATTCTTGTTTGACTATCGATTCAGCCTGATCACAACTTGCGATCAGGAGGGCGATGTTTCCTTTTTAGGACAGAATTGTTCATGCCTCCCCTTCTGTTTTTTTTGTTTGTTTTTTTAAGCTTACTGTAGATGAATAGATGTACAACAAAATTTCTCATTTCCCCTTCTCTCATCTCTTGGTTAAACGATGGAATAATGTGTTGGGTTTTTTTTTTCATCCGTACTAACTATATAACTATATTGAGATTCTAGGCTGCAAAAACTCCACCCAAAAAATCAGAATCAACATATTCCTGAGAGTGCCATGAACTTGTTATCCACTTCCCCATTCCAAAGGATTCTCTGTGAGCAATGGAGCTACAGAAAAGTTGTAGCACATGTTTGCTATTTCTGCTCCCAGATTGCTGCTGCGTGCTTTCCCTGCCCAAACAATTCTCTTCAATCCTGTTTTTAGATACTATGATTCTTGATCGAAGGAGGACCACATCCAAATTATAAAATGCAGCAAACAATGTCTCATGGTACCACTTGATTATTGCATTCTTAACTTGTCCAAGATTACAAGAATTTTTCTGAAATGCTGCGTACACAACACCTTAATGATAAAACCAATGGCGTAACTACTGCGGTAGCAGCCATAGCGACCGCTACGGGGCCCGCGGCTTGAAGGGGTCCGTGCCGCCAGCCGACGCCCCCCTCCATATGCCCAGTGGCGCCGCTAGCAGCCGTTATGGTTGCTACAGCGGTAGCGCCGCTATTACGGGGCCCGCGCCGCCGAGCCTCCACAAGTATGGCCCAGGCGACACAGGCCCTCTCATGCCCGTAGGCGTTGATAGCACTAGTGCTGAATGCCTTACAATGACGCTGATTGGCAGGACAAAATGACTTGCCCCGCCAATCAGCGCCTTTCAACGACGCTAGCGGCGCGATGACGTCATTGTGCAGCTGCCGTGCTTGAAAGGCGCTGATTGACGGGGCAAGCCATTCTGCCACACCAATCAGCATCATTAAACGACGCGTCGTTCAGCTCCAGCAGACCTGCTCAGAAGAGAGCAGATCTGCATTGCCATCGGACGGCGCGGGAACGGGATCATGTGAGTAGTACATAAAGTTTTTAGTTTTTTTGTAATCAAACTGAGTGGCATTATGTATAGCGGGGGCTCTATCTACAGGGGGGTCGTCTATATATGAGGATGTGGGCCACTGTATATAGGGGGTCTATATGTGGGGATCTGGGGCACTATCTACAGGGGGGTCTATATGTGGGGATGTGGGCCACTATATACAGGGGGGTCTATATGTGGGGCACTATATACAGGGGGAGCTAGATGTGATACACGGTGGACTATATGTAGAGCACAATCTAGAGGGGAGCTATTTTTAGGGTACTTTCTATAGGGGTGGGCTATATGTGGGACACTATATACAGGGTTGGGTTACCTGTGGGGCACTAGTTACAGGGTGGCTATATGTAGGACACTGTGTACAGGGGTGGGCTATTTTTGGGACACTATATACAGGGAGAGCTATATGTGAGACACTATCTACAGAGGTATGCTATACGTGGAGCACTATATATAGGGGAAGCTATATGTAGGGCAACACGGTGGCTCAGTGGTTAGCACTATTGCCTTGCAGCTCTGGAGTCCATATGTGAGCACTATCTACAGAGGGTTGTATGTAGGACACTTTCTAATGAGGCTTCTATGTAGGGCACTATCTACAGAGGCTCTATGGGGGTCACTATCTACAGGGGGCTATTGGGCACTATCTAGAGGGGGCACGGTGTGTGTGTGTGACAGTGTATGGTACTATTATAATCAGGGACACAGTGTATCGCGCTATTATAGTTAGAGGTGCAGTGTATAGCACTTTATTATATTTAGAGGTGTTGAAAATTGTAACTTCGTTTATAGGTGCAGAAATGTTTTAAAAGTGAGAAGCTGAAGACATCTGAGCGGAAAACTGCAGAAATTGGTCATGGCCAGTAGAAATCCATCATAGAGGTCTGGACAGGAGGGAGAAGAAAGAACTAGAATCTGAGATGTCACCGATGAGTCACTTAATGTAAATGTTTATTCTGCCTCTAATCAACACTGTAGGATCTGCAGCGAGATAATAGTTGGTATGTTTTTTTTTTTGTGAAACAGCATCTCCCAGCATCTCCTCACCATTGTTCGGGCAATGCTAGGAGCTGTAGTTTTACGCCGTACAAACCTATACGGCAGGGGTTGCACTAATTTGAGCTGTATTTGTTCTGGTGTTGTATATATGTACTGATCTTGGTTCTGATGCTATATGTAAGTACTGAGCTTTGTTCTGGTGCTGTATATACGTATGAGATTTGTTTTGGTGCTGTATATATGTAATGAGCTTTGTTCTTATGTACTCCGCTTGGTTCTGGTGTTGTATATATGTACTGAGGTTGGTGCTGGTGCTGTATTTATGTACTGAGGTTTGTTCTGGTGCTGTATATATGTACTGTACTTTGTTCTGGTGCTGTAAATATGTACTGAGCTTTGTTCTGGTGCTGTATATATGTCAGAGCTTGGTTCTAGTGCTGTATTTATGTACTGAGCTTGGTTGTGGTACTGTATGTATGTCAGAGCTTGGTTCTGGATCTGTAATTATATATGATATATTTATAATAACAAAATTGCAGGGCAGATGGAATTGTTCTCAATTAATTGTATATTTATTGGGAACCTGTCTGGTAGTTTTAACCCCTTGAACCACCACCATGCAGTAATACATGACCTGACAATATTTCCAAACATTCCCTTGTATGTTTTTTCAGATGCAGCAAAATCTTTAAAATCCACTTTTAAAACGGCACACTATATGCTAATTACTCATTAGAGAGTCATGGGGCAGTGCCGCTATCCTGAAGAGTCACATAGTCCAGCCTCCAAACCCACCTTTCTATGTTTGAGTGACATCTCCCTAGCTGATACAATTTTCTCAGATGCGCCATCGCCTTTTGGCACTATACACAAGGGGAGGCTGTGTGGCACTATACACAAGGGGGAGCTGTGTGGCACTATACACAAGGGGGAGCTGTGTGGCACTATAAACAAGGGGAAGCTGTGTGGCACTATACACATGGGGGAACTGTGTGGCACTATGTACAAGGGGAAGGGCTGTGGCTCTATCTACAGGGGGCTGTGTGGCACTATACACAAGGGGGAGCTGTGTGGCACTATACACAAGGGGGATCTGTGTGGCACTATATACAAGGGAGGAGGGCTGTGTGGCACTATAAACAGTGGGAGCTGTATAGGGCTATATACAGTGGGGGCTTTATGGCGATATCTAAAGGAGGGTTGTATGGCACTATCTACTAGGGGGAGGTGGGGGCACCATCTACAAATGGGGTGGGGCTATATAGCACTGTCTACAGGGGGCTGTATGGCACATACTACAGGGGGCACTATTTATAAGGGGGGGGAGCGCTTGTGGCACCCAGGGAGGCCCCGGTCATGAGTTTGCTATGGGGCCCAGTCTTTCCTTGTTACGCCCCTGGATAAAACAATGTATAACGGTACATATTGCACACAATTTGCACCTTAATCATGTGCTCTGTGACACAGACACAAATACGAAGACATCTGTGATACAGTTCCCAGAATGCTGTGTACACAGAGCATCTAAATTATAGCTTCTATTTAGCTTTTAGGCCCTTTTCACACAAAGTTTTTTGTAGGCAGAAAAAATCTGCCTCAGAATTCCTTCAGGAATTTTGAGACCGACTTTTAAACTGCCAGCACATATTTTTTGCGGCGATCTTAGTCAGCGGCCATTGAAGCTAATGCAGGGACCGCAGGCAAAAACGCTGTGAAAAACGCTCAAAAATGAGAGCCGCTAGTTTTTCTGCCTTCTATTGCTTCAACGGGAGGTCCGAGGCAGAAACCGCGGGAGGAGGATCCTGGTGCTTTTTTTTGCCGCTTTTTTATGCCACTTTTTTTTACCCTTTTCGGCATTGATTCCGACATAGTTTCCGGGTCAGAATCAGCGGCAAATAACCATGTGAACTTATTTCACTATTTGCCACTGGAGAATCTGAAAAATTAATTACATTTGACAAATGCTGTGAACACCATCTGAGAGATTTACTTAAACTGGCATTTCATACGCCAGTCTAAAACCAAAGTAAGATGCACTACACTTAATAAATTTGGTGCATCTGTATCTGTCCGCGTTACAGCAATTGAAATCTGATATGACGAGTAGATTTGCGCCATAATTTACACCAATTTCTGGCATAAATTATGGTAAATCTATAGACCATGGTGGCACCTCCCGCTAAACAATACTCCCTTTTCATACACCTTGTTCTCGAGCAGCCGATTTGACAAGGACTTCCCTCAAGGCTTATTAGAAGAGTTTAGCAAGGAATGGATTCATCATTTTGCGGTCTTCTGAATATGTATCCTTTCAAATAATAATAAAAGGACTTCTTTAAAAAGTAACTAAACTTTTATAAAAATTTGACATGTCAGTGTAACATATTAGAAGTTTTAATCACTGGGGATCCGAGCTCTGAGACCCCCCAATGTTTGCTAAAACGAACCAGGTGAGCGCTGTGCCGCTTAGCTTCCGATCGGCTTTCCCCGGGAAGCCAAACGAACGGTGTAGGGACTCAGACTTTCTATTAAGCCTGTGCACCGCTCGCGCTGCTTTCTGAGAAAAGCCAAGCAGAGCCGATCAGAAATGAAGTAACACAGCGCTCACCCGAGCGCTTCTGCACTTTGTTTTAGCGATCAGTGGTGGTCTCAGTGCTTGGAATTCACTGATCAAAACTTCTGACATATCACTATGACATGTCACAAGTTTTCTAAGAGTTGAGTTACATTTTGAGGATATCCTTGTGTAATACCAAACATTTATAGTTAACCCACATAGTTTACGTGGTTCTGTCTGTCCAAGGACCATGGCACAGAATAGATCTTGAGGAACCTGCGGCACAGGCAGTACAAAACTTTAGCATCAGAGTTTAAAGCCATTTAATATTACAGTGTTATACCATGACATCAAAAACAATACAAGGGCCAGCACACAATGTCATACTGACAAACAGAAAGTGCGATTTCTGAAAGCATGTTTGTTATAACACGAGATTGCTTTATTTACTAAAGCCCTGAGGGTAACAAGTATGCAATTTTCCTCACATCAGTTTGCCATGTCTAAGTGCATTGAGTAGTAACTTCATACAACTTTTCCGTCTGCAAAATGGATTGCTGAACTACTGTGCTGTATTTCAAATAATGGAAATAACCTGTTTAAACAGTTTACTTGCCATCTAATACATTTCCACTCCAGACGCTTGTAATATCTGTAACTCTCACTTTACAAGGACCTAAAACATTTAAGAACTAAATATAGATACAGAAAAAACGATAACTATTTTTTACTACAGATTTGAAAAATTCTTCATCACTAGCAAGTTTCCCAAAATAAGATTTTGCATACCTTAATACTATCTTAGAATGAACCCCTTAATGAACCGCCTATTTTAGACCTTAATGACCAGGCTATTTTTTAAATTTTTGAATCGTCGCATTCCAAGAGCTATAACGTTTTTATTTTTGCGTCGACATAGCTGTATAAGGTCTTGTTTTTTGCGGGACAAGTTGTATTTTTTAATAACGCCATTTTGGGGGACATATTATTTATTGATTAACTTTTATTAACTTTTTTGGGGGGAGAAATAGAAAAAAATCTGAAATTTCGCCACTCTTTTTTGCATCCTAAATCTACGCCGTTTACCGTGTAGTATAAATAACACAATACATTTATTCAGCGGGTTGTTACGATTGCAACTATACCAAATTTGTATGTTTTACTACTTTTACACAGTAAAAACGCTTTTTAAAAAAAATTATTTGTTTTTGTGTCTCCATATTTGAAGAGCCGTAACGTTTTTATTTTTTCGCCGATGCAGTTATATGAGGGCTTTTTTTTTGTGGGAAGACTTGTAGTTTTTATTAGTATCATTTTGGAGTAGATGCGACTTTTTGATCACTTTTTAATCACATTTTTTTAAAGTCAGGATTCACTGAAACAGCAATTTTTCCGTCGTTTTTTATTTAATTTTTTACGACGTTCACCATGCGGGTTAAGTAATGTAATAGATTTATAGTCGGGGTTGTTACGGACGCGGTGATACCAAATATGTGTAACTTTTTAACTGTATTTTGGTTTTTTAATAGTAAAGCAGTTAAGGGGAAAAAGTGGGTTTTTCATTTTTTTTAAATTTACTTTATTAAACTTTTTTTTAAACTTTTTTACTAGTCCCACTAGGGGACTTCACTATGCGATCCTCCGATCGCTAATGTAATACGCTGCAATACTTTTGTATTGCAGTGTATTATGCCTGTCTGTTTAAAACGGACAGGCATCTGCTAGGTCATGCCTGTGGCATGATCTAGCAGGCATTCATTACAGGCAGACCTGGGGGCCTTTATTAGGCCCCCGGCTGCCATCGGAGACACAGACACTCGGCGATCGTATCGCCGGGTGTCGGTGGGAAAGAGAGGGAGCTCCCTCCCTCTCTCCAAAACCACTCAGATGCGGTGCTCGCTATTGAGCACCACATCTGAGGGGTTAAACGGGTGAGATCGATACCTATATCGATCTCACCCGGCAGAGCAGGGACACTCCCAGCCCTCTGGCAGCTGAGAGCAGGGAGATTTGACAGCTCCCTGCTCTGTTTACTTATTCCGATTCCGCAACGTAAAAAGTCTATGGCATTGGAATAAGGCCCGTTAGTGACCGACGTAAAAAGACTATGGGCCGGTCACTAACGGGTTAAACAAAAGGAAAAATTATTCAACAAACAAATATGTGGCTTGGAAAAAAAAAAAAAATAAATATATATATATATATATATATATATATATATATATATATATATATATATACATACATACACATACACACATACAAACACTAGTTCTTCTAAATGAATTAGAATATCATCAAAAAGTTACCTTATTTCAGTAATTCAATTCAAAAAGTGAAACCCATATATTATATAGATCCATTACACACAGAGTGATCTATTTCCAGCATTTTTTTCTTCTAATCTTAATAAGTATGGCTAACAGTTAATGAAAACCAAAATTTAGTGTCTCAGAAAATTAGAATATTATGAGTGTTATATGAAGTCCAGAGTCAGCACAGCGTCTAGCAGGACATTTTAGAACACTTCATGCTTCCCTCTGCTGACAAGCTTTATGGAGATGCTGACTTCATTTTCCAGCAGGACTTGGCACCTGCCCACACTGCCAAATGTACCAACACCTGGTGTAATAACCACAGTATCACTGCTTGATTGGCCATCAAACTCGCCTGACCTAAACCCCATAGAGAATCTATAGGGTATTGTCAAGAGGAAGATGAGACACCAGACCCAAGAATGCAGACTAGCTGAAGGCCGCGATCAAAGCAACCTGGGCTTCCATAACACCTCAGCAGTGCCACAGGCTGATCGCCTCCATGCCACGCCGCATTGATGCAGTAATTCATGCAAAAGGAGCCCCAACCAAGTATTGAGGGCATATACTCTACATACTTTTCAGTAGGCCAACATTTCAGTATTGAAAATCATTTTTGAAATTGGGCTTATATAATATTCTTATTTTCGGGACACTAAATTTGGGGTTTTCATTAACTGTTACCATAATCATCAACATTAACTCTGTGTGTAATGAATCTATATAATATATGAGTTTCACTTTTTGAATTGGATTACTGAAATAAATTAACTTTTTGATGATATTCTAATTCATTGAGAAGGACTAGTGTAATATATATATATATACACACACACACACACATACATACATACATACATACATACACATATATATATCCAGAAATAAATCCAGCAGCAATCTGGTGATCAAGGTGAAAAAAAATGTGGTTTATTGTGCCAACATGGCAAGTGCAACGTTTCCGTCCCACCTTGGGACCTTGTTCAAGCAAATGTTGCAAAATAGAAAATGCCGTATGCGCCATTTTGTTAAATTTGGAGAAATTTATGCCATTTTTATTGCGTTTCATTAATTCCTCCGACGAGTGTTAAATAGATTGCCTGGGATTTATGTAGAAATAAACAATAAATGTTCAATACAGTAGCTGGCTTTCCCATTTATCGAATGCAGCAGCCCTCAATACTAGCCACCAAGGTTTTGGTTAATTAGCCCAATATACTAGAAATGTATTTATGACTCAATTAGAATTCCATTGGGTACAAATATATATCCAAGGACACAAAGTAGACAATCCTGTAGTTCTAGTAACCCTAGAGTAACCTACATGTAAATCTACCAACTTTTCAATTAGTACAGTCGGTGGTTAGAAGGAATTGGTTACATACTGTTTGAGTGTAAATAAATACGTCCACTAACTACAATACATAAACATTCTTACTTCCAGGACTCGTTCTACTGAATGTGATTGATTAGACACAGTAGACTTTAATTAGTATTCTAAGAATATTTACATTTAGATAGACTTTCCTTTATTACTGGTCAGAACAACAATATCAGATCATGCATACGGAAATAACGTCCATTGTCTATATGTTCTTCTCTGCCTGTAACCTCAGCAAATGTTTGAAATGACCACGGCAGCAGCTATGTCGAGTTAAGTTTGCTTGGAGAAATTAAACCTGCTTTCTGGTATTTGCGGAGGGAAAAAAGTCCTTTTCTTCCTGGGTAGTAAATGAAGTCATTATCTGTGACGCTCATTAGCCTCAGGCTCCAATTAGTGAAAATTAATATTGGTTTTGAGAGAGATGTTGGCTGAAGTCTATTGGAACTGCACTAATGTCTGACCTTGTCATTCTCTTAAACTAATATTAAACAGTGAGGCTCTGATACAATTAGTATCATCTGAGATTTAATTCTCCTCCCTCTCCTATGCGCCTCCAGATGTCTGGAAATGAAACATGAATCATGATTTGAGATATCATGGAAGCTATTCTGGGTGCTCCAGATGGGCATGAGACTGCCAGCCTACTTTCTTTTTATTGGGTAATCACTTTGTACACAGAAACAGATGTACACCTCATTTCCATGTTTAGTGTGGGCCAGTTATTGTGCTTCACATCCATTTCTGACACTAAATGCAATTCTGTTTCGTAACGGTTAGAGAGGGGAGCATCGTTTTAAGCTAAAAAAAAAAATCATAATAAAATTTATACAATGTTTTAATACGAATATTGCACTTAGTTAAGGCATATTAACATCTGCAGACAATCTAATAGCAAACACAGTAATACTTTGATTATGTTTCAAATAAGTCAAGCAAACTAATTTAACTTGATTGTACATACATACATTAGAGGAAAAACATATCTACCTATATAAAAAAGTCAACTAGATAGATTATGCGATAGACAGATATGCGCTAGACACATATGCGATAGACAGATAGTTATGTGTTAGATAGATACATATACGATAGATAGGAGATCGCCTTGTCGTGGCAGGTGGGCTCACACAATTTGATCAAAATGTGCGCTAAGAACCTCCCTATTGTAAGTAGATTTAGTAGTAATGCATATTTATTTATATTTAGTGGCTTAGGTGGCATTTTTTTTGTGTGCTGTCGCCATTTTCTTGTGTGCTGTATACATTTTTAGTTTCACGTTTTGTTTCATTTTGTTTGGAATGTGCTGTTCAAATTTTTGTGTTTATGTGATTCATATATGTGGGGTTAGTGACTGCCTCCATTTTTGATCTTGCACTCCTCCCATTCTGCACTGTGTGATTTTAATTAGTTTAACGCTGGTTCCTACCATTCCCAAGTATATGTAGGCTTAGTCCCAGTTCTGAGTGTATGTGCAGCGTAGGTTCCCACCTCATAGAGGTCGCCTTGTCGTGGCAGGTGGGCTCACACAATTTGATCAAAATGTGCGCTAAGAACCTCCCTATTGTAAGTAGATTTAGCAGTAATGCATATTTATATTTAGTGGCTTAGGTGGCATTAGTGTTCGCAGAGTGCTGTTGCAATTTTCTTGTGTGCTGTAGATAGATACAGTGAAGGAAATAAGTATTTGATCCCTTGCTGATTTTGTAAGTTTGACCACTGTCAAAGACATGAACATTCTAGAATTTTTAGGCTAGGTTAATTTTACCAGTGAGAGATAGATTATATAAAAAAAAAAAAAAAAGAAAATCACATTGTCAAAATTATGTATATTTATTTGCATTGTGCACAGAGAAATAAGTATTTGATCCCCTACCAACCATTAAGAGTTCAGACTCCTCCAGACCAGTTACACGCTCCAAATCAACTTGGTGCCTGCATTAAAGACAGCTGTCTTACATGGTCACCTGTATAAAAGACTCCTGTCCACAGACTCAATCAGTCTGACTCTAACCTCTACAACATGGGCAAGACCAAAGAGCTTTCTAAGGATGTCAGGGACAAGATCATAGACCTGCACAAGGCTGGAATGGGCTACAAAACCATAAGTAAGATGCTGGGTGAGAAGGAGACAACTGTTGGTGCAATAGTAATAAAATGGTAGACATACAAAATGACTGTCAATCGACATCGATCTGGGGCTCCATGCAAAATCTCACCTCGTGGGGTATCCTTGATCCTGAGGAAGGTGAGAGCTCAGCCGAAAACTACACGGGGGGAACTTGTTAATGATCTCAAGGCAGCTGGGACTACAGTCACCAAGAAAACCATTGGTAACACATTACGCCGTAATGGATTAAAATCCTGCAGTGCCCGCAAGGTCCCCCTGATCAAGAAGGCACATGTACAGGCCCATCTGAAGTTTGCAAATGAACATCTGGATGATTCTGAGAGTGATTGGGAGAAGGTGCTGTGGTCAGATGAGACTAAAATTGAGCTCTTTGGCATTAACTCAACTCGCCGTGTTTGGAGGAAGAGAAATGCTGCCTATGACCCAAAGAACACCGTCCCCACTGTCAAGCATGGAGATGGAAACATTATGTTTTGGGGGTGTTTCTCTGCTAAGGGCACAGGACTACTTCACTGCATCAATGGGTGAATGGATGGAGCCATGTACCGTCAAATCCTGAGTGACAACCTCCTTCCCTCCAGCAGGACATTAAAAATGGCTCGTGACTGGGTCTTCCAGCACGACAATGACCCGAAACATACAGCCAAGGCAACATAGGAGTGGCTCAAAAAGAAGCACATTAAGGTCATGGAGTGGCCTAGCCAGTCTCCAGACCTTAATCCCATCGAAAACTTATGGAGGGAGCTGAAGATCCGAGTTGCCAAGCGACAGCCTCGAAATCTTAATGATTTACAGATGATCTGCAAAGAGGAGTGGGCCAAAATTCCATCTAACATGTGTGCAAACCTCATCATCAACTACAAAAAACTTCTGACTGCTGTGCTTGCCAACAAGGGTTTTGCCACCAAGTATTAAGTCTTGTTTGCCAAAGGGATCAAATACTTATTTCTCTGTGCACAATGCAAATAAATATATATAATTTTGACTATGTGATTTTCTGTTTTTTTTTTTATATAATCTATCTCTCACTGGTAAAATTAACCTAGCCTAAAAATTCTAGACTGTTCATGACTTTGACAGTGGGCAAACTTACAAAATCAGCAAGGGATCAAATACTTATTTCCTTCACTGTAGATAGATAGATAGATAGATAGATAGATAACCTAGATCAAAAATACAAAATAGGTTTACTTACAGTATACAGTCACAACTGTGTGCAATATACACAACCAAATAAAAAGACCCAAATAATGTTCAGCATTTAAAAAAAAAATTCTATTACAGTTAATAGTTTTGTTAAGTTACTGCCAAACTGTATATGGTTTAGGCTCTGTTCATATTTGCATTGGAGGCACCATTCTGAGCCTCCGTTGCAAATTCCACCAACATTGACTGAAAGACAAGTGCAGAATGCAGCACTATTCTTTCCATCAAAAGATAGAACCCGACTGACCCATTACGAGTAAAAGGGGTCTGTTGGGCTCCGTTAGTATCCATCGTATCACTGTGTCGTGATGCCTCCCCAAGGTGTCTTCATTTGTAACGCTTTTAACCTCATCACATTTTTTCGGGCTTTTTCAACCCATAGCCCTTATTACAAATAAACAAACAAATGCAATTGTGTATGGGTCTCTTCACACGGTGTGGTTGATTCATGGTTTTATGCCATGAAATTGTGGCACAAAATGTGATTTGATTGCAGGGGAATATATCCTGACCTGCGTTGCAGCAATTTTTGAAGCACTTTTTTAAGCTATTTGAAGGAGGACTTTAGAGTGAATTTACACAAGTTTTTTTTCTTGCGGTTTTAACAAAAACGTTTTCTAGACAATTATGAAGATTGTGGCATAAAACTAAAACAAATTAGATGTAAAATATACCCTTAAGTGAATTTAAAAAATCCTAACAAATGCAGGACTGGCGGTTTACAAAACAGTACATTTATGGCACTATACAAAGCCTAGTCTAGAGATCTTCTTAATCTTGATAGTTTTGTTACTCAAACCTAACACTGCTGTGAACTAATTAAACATACTGTAAAAAGTTTCCTAAAACTTACTCTGGGTTCACACTATGTGTTTTTAACATGAATTTTTGTGTTTTGGTAGATAAACGCCCACGTCTCTCAATGGGAGTTCATCAAGCAAAAAAAAGAACAGAACAAAACTCATGTTAAAACGCTACAAAACCACACAGTGTGAATCCAGCCTCAATGGACATTTGCTTATATAACACACAACACACAACACACAGCACACAGCCTGTGTACAAATGCAAGCTTGACTTTTGCTCTTTACCATATAAAAAACTAATGTCCTAGCCCTGATTTCAGCTAGAGTCCTTGTCCCTATGTGTTTGCCAGGAACGTTTCAATGGAAAGCTGAGTACTTTAGTGTGAGAAGAAGCATTACTATTTTGAGGTATTAGAATTTTTCTAAAAACTGCAACCTATTCAAACCCTATATATCATTTTATTTTAGATTATTGAAGTATCACCTATAAAAGATCACATATCTCTGCAGAGGAAAATGACGTTTAATCCCTAAATTGTTAGTGTGAAAATGGAAGATCGTCTATAATGCATTTACGTCTGATTTCCAAATTCCTAAGTGCCAAAGTAGTAAAGCGCTGTTCATTTGTATTTAATCCAAACAAAGGGGAAATGTTTTCTACCACGAGTCCATAAAATAACATTGCATTATTCAAACATTAATAACAATAAAGATGTCAAGCTGTCAGAGAAGTTAATCTCGTTCGGAGCACAATTAAAGATGCTATTATCCCGCCACCTGGGGCCAATCTGCCTTTTATGATATAGAAGGTTTCACTAAGAGGGATGTGGACATGATTGGACTAGAGGTTTGCGAAGATCCCATTAGATGGAACTATAACTTATTTGTGTAATTGAAGTTCTTAAAAAACATCAATACTAGAACAGGTCACTGCCATGTTTATGAGAAGAGAGGTTCGGTGGCTAATTTTTAACTGTTATAACGTAGGATAAGTGGGGGGAAATCAATGTTGCCATATAAATGTTGTTTTTCTAAAGCTGGCCACAGATATTATGAGCCCGCAACCCAAGATCAGTTTGATATTTCCTTGCTGTTAAAGATACTCAATTGAAAAGGTGCATGTAGGCAAAAATATTTACCATGATGTGTCATATAGTCTTCCTTTGGACTACCAAACTTGTCCATTTATCCGATGAATATGATAAATGTTCAAACCAATAGAGCAGGTTTCCATTGATTGGCACAAATAGTTTCAATCCAAAATTATTATTAGGAATGAAAGTTGTCAAACAGTTAAAGAAACCTTAAAAAATCCTCAGACGTTTAATGCCATTCCCTACATGTTCCCTTGGTTTGCTTTTGGATGCAATAATGGTGAAATAACGTCATGATCAAGATGTATTAGGAAAGATTCAGACTTCTAGAGTAACAAAATATTTGTTTCAATTAAAATTAATTGAAGGCCTCCTTCACACAGTTTTTTTTAAATTTTAAAATGTAAAGTGTTTTTTTAGATGCGTTTTTAGTGGCGACTTTATCACTTTGTGCAGTTGTTTTTTACTGGCGTTTTGAAGTTCTATAGAGAAGTTATATCTATAGTGAAGAAAAATATCAAACCTAAACCATGCTGCGCCACTAAGTACAAAAGCGCTACAAAAACGCCACAAATCAAAGCTCTGTTTATAGAGATTTCCATATTTCACATTTGGCCTCAGCTCTTTCGCCCCAAAAATACCACCAAAAACGCTGTGTTTAAGAGATCTCCTTTGCAACCAATCTTTTATAATCAAAAATGGGAACAGATCCTAATACAAGGACAAGTGAAACATTCTCCTATGTGCTGACATTGGTTTCATCCTTGGGGATCCCCTCTCTTATATATCTTTTTGTTGTCAAGCAAAGTGTGAAGGCAGCCTTTTAGGGCACGTTCACACGTGGCAGAATTGCTGTGGAATTCCGCTGTGGACAGTCCACACTGGAAATCCGCAGCAGACAGTCTGTCCATTGGAAACCACACCTTTTTAGTTATCTTCGTGCAGACGTTGCGGAAAACTCCGCTGCGGACCATACGCTGAGGTGCGGAATTTGGTGTCCGCAGCATACACTGGCTGTTGCGGACTTGATGCGGACTTGTGTCGTAATTTCTCCATTGACTTCAATGGAGTTGTAAAATTCTGCAATGAAATCCAGAGATGTTATGTGTGTTGCGTTGCGGATTGCTTTCAGGAACAGGATATTTCTTCATTCTGGCTGGACCTATGTGTTTCGAGGTCTATAGCCAGACTGAGATGGAATGTTTTAAAAGACAGCAGGAAGTACTCTTCACCTGAATCCGCAACGACTAATCCGCATCATTTTACTGCACATTTTAGGCAAAGGCGCAACAGAATCTGCAACGCAGATTATGTACTATTCATTTCACAATTAACATGAAAATAAAAAGACAACTCTGAATTTGCTTTTCTGTCTGCACAGCCAATAAATCGTAATGTAATTATCGTTAGGGTATGTTCACACGGCGGGGGTCCGTAACGGCTGAAATTACGGGGATGTTTCAGCCTCAAAACCCCCGTAATTTCAGCCGTACCGGCATGTGCAGGCGCTTGAACGCCGCGTCAATTACGGCCGTAATTAGCGCTGCTATTCATTGGAGTCAATGAATAGCGGCTCCAATTACGGCCAAAGAAGTGACAGGTCACTTCTTCTACGCGGGCGTCTATTTACGCGCCGTCATTTGACAGCGGCGCGTAAATATACGCCTCGTGTGAACAGACAAACGTCTGCCCATTGCTTTCAATGGGCAGATGTTTGTCAGCGCTATTGAGGCGCTATTTTCAGACGTAATTCGGGGCAAAAACGCCCGAATTACGTCCGTAATTAGGCCGTGTGAACATACCCTAAGAAGTGCTACAATAGGAGTCAAGCAAACTATTTACAAAGTGACTGAACTTAATATGTAGGTTTTAAGCTGGATTCACACATGCAGTTTTTGGTGCAGCTTTTTTTTTTTTTTTTTCTTTAGCCAAACCCAGGTGTGGATACAAAAATAAGGTTGAATAGAACTCTCTTGTTAGCCACAAAAACACCCCCCACCCCATTTTGTGATCCATTCCTGGCTTTGGCTAAAATACCTGAATCAAAAACTGAAACATTTGTAAATCTTACCTTATTCTGTAGGTCAGTCAAAAGCGGAGTTTTCCTTTAATGTGTGAATGATTGTGATAATGTGATCATAATTCTGGTGTCAATTCAGAAATATACGGCATAGATTCCCTCAGTTTTCCAGGCCTGAATACCACCTGAACTATAGAATCTTTCTCCAAAATATACTGTATATATAATTGAATTGTGTCTATTGGGCCAGCTGGAACGATGTGCCTTGAGAGATTGATTAAAAAGCTTTTTACTAAATATAATTAACAATACAACAAGCCTATATAACCAGAAAACGTATTCTACCATTCACCTTCAATTTCCTTGGGTACATTCAAAGATAATCCGATATTTAAAACTGATCTGCAAATGAACTAGCTGGTATTTTTTATTTGATTCATAGCAACATGAGGTAAAAAACAGAAAAAGCCCTGTGCACCGTGCAACAATATGCTCAAATTATTCATCCAAAATGTTTATACATTGATGTAATCTGCAAAAGGAAAAGTTCAGTCTTAGGGCTTATTCAGACGAACGTTACATACGTCCGTCCGTGCAACGCGCGTGATTTTCACGCGCCTCGCACGGAACTATATAAGTCTATGGGGCCGTGCAGACAGCTCGTGATTTTTGCGCAGCGTGAGTCCGCTGCGTAAAACTCACGACATGTCCGTTCTTTGTGCGTATTTTGCGCATCATGCACCCATTGAAGTCAATGGGTGCGTGAAAACCACGCATGCCACACGGAAGCACTTCCGTGGGATGCGCGTGATTCGCGCAACAGCTGTTAAACTATGAATGTAAACAAACATCCAAACGGAGTGTCATAATGATGGCGGCTGCGCAAAAATCACGTAGCCGCGCATCATACGGGGCTGACACACGGAGCTGTTAAGTGCCTTTTGCGCACGCAAAACGCGTTTTTTCCACGCGAAAAACGCACACGCTCGTGTGAATCCGGACTTAGGGCTTGTTCACACAGAGTTTTTTTTGGCGCATATTTTTTAAACTGCGTCGAGAACTGTGGCGATTTCAATGGGAGGCGGAGGCGTTTTTTTTTTTCCCGTGAGTGTTTTCTTACTGCTCACGGGTAATAAAAAACGCTCGTGGTTAATAAAAAAAGTGACATGACCTATCTTGAGGTGTTTTTCCGCCACCAAAAAATCCTTTGAAATCAATGGGAGACGGAAAAAATGCAGCGAACAGCCGCAGTGGGTTTTTTTAATGTGTTTTTGGAAAACACACTAGCGTTTTTTTCCTTTGCCTGTTGAAGAAAGGAGGTAAAAAAAAAAAAAAATCTAAAAATAACTCGGCATAAAAACGTGGCAAAAATCGCGGGAAAAAACCCGGAGCTGATTTTTTTCAGGCATGATTTTTTGCCCGCAAAAAACTGTGTGAACTAGGCATTAGGCCACTTCCACACGTGTAAATCTTTCCATTGCACTTTTTCTCTGTGTAGGTTCCACTCCTGGTTTTGGCTTACAAATACTAATGCTAAATACTTGTCTAATAAAGGGGTTGTCTCAAGTCATTGCTGGGTAAAGCCATGGCAAGACACATATTTTCCTATGCAGCAGCCACAGATGGAGAAATTTATCAGACATGGCAGCGATTTAAATAAATGGCCATCCATGAGCTAAACACAAAAAATGGTTATAAACCATACCAAATAGAAATCCCAAAATATGCAATCCATATATAGCACGGTGCCGTTTCGGAGAGCAATAATTCAAAAAGAAAAAAACAAAAAATATTTTCCAAAACATACCAGGCACTCTTTGGGATAAGAATAATTTTGTATAAATTTTTATTAAATTCAATATAAAAATATATTTTAAAGATTTTTCATATATAAATATATCTCTTTCCTCTTTTATCCATAATACAAAGATTTTTTATAGGAAAAGAAAAGGGTTTGAGAAAACACATTTGTTTCAAACTAGATGTACATAATTTAAAAAAAATGTCTCCTGGCCAGGATACCAACACAGACTTTTATAACATTACTTTCATTAATTTATCCCCCTCTAAACACAATGACATGTCATGATGAGATATCTAGGTAATAGGTGTTCTATACATAAGCCATAATCAGACCCATATAAGAGATTAGCTATAAGAACCGGGTCTGAAGATTTTTTTATCCAGACACCATTGGTCTCCGTTCACACTTGCGCTTTTTTCTTTTTACTCCTTTTCTAATTTTGATCCGAAACCAACAGAGACAGTTCCTCTTGTATGATAGCAATGCAATTGTATATAAGGGGTTAAATATTCATCCTTAAATCTTCCTATACTCGGGGGCAGCCGAGATTTCACCCAAAGGTGAGCAAATTTAAGCAATCAGGATACCAACTCAGACTTTTATAACATTACTTCCATTAATGTATCCCCCTCTAAACACAATGACATGTCATGATGAGAAATCTAGGGAATATGTGTTCTATACACAAGCCATAATCAGACCCATACAAGAAATTAGCTATAAGAACCGGTTCTAAAGATTTTTTATCCAGACACCATTGGTCTCCGTTCACACTTGCGCTTTTTTCTTCTTTCTTTTTCCTCCTTTTCTAATTTTGATCCGAAACCAACAGAAACAGTTCCTCTTGTATGATAACAATGCAATTATATATAGGGAGTTAAATATTCATCTTTAAATCTTCCTATACTCGGGGGCAGCCGAGATTTCACCCAAAGGTGAGCAAATTTAAGCAATAGAGCACGCTCCTACATTTAAGAGTCGGAATCCTGCTATGCTGGTATCCACGTTAAATTTTTATTCAGACACCATTGGTCTCAGTTCACACTTGCATTTTTTGCTTTTTCCTCCTTCTTTTAGAATTTTGGTCCGAAACCAACAGGAGCAGTTCCTCTTATGTAATAGCCATGCAAATATAGATAAAGAGTTGAATACTCATCTTTATGTTGATCTCGCAACTCAAGTTGGACTGACAGTTCACTCTTTTTCACTATGTTCCTCCTCCTGGAGCAATTGTAGGGTTAAGGCAGATTTTAGAAATATATCAATCGGGTTTTTCACCCCTTCAAACTCATCATTGGCAGATCACAATTCCCACATGGAAGGTTCTCCTTATATCCACTCCATCCACGGTCAATCCTTATGTTGAATAGCTTGGATCTTCCTATACTCGGGGGGCAGCCGAGGTTTCACCCAAGGTGAGCAAATTATAGCAATGGAACACACTCCTCATTGGAGAGTCGGTATCGTAATATGCTGGTATCCACGTTGGTTTTTTCTGGCAACACTGGAGACTGCAAGACGAGGCAAGGTTGACGTCACTACCTGCCAGGTGTAGACTAATTGATCAGCTGACATGTTTCATCCCGAACCGGGATTTCCTCAGAGCCATTTCGTGAGTTCAGTAAAGTCTGGCATCTTTATAGTGCCAAATTTAAAGGGAACTGGACCCATATGTAAAAATATTACATTAAGTACTCATAGAATCCAATGATTCAAATCCAAAACGTCCAATTATACACATGTTTTATCCATATTTATAGATTCCCCTCAGTATTTCATCATACATTTCTATCCGGGAATATACATATATATATATATATATATATATATATATAAAATACCAAAACATATACACACAGTACATTGCAAGTAAATTCCCATTTTTTTGAATTAAGAAAAATTCATTTATCCCTAACAAACCCATTAGTGATCAGCAGTGTCTATAATAAATAAAATATAACAGAAAATTATATAAAAAAATAATAAAATTAAAAAAATAATAATAAAAAAAAGCTTATATTTAGCTCATATTTAATTAAGGAGGTGTTCTCTCCTGTTTTTCTTTACCTTGAGAATATATCCCTTTCCGCCTTGTGTGATCAGTGGTGTCTTCCTTTCCCCCCCTTTTTTTTTTTTTTCTTTTTCTTCCTTTTCCCTTAAGAATGGCTTATTGCCTAGATGTAGAGGTCGATGCACAAATTGCTGCATTATTAAATTGTGAGGTCAATAGGAGTATAGAGGACTCAAGCCGAGATATATACGGCCTATTTAAAAACCATAGAAAATTAACATTGAACCATTTAAGACGTAAATGGGATATCCAAAGTTTAGAAGCATATAAAAAATCCGATATTACACCTAGAGGGTTACGTAGACGCACCGTTCCGGCTTCCCATTTCAAAGGAGAGGAGTTCCTAAAAAAATGGGATGAAGAATGTCTAAGACATTCAAAAAAATGAATGGATTTACTAATAGATGAAGAAAGAGTTATGTTGAGATCCCTCACTATGGAAATTGAAGATAGTTTTAGAAAATTGGATGAGTTTTCTTCCCATCTTGAATTTGAGAAATTAAATACTAATCTCAAGAGAGAAGTAGAGTTAGAACTTAGGGAAATCTCTACCCGTAAAAGGAAAAAATTTCAAAGAGATATTTTTGATTTTGAACAACAGCAAATTTTCTCTTTTTCAAATAAAAGGGAGGGATTTAATAGACGTAAACCATGGACGAGGAAAAATACATACACATCAACGGATGGGGAAACAACCAGTGATCTGTCAAGTGATAACGAGACAGGGAAATATACTAGAGTAGATGATACACAAAGTAAAGTCTCTTTTTTAGGGGATCGAAACAGAGGACGGTACGGAGAGGAAAAATTAGTAGACAAAAAAGGAGGGCCGAACACGAGGCAACGCAGGGGGAGATAGAATATAATGTGAACAATGTAATTAATTTAACAGAAATTGTTTTAACAAATGATCATATCTCTTTATTAAATCGTAGTTTAGGGTTCTCACCAGTTACCCCGGAAATAAATTTGAGATCTATAAAGACCTACACCTGTTTTTGAGGAAAATTATTTTGAGACTTTGGCATGGGGAGAGAGAAAAAATAGAGAAGAACCCAAATAGCCATATAGAGATATCCCCCACAGATGAGAGAATGGGATCCAACTTACTGTCCAATCTTTGATTGACAGATATGAATGCACTAATAGATCTAGATGAGTTATGGAAGGAGAGTCACGTGTCTGGAGACATGGGAGATGGAGAGATGTTTACGGAGGATCTTATCCCGGAGTTTACGGGATTGCGAAAAAAGAGTAGCGTAATGCCCAGTGTCTGCTCTAATAGATGTACTCAGGCCTTTTTGGAGGCCATGCACAGGGACATTGACCTCATTGACTGGTCTTCCTTCCTGAGTGAGGACAATTTGACCAAAAAAGAACGGAAAGCATTAAAAGAGTTGAAAAATGTAAAAGATGTTATAATCAAACCAAGTGATAAAGGTGGGAATGTGGTCCTCCTCAGGGAGGAATACTATGTCGGTGAGATCAAGAGGCAATTAAATACTAATTCTTATGTTACCCTAACTGGTAACCCGATTCCAGATTTGACACACACACTAAATAGAAAACTGTCGTTCAACTTTATCAACTTTATCAATTTTATCAACTGTCGTTCAACTATGGTGGTGTATTCAATTATTTGTCCATGTGGTAAGCAGTATATTGGAAAAACGAAACGGGAGTTACAGATAAGAATTAGGGAACATCTTTCAGACATCACAAAGGGCGAAATGAAAAGCCCATTGGCAGCACATTTTAAATTACATCATGGACAATCAACCAAGGGCTTAAAATTTATGGGAATCTACCAACTTTTGAGGATAGAAGGGGTGGGGATCGTAACCGTATTCTTTTACAGAAAGAAACGATGTGGATTTATACATTGGGAACCCTCAACCCTAGAGGCCTTAACAATGAAATAAAATTTAATATGTTTTTATGACATGCTGAATTAATAATCCCCTTCTATTTATTGGTGGTTGCGTCTTTGTGGTGTAATATGATTGCCCGTCTTTTGGATACCTCTAATGGATTGATTACCTTGTGACCTATTCTCAAATGGTTTGATTCGACCCAATCTAAGTAAATATATTTTTTCACTCCTTGAAAATAGGAGGGAATAGACTTATGGGATGAATAAAGAACTAACTGTTAGGGTATGTGCACACGGCGGGGGTCCGTAACGGCTGAAATTACGGGGATGTTTCAGCCTGAAAACATCCCCGTAATTTCAGCCGTACCGGCATGTGCAGGCGCTTGAACGCCGCGTCTATTACGGCCGTAATTAGCGCTGCTATTCATTGGAGTCAATGAATAGCGGCTCCAATTACGGCCAAAAAAGTGACAGGTCACTTCTTCTACGCGGGCGTCTATTTACGCGCCGTCATTTGACAGCGGCGCGTAAATATACGCCTCGTGTGAACAGACAAACGTCTGCCCATTGCTTTCAATGGGCAGATGTTTGTCAGCGCTATTGAGGCGCTATTTTCGGGCGTAATTCGGGGCAAAAACGCCCGATTTACGTCCGTAGATAGGCCGTGTGAACATACCCTTATGATTTTCTGCCTCCGAGTGGTGGGGACTGGGTCCCTACAGATTTTCATCTGTTGTGGACCCGCTCCCTGCCCTTCGGAGACAGACATTAAAATCCTTGGATTCCGGAAACGTTTTTGCCCTAATTTGGGAAAGCCTGTTTTATATCCCTTTATGTTTTGGAAGTGATCTTGTCGGTTTGGCATTTGGGTGGGAGTTGCGTGGATCCTTATAGGCCGGCTGGGTAACAGCGTCCCGTGATTTTTCCACGCACCAACCAGCGAACTAATTTTCCTTTTATAAATACTTTTTTTCTCGGGATAAATTGATAGGTCCTATGGATGTTCTCTGTCCCTGGGTGATGGGGACTCGGTCCCTCCGGAAATATTCTCGGGGTTGGACCCACTCCCTGTCACCCGGGTACAGAGGATGCCTTGCTTGATTTTCGGCAGATAAAAATTAACGGGACACTATCATATTACTGTAATAAATAGGTACTTTATGGGCTTAATGCTTTATGGACAGTCCGTTAACAGGTGCAGCATCAAATTAGTGTTATACCATCTGAAATGCAACATGGATCTCTCATAATTATTTCATTTATTTAATATTTTGGATTTTTGATTAAAAAAATATTTATTTTTTTTTATTTTTTTATAATTTTTTTATATAATTTTCTGTTATATTTTATTTATTATAGACACTGCTGATCACTAATGGGTTTGTTAGGGATAAATGAATTTTTCTTAATTCAAAAAAATGGGAATTTACTTGCAATGTACTGTGTGTATATGTTTTGGTATTTTATATATATATATATATATATATATATGTATATTCCCGGATAGAAATGTATGATGAAATACTGAGGGGAATCTATAAATATGGATAAAACATGTGTATAATTGGACGTTTTGGATTTGAATCATTGGATTCTATGAGCACTTAATGTAATATTTTTACATATGGGTCCAGTTCCCTTTAAATTTGGCACTATAAAGATGCCAGACTTTACTGAACTCAAGAAATGGCTCTGAGGAAATCCCGGTTCGGGATGAAACATGTCAGCTGATCAATTAGTCTACACCTGGCAGGTAGTGACGTCAACCTTGCCTCGTCTTGCAGTCTCCAGTGTTGCCAGAAAAAAACAACGTGGATACCAGCATATTACGATACCGACTCTCCAATGAGGAGTGTGTTCCATTGCTATAATTTGCTCACCTTGGGTGAAACCTCGGCTGCCCCCGAGTATAGGAAGATCCAAGCTATTCAACATAAGGATTGACCGTGGAAGGAGTGGATATAAGGAGAACCTTCCATGTGGGAATTGTGATCTGCCAATGATGAGATTGAAGGGGTGAAAAACCCAATTGATATATTTCTAAAATCTGCCTTAACCCTACAATTGCTCCAGGAGGAGGAACATAGTGAAAAAGAGTGAACTTTCAGTCCACCTTGAGTTGCGAGATCAACATAAAGATGAGTATTCAACTCTTTATCTATATTTGCATGGCTATTATATAAGAGGAATTGCTCCTGTTGGTTTCGGACCAAAATTCTAAAAGAAGGAGGAAAAAGCAAAAAATGCAAGTGTGAACTGAGACCAATGGTGTCTGAATAAAAATTTAACGTGGATACCAGCATAGCAGGATTCCGACTCTTAAATGTAGGAGCGTGCTCCATTGCTTAAATTTGCTCACCTTTGGGTGAAATCTCGGCTGCCCCCGAGTATAGGAAGATTTAAAGATGAATATTTAACCCCTTATATACAATTGCATTGCTATCATACAAGAGGAACTGTCTCTGTTGGTTTCGGATCAAAATTAGAAAAGGAGTAAAAAGAAAAAAGCGCAAGTGTGAACGGAGACCAATGGTGTCTGGATAAAAAATCTTCAGACCCGGTTCTTATAGCTAATCTCTTATATGGGTCTGATTATGGCTTATGTATAGAACACCTATTACCTAGATATCTCATCATGACATGTCATTGTGTTTAGAGGGGGATAAATTAATGGAAGTAATGTTATAAAAGTCTGTGTTGGTATCCTGGCCAGGAGACATTTTTTTTTAAATTATGTACATCTAGTTTGAAACAAATGTGTTTTCTCAAACCCTTTTCTTTTCCTATAAAAAATCTTTGTATTATGGATAAAAGAGGAAAGAGATATATTTATATATGAAAAATCTTTAAAATATATTTTTATATGGAATTTAATAAAAATGTATACAAAATTATTCTTATCCCAAAGAGTGCCTGGTATGTTTTGGAAAATATTTTTTGTTTTTTTCTTTTTGAAAAATGGCCATCCATGCAATGCATGGATGTGGCAGGTCCACCAAAGAAGGAGCTGTTTTTACAGTGAAACTCTTAATTCTAGCGCATAGAGGGAAGTCCTGAGCTGGCCACCTTCTATGGCATCCATACATCCATATGCTGTATTAGGGAATATGAAAAGGGACTATCATAGGAAACCATTGTTTAATTTTCAATAGTCAAGCCTAGATCAGAAGCAATAAGGAAATGGATAAAAAAGTGGATTTTCCCTCTGGCGCAGCAAATGGACACAGACAGGTCAGAAACGCTCAGCGTTTCTGACCTGTCTGTGTCCATTTGCTGCGCCAGAGGGAAAATCCACTTTTTTATCCATTTCCTTATTGCTATTGATACATCGAGCCTGTTCACAGTCCTCGAATTGGATCCCCGGCTGCACCTAATTTTAGCTGTCATCGCTACAAAAAGACCTTCCTTTCCTACGTCTGTGGATGTTATGCTCCTAGCATAACTCCACAAGGTGAGCATACCTTGATACCATTTATCTGACCAGCAATCCCACGGGTTTATGCATTATTGTGCGCTTTGTGTTTTTCTTTTTCTTTTTGTATTTTATAAAGCCTAGATCAGAGACTTTGTAATATAGCCTAAAAAAGAAAAAGGCCTCTTTAGCCACTTATGAACTACCTCTTACCCCCTCCCTAATGCAAATGCACGATTCACCCTCTCAATTCACTGACAAATTCGGTCTTCAGTGAGGCAGTGATGAAGATTACAGTCCCTACACAGATACCAGGTTCAGCTGCTGCCCATAGATGTCTATGGAGATGGGAGAGGAGGAGGAGGAGGGAGCTGCTGCAGAGAGAGAGGCAGTGAGACACTTTTAGAAAGTGTTCCATTAGGTCACCCCAGTTCTGAGCGTGTCTGTGTGAGAGTGGGCGAGAATGAGATTGTTTTAACAGAGTTTCTGTTTTACACAATCTTCAAAAATTTTTATCCTCACATAAACCAAAAGGACACTTGACATATGCTGCATGGGGAAGCAAGACACACAGGCTCTCTCTATGGGTAAATACACAAATAGAAAAAAATTTAAGCAGAGAAGGGAGTTAAAGAACATGTGGCACTCACCCACTCAGTAAAAAAACTTTTATTGTGGCATCATAAAATCAAGCGCAGGTTAGGTCAGAAGAAGCGCTGTATTGCGCAGAACAGGCTGTTACCTGCTTGCTGTCTGTAATATCCTCCCTGAGAAGCACTTGATTTTATGATGCCACAATAAAGAAGAACATTTTTTCTTGTGCCGCATGTTCTTTAACTCCCTTCTATGCTTACAAAATACAAATACTGTTCTGTATGCGGAGCACCACCGAAGTGACAGAGGAACCCCTTATAAAAATCTGCTAATTAAATATCCTTCCGTAGTGCCAACTTTCTCTTCCTTTATGACATTTTCTAGAAACACATGGCAGATTTGTTGCAGAAATATCTGCGACTATTCCATACGTCTGAATGGGGTTTGTAAACATTTATTTACATTCTGCAGAAACAACCCCATTTAGATGTAAGATGCAATATAAGTCCTGGGAGCAAGTAAGGTTTTACATAAAAATAATGAATTAAATCATAGAAAACTAGATATCCCGAAATTTAGAGTCTGTCGCTTTGTCATTTGTTGCCCTCTGATACGATAGCATAGGAGCAGTAAATAATCCTAAAACACGGACCTATAAGGCTTTCTTTCCACACCCATCTTTATTGAAGGGAGGGGGGGATTTGGAAAAAGAAGAGGCTGTCTTTTTTATGTATTGATGTATTTGAAGACAAATGTTGCTCTTCATTTTAAAAACCTGGACTTATCATTAAAAAATAATTATAAATCTATCTCTATAATTACATTTCACAGCAGCTGCTCCAGGAAGCCAGAACGTCCCAGGGCGAGGCCTAGAACGTCTTATCTCATAAGTACGGTTACGATTGGTATGGTGGCACCATTGGAGAGACAATGAGCCAGTCAAGCATGACACTGATCTGAGAAAAACAATTACCTCAAATATGAATAGATTTCCAGCAAGAGGATTAGATTGTAGCACACTGCAGAGCACTCTCGCTCATAACTCTACCAAGCAAAGCCTTCATCACTGGATTATTTAGCTGGAAAATCAGGACTGGCTTCCACTGCCTGACTATGAATTCTACAAATCCTTTATATTGATGCAGTGAGAGGTAATCAAATGTGACTCACTTTCTCACTGCCATAAACAGCCTGGAAACAGAGGGCTATCCATACAAGTCGTACCCCAGCAGCCTGTAAATTGACACTTCTCAGCTCAATTAACAAGTTTATTAGGCCTTGTTCCCACAGTGCAGATTTACTGCAGATTTTGCGGTTTTTAAGCCAAAACTAGGAACGGAACATAAACAGACAAAATATATATAAGGAAGGCCTTCTAGGCCTGCTCTCCTGGATCCAGTTCTGGTTTTGCCTTACAAAATGCATGCAGCAAATCTGCACTTTGGGAACCCAGCCTTATGCCCTATGCACACAAACGTGCTTTTGCGGCCACAATTCCCCCGTAAATCCACAGGAGAATTGCGGCCCCATTCATTTCTATGGGCCCATGCACACGACCGTTTCCACGGTCCGTGCATGGCCCAGGAGTCTGGACTGCAGAAAGAACGGACATGCCTTATTACGGCCGTGTTCTGCGGTCCAGGCTCATAGAAATTAATGTACGCGGCCATATGCACGGCCCGCGGGCAACACTCTGTGGCCGGCCGACCCGAAAATCACGGCCAAGCACATGGCTACGGTCGTGTGCATGAGGCCTAGGGTAAAGCCACACGTAGGGGCCGCTGGGTGTCTAAGACAAGGCCCCAACACAGACGAAACACTGAGCCAACATTTGGTTTTGCCACATGTTGGCGTGGTATTTAAATATTTGTTAATGTCTGACCATTTATGAAGGTAAATAGCAGATTAACCTACAAAAAATGAGCAGTCATTGAATCATTGAAACACTGCACCGATTTGCAGTAAAACCGCATTGAAACAGGGCACATTTCCCCTGTACATGGAGCTACTGTGTTACAGTGGAAAAGTAGACCTTTGAGAGACAGATTATACAAAAAAAGATTAAAATTATTTTTTTTTTCGATAAACCGCCCCTGACCAATCATTGTTTTTATACATTTTTTTTAAACATAATTTCTTGCTTTTAAAGAAATTACCATTGGGCATAAAAGAGATGCAGCAAAAGTCAACAAGTTAGGCCGCATTCACACGATCGTGTTCGCTCCTTGATATATGGACCGCATGTCGGCCGCATTTCCCGGACCAAACACAGTTCAGGGGACCGGGCTCCTAGCTATAGTTATGTACGACGCTAGGTGTCCCTGCCTCCCCGCGGGAATACTGTCCTGTACTAAAACATGTTTTCAGTACGGGACAGTAGTCCCGTGGGGAGGCAGTGACTCACAGTGTCATACATAACTATGATGCTAAGAGCCCGGCTCCCTGAACTGTTTTCGGTACGGAAAAATGCGTCTGACATGCAGCCCGAATATCACAGACCAAACACGGTTGTGTGAATAAGGCCTTATTGTTCACTGTAATTTCAGTACAGATTTTTATAGGGGTTGAAGCTATGTTTTTTATTTACATAGGGGGAGCTCAGTTAATACTGACACTATGCGAGCCATATACAAGTATTTCTGCATTGTGTAGCATTTAACCGATTTACGGTACATATCCTGTTGATGAATCTGGATTAGACTAAATACGCTAGATTGGACCGTTTCCAACACTTGTGTTGGAATAGAAAGGTGGAGGAATTTGTAATAAAGATGTCGTGCTATGCACCTTTCTGAAGCCTTGACCACTTTTTCAGATTTGTTTGTTGGAAAAAGTGGAACAGATGCTTCCCAAATATGGCGCACAGTCTGAACACCATATTTTTTTATATGTATTTATACCAGACAACTCATATGAATACATTGATAAATCTACCTCATACAGCTCTGAATCCCTTGCTTCCCTTCACACAGTACAAGATAAAACACTGGCTGCCTGCAGCCACCACTAGGGGGAGCTCAGTGCATATACATTTTTACAGCTACTACTGCACTCAATGGAAGCTGCAGAAATATCTATGCACTAATCTCCTGCTAGTGATGGCTGTAAAGGGGGTCAGAATGCTTAGGCCCAGTTCACGCAGTCTTTTGGCTCTGATTTTGATGTGGAAATCGCGTCGAAATCAGCCCAAATAACTGGCCGAAACTACCTCCCACTGACTTCAATGGGAGGCGGAGGCATTTTTTTCCCCCGGGCGGCTTTTAGCATGTCCTATCTTCAGTTTATTAATGTAAACAAGGCTGTTTCCAACATATATAGATTCTCGTTAAACAAAGGGTAAATTCACATGCTGCAGAATTGCTGCGGATTTACAAACCGGATTCCATACAATACACGTGGATGGGGTTTTAAAAACCCAATCCACATGTAGCAAAAAAAATCCACTCGAAATTGAAGGCATGTTGCGGATTTCTTATATGCAGCATCAGCATTTTCACGGCGGATTTCACCCTCTGCAATGCATAGGGTGACAACTGCACCAATATCTGCTTTAAAAACAAATATAACACATGCAGATTTTGTTGCTTATTTTTTTGCGGATTTTCTGCAAAATTTGCATCAGAAAAAATCTGCAGCCTAAGGGTGTTCTTCAGAATTATGTAAACAGGACTTAAAATTATTTTCTGGGACTTTAAATATTTGATCGATCGCAGTCCGACTTCCAGAAGCCTCAGGATCAGTAGCTAAAGGGACTCCTTCACTTTACATACAGACAGAACTCCGTACATACGATTGTGGCTGTGTCCGGTACTGCAGCTCAGTCCCATTCCAGTGAATGAGACTGGAATCACTTCATTCTGCTGATTGATGGGAAATCCGTCAATCAGAACCAACTAAATACGGACAGCTTATCTTAGAGTTTGCATAAAGCAGTATCAACCGCTGCCCCATTTTCTGGCAAGTAGTCTTGCGGCTGGGGGCAATGGGGGACACAGGATCCCCTTCTGGCGATTGGGGTCCCAGTGGTCGGACCGCCACTAATCTAACCGTTATCATCTATCCAGTGGATAGGTGATAATTTGTTAAATATGGAATACCCTTTTAAAGAGAGGGGGAGCACTCCATGTTAGTCAGCCGCTACAGTATGAATTCTACAGTACTGTGCCCCAGCTGCTGCAGAAAATAAAGATACAACTGTTACAGACCAACCTTATCAACCAGAAATGTGTCCATGTCATGAATTGTGTGACCCGCGCGTAATCCACAACACCTTCATTAGTTAAAGATTTCCTACAATCTACTGAAGTCCTGTACAACTTGAAAAGCCTTTTATTTACACATTTAACATTCTCAACAGGAACAGTTCTACTTCCTAATAACCCTGAGCATGTGGTAACTCCACAGCAGAATCAATATTGAGAGCACATAATGAAATTGATTCGATGTAAATAGAATCGATTACCTCGAAGAAGTAGAGAAATAACACATTCCCAAGGTCAGGGATCTCAGCCTCCACAGGAGTTCCCACCAAGTTAGGCTGCACTAAAGTGACTCCAGGCTCCGCAGCCCGTCTCACCCGTGCTGTCTCAGGTCACTGAGGGGCAACCCTCAACCAGACCGCTTCCCCTGCTAATCACTCCAGAATGCACCAGCCACTTTGAAGAGAAATGCCCCCTCCATGGGTTAAGGTGGTCGCTACGCCACTACATTTCATGAATCCCAACTCCCTCGGCCACGTACGTGCAACGTACCCATTCACTTCTATTGTCCACGGACACCTTCCCGAATATTTACGGGAAGGTGTCCGGGCCGTAGAAAGCTGCCGCAAAAGATAGGACTAGTCCTATATTTTTCTTTTCACAGATCATGCTCCCATACTTTGTATGGGAGCACGAGCCAAAAATGCGGATGGCTCTCCGCGGCCGGCCGTGTCTGCAATCACGGGCAGTGATTACAGGCACGGCCTTGTGCATGAGGCCTTAAAGTCACATTAGTTAGGAGTGGTAATGCTTATCCCCTTACAACCGCTGATTTTCAAGTTGTAGTGGAATGTGTATCGGAGAGAAAAAAAGGAAGCGTTGATGTATTTTTTTTTTTGTTAGTGTCACAATCATTTTATAAAATCTTTGACATGTCACAAGTTCTAATCGGTCGGAGACTGGTCCGGGAGCAGGATTAGAATTAACAGAGTATTGTGTGACTTCAGCTTTGAACATCTCTCCTGGGAGAAGTGGGGTTTGCGGTTTATAGGTTATAGACTTTATGAGTTCATACATTACTGTGCATAAAGCTAAAGGGACACAGCACTTATCTGCCACCTAGTTCTGGCAACCGATGGCGATCTCAGCACCTGGACCCCACTGATCAAAACTTTTTTTAAACCTTTTGAAGAGGAATACTACTAGGTATGAAGATTATCCACTGAATGTTATGTTTCTCTATAAGACAACCACTTTAATCAATAACGTAAATCTCTATTTTCAATATTAATATTCATGTTTCAAGCAATACTAATAGCAAATTTATCACATAACAAAGAGCAAGTCATTAACTCTACATCACTTTCCACACAAGTTTCCCTGTCTAGACGTGCGAAGGCAAACACCTTTTCAGCACCTGAAGGAAAAGGGTTTATTAATATCTAAAATCATGTTATGTGGCTAGACAGCCAGAAAATCAGTAATAACAATAGTGATTTTAACGTACAGCTATAAATGTAAGAAATATCTGAGAAGTAAAAGTACAATTTCAGAAGAAGATTCTAATGCGAGTTTCCAGGCTGGTGTCATCCAACTGTGACATTCTTAAAATAAGCTGCATTGAATGAAATATGACAAAGTGTATTTATGACACATCCCTCAGCAGTAATTTAACTAGGTTTTGCTTTACATTACAAATTCCTTTGTCATAAAACATTTTTGGCCCATAAAGTTGAATGGAGAAGAAAGATGGTAAAATGTAAAAAATAGAGAGATTTTTTTAAAAGAAATGTCATTTAGCATGACGAAGAAACTTGGAGAAAGTAGAAATGTGTTTATGAGCCCAGTAGGCCTTAGTGTCTAATACGATTATCAGCAAGAGAAAACCTAAGGAATTGTTAGAGGGGGAAGCATTTCTGCCAAATGCCTATAAAATATTACACTATCTATGTGCTCCTTGGGAGAAATGTTCATTATACTACTTGGAATATCTGACTGTAGAGCAGCAAGACTGGAGGATTAAACCTTACCTCCGGATAGCTGTAAAGAGGAAGGATGATCTAATCCGGCATATGGGGCATATTCATTTAAGCACTGGAAAGTTAATAGGTTTAAAAAAAATAATAAAAGACGGGAACACTTTGATACGAATTTTGCACATATAAGTCTGAATGTCAAGTATTGTCTTTTAGCCAAGTTGCAGACGTTTTAACCATATCTATATGCTGTCACGCAGTAGCTCTGAAGTTTCTTTGCTTTCTAATGTCAAGTTCACACTTGGAGATAGTGGTGAGGCGCAAAACCATAATAACAGTGAATGTTCATACGTTAATGTAGTTGTACCATGGTATCCCGGTAATTACATGTATTTACTTTACCACATGTAAAATACTGCAGTGGCAAGAATATAGAAAAATTGCCAAGTGTTAACTTGACCTAACCTGTAAAATGTTCAAATAATTTTGCTGTACAGACGAAAATATATATATTTTTTCTTACATAGTATATCAATACAATGAAGTGGCTCCTATTTCTGGAAATTGTAGTTTAATAGTGAAAAATATTGACAACATTTTATTGATAGGCCTCTAGGATGACTACAGGTTCTCAGTAAAAAAGTAAAACTATCTCTGATTTTGTTTATTTGGCGTACTTATCAAAATGCAGCGAGAAAAATGTCTAGATGAAACATTAAAAACAACTATATATTAAACTGAATTGAGATAAGATTTAAACAAACCTCTATTTGGAAATTTTCCTGCTCTGTTTAGTTATATTTACATAACATGTTATTCAACAAACACTGTTTGGATATGTTTTTTTGGATAGGGACTATAAGGGCCAGTTCACACTGAGTATTTTTACGTTTTTTCGTGCGGAAACCGCGGCAAAAAAACGGCCGAAAATGCCTCCCATTGATTTCAATAGGAGGCGGAGGCGTCATTTTCCCGCAAGCAGAAAAACCGTCTCGCAGGAAAAAGAAGGGACATGCCCATCTTCAGGTGTTTACGCCTCTGACCTCCCATTGACATCAATGGGAAGCAGAGAAAGCGTATTTTGCGGCGTTTTATGCCTGCGGCGCTCAATGGCCGCGGACGGAAAACGGCACAAACATTTTTTTTTGTGGCATGCAGGCAGAGGAAAATCTAGCTCAAAATTCCAAACTGAATTTTGAGGCAGATTTTCCTCCTGCAAAAAACACAGTGTGAACCCAGCCTAAACTGAATGTAGGCCTAACAAAAACAACATAGTAGTAGAAATACTAAATTTTATTTCAAAATATTTATATCAGGGCAAAAAAAAAATTCGAATGTTGGAATATATTAATTGCATATAACATTGGAAAAAAAGAACATGCATCCCTAATGTATAACAAGGAAGTGGGCGGAATTGTGAAATTTTCAGAAAGGGTTCGCTAATTTAAACAGTCATAACATGATTTAGTGTGCAATAAAAATTATATTTCTAGTTTTTTTTAGTCCAAAATATTACAGGGTAACTAAACTTTCAAAAAAACTTCTGACATGTCATAGTGATATGTCAGAAGTTTTGATAGGCGGAGGTCTGAACACTAAGACCCCTACCGATCGCTAAGACGAAGCAGCAGAAGCCCTCGGTTGAACGGTGAGCCGCTTTGTTTCTGATCTGCTTTTCTTGGAAAGCCGAGCAATTGGTGTACGGGCTCAATAGAAAGTCTATAGGAAAGCGGATCAGAAACGAAGCGGCTCTGCGCTCAACCGAATGCCTCTGCCAATTTGTTTTAGCTATCGGTGGGGGTCTCAGTGCTCGGATCACCACCGATCAAAACTTCTGTTTTTTGAAAGTTTACTTACCCTTTAAATAATATCACACACAAATTCCATTTAAAGTAGAATGAATCAATACGGGTGTGGGGGGGGGGGGGACGGGACAAAGTTGCCCTGTGCAGGACCTATCCAACTGCTAATTTGATGGGAATGACCTACTTCATGGCTATCCAGAAAATTTTCATCGGTCTGCCCATCTATTAGAAATTGTGAGCCATAAATGGAAAAGATTAACATAGTCCCTTACATATGTATAGTAGGGAGTACAATTACTTTTTTAGTGTAACAGTGGACTTACTTAACTGTTGGGCTCCTATGCAACTGCACAGGTTGCACAAATGATATGTCCACACCCGATGGCCTATGCTTCCAACCATACAGATTACTTTTACCTATAGATGTACTACTGATTAAATTAATACACTTTTTTGCGGCGCCATAAAAATAATGGTCAATGACCCTTTACAGTCAAACTAAGAAACAACTTCACCAAAGCCAATGAAGAAGAAATATTTTCATAGTGATACACATGAAATATGCTTCTTCCAAAAAACTTAGGGCTGTTTATTAGTATCAATGTGTATAATATAAACTAATATGGTACAGAACATACAGAATCAACTACACCCTTTATAATTGTATTAGGTAAAATAGCAGCAACACCTAAATATAATGGAAAACTAGCATTACTTAAATTTCTCTTACAAATCCACTTGCAAGTGCAGACAAGGCAGAAGTTTAAAACATTTCTATAAAACAAGAACGTGGTGATGTAATTTCATGAGCCACAAAAACCTTAACACAAAGTTGCCTAGAAGGTTTTAATTGGGTAATTTGCATCCTATTGCCCATTTCAATTTCTGACATCTGTGCCCATTGAATGCTTGAGTAGAAACCTCATTGACAATAAAATGAGAGCAACTATTGTTTGGTCATTTTCTGTTAGGGATATTAGCACAGTAGTGTAGTATAGATAGTAATTGGTGATTTGAGTTGCACTAAATGGTTACTGCCATGTTCATTTATAGCTTAATGTGAACAGTGTGTTATAGCTAGAGATCTTGGGCACAGTTGTGTTTGTAGCAGGAGAAGGGTGTCCTACAGTGGGCCAGAAACAATAAATGCAACTAATAACTATATATGAACTTTGGAGAAAACAACAAGTCCTTCTATGGAGTTCTTAAATTGTTTGTGAAATAGTGTCTCGGTGTAAAAGCTCTTGGCTCTTTCCATTACCCCCATACATTTCTATGAGAGGGCCGTGCACAAGTGCGGCCACCTCTCCATTGAAGACTATGGCAGAGAACCAGACCCCCATTTATTAGAAAAATGAGGGTCCCAAAGTTGAAAGACATACCCAGCAGGCATGTATGGCATATTTTGTGGATATGCCATAAATACCAAACAAAGGAGCAAATAAGGCAGCATTATACATTGACAGTAGTCTATTTTTCAATGCTTAGGGATAACCTGAACTTAGCATTGAATGATTCAATAAGAACAACCATTCTATCAATAGAGGAGTTAAAAATAAGTTACTTATGTCCTGAAAGGGAGTGAATTTGAATAGTGACAAATGGTAGTGATAACACAACATTTGAAATATAGTCCCTGCTATCCATCTTTAGGATATAAATGGAATAATTTACTATTTAACATCCTGTGGAGGAATTCCCCCATTTCTGGCTTCTATGTGAGGAGGTCAATGGTGAGGCTCGGCCATCCTTCATACAATCAGAAACATAACCAGGATACGAAGAAATCCTAAAGGATGTTTATTTGAGACTCTGCTGATGTGTACAATAGTTCAAGAATGTGATTGTGTAAATGATTTTCTTCTGGATGTAGTAGAACAGATGGGACACACTGGTCTTTTGTGGAGATGTTAATTAGAATGGACTTCTGGTGAAGCCAGAGCCTTCATTGGTCCAATCCATTCTAATGATATCTGAACATTTTGACACAATACCACCTGACAAGCTAAATTGACTTGTTATGTAATTCTAATGGGCAAGATCCATTTAATTCACATTAGAATTCTCAATGCATGGCTTACTTTCTAAGCAGTAATAATACAACAACAGCTGCAGAAATAAAAAGCCACATAAATAGTGGAAAAGCATATAATGGCTTACCAAACAGTTGACTTTAAGAAAAACAATCTAGAAACCTATGTTTCAGAGAACACTACTTCTTTCAATGTAGTAAGAAATAACCATGTTCCAATGATCTGGGATTTTATAAATAAAGTTAGAGTGACAGATGCAATGTTGTACACACCAATATATTCTGTTAATGGTTCAAAACTGCCTCCATCTTGAGATCCAAAATGTATTCATGGTGTATGCCCTTTGTAAATCAATGACTTAATGTAAGGCAGAGCCCTGGGCAAGCGGTCCATACAACCCCCGCCCCCCCGCCCCCTCCTGAACATGTGCACTGGAATTATGAGCAGAGAGCCTGCTGTGACTAAAGAAGTGGGAGAGTCCTACACAGAGGCATAACTTGAAAATGGAAGACAATTTACTATTCTCATTGTTTTGTTGCATAATTTTCTGAATCTAGTATGGTTTAGGGAAGAACTTAAATGCTCAAAACATTTAGAAATAAGGCAAAATTCCTGACAGTCTCTGCGGCATCTTTGTTCGTCAGGAGATAGCCACCTATCACCAGCTATTGGGTGCAGGCAGCCTCTTTCTGATTCCATCAGAAGATTGCCAGAGGCAGCCACGGTTAAATGACCTCTAGAGGGGAGTCTCGTGATAACGCGGGAATGCCTTCAGATTTTTACAAGCGGCCATGGAGGAGTATGCATGCTCGATAGATATGCCAGTTTCTGTTGTAGTTTTCCCACAGATTCCCTGCAGCTCCCTTAAAAGAATAAGGGATGTGTCAGCCTCCTTTTCAATCCCCTCAGTCTGGCCAGAATCTGAGGGAAAAGTTTAGGTTTAGTGACAAGGCAGAAGTAAGGGGTCTTTGGCCAAATTAATGTTACTCCCCACCACAAGCACAGCAGCTCGTTTTAGCAAATTCCTTGCCACCCATATACGAAATAAAGAGGTGTTTGTCTCCTCAGGTATTTTTTCTCCAATCTGAGGTAGATTGGGACTCTGAGGTTGTAGCAGAGCAGATAACATTCTCTGAGAGAAGCAGGTGGAGTAATATTCAAATGCAGAAGATGGTCCTGGCTGAAATCCCCCCTCAAAAGGGTTCTATAAGATGGGCAATATCTGATACTTCAGAAGTCAGGGAGTTTGTTCAACTTGCCTTCCGATCCACTCTCGAGAAAGAGAGGATTATTTGGTCCACATTTCATAGGTATCCCTGAAATGTATGCCCTAGTTGCACCAGAGATTAACCTAGCCCTACTCTCTATCACCAGTACGGCCATGCCAAACGATGGGTCTGACTAGACCCCTAAAAATGTCCAATTTAAAATTGCGGAAAGCAGGGCTATTCTTATAATAGGCCAGCCTTTTAATAATGTCACTAACATAAGAAGAGCCCATTGGCTCATAGCAGCAGGAATTTGTTCGACCCTGACTTCATTTGCGAGGTTAAAGGGAGATATAGGACTCACAAGTCCTTTGCAGATCTAAAAAAGCCAGGTTACATCAGGAACCCTTTTATTCAGAGTGTCGCTCTTTCAAATCCCACAGGCAGACTCGAAACCTCCAAGGACAATTAAGGAGAGGTTTCTATAGAGCCACCACACCAGCCAGAGAGTCTTCAGCTAGGACCAGCTTTACCAGAATGCACAGCCAGGTGTGACCAGAATCTCATCTATTCATTCATGCCTGGGAGAGCATTTCCAGGAAAAGTTGGGTCTTCAACATAATGAAGAACACTTTCTTTCAAAAACATTTCCTTATCAAAACAAGGCCCCTTGTTTTATGAGCAAACCGAGCCTCGATCCGGTCATGGAGTCCACTCTGGCTCAGGGAAGGATCTCCTGGGAGGTGGTTGGGAAGAAAGGCTGGTTAGGCCACATCTGCCCAAAGTTAAAATTGGATGGATCTGTATGTACGTCGTCAATATAAGAGCCAAAAACTGTTTCTTAAAACCCCAAAAATCTTGATTAGCAAATTAGAAAATGTTGCGGAACTCCAGCTCCCCTTTAAAAAAAGCTTGATAAAGATAGACCTGAGGGACGTGTTTCATGCAATCTCTATTGCGTCTAAACATCATTACCTCCTCCAGTTTAGGTGGGGAGACTAGGTGTTCCATTGGGTTTGGCCTCTCCAATGCACCTTATAAAGAGTGCTTAAAGTAATAGTTACACACTTAAGATTGTCAGCGGAGGCTTGCCTCATCTACCTAGTCAACTTACTGGCATTTCATGTAAGCGAAGAGAAGTTTACGTCTCAGATAGTTTATAACGACTAATCACAAACAATGGCTTTTCCATTAGGAAAGAAAAGATAGTCCTTGCTTTACAAGGTCCCTGACCTTGCTAAGTGTTCTGATAAACAGTCTCATTCACCATAAGGAAGTCAAAAAAATAGTGGTTGAAGGTAGTGGTCCATTTTGGCAGAGCGTTAAACAAAGAGTCTTGAGAGAATAGCCAGCTTGACCAGAAAACTGGTGGCAATGCAGCCAGATTTCAGTGCAGCTCCTATCAGGTGCTCCTAGATGCAATTCTGGTTAGGTGCCCTTCTTCAGCAAAGTACACTGGAACACTCAGTTTAGGTTGATTCAAAAAGTCAAACAAGAGATGGAAGAGATCCTTCTTCTGGATCCTCCTCTTCCTTGTTCGATCTGGCAGGTTTTTTTTAGAGATCATGATCCCATCGGATGGTTCTCTGATGGGGTTGGGAGCCTTCTCTCAACACAGCAATGAGTGGAATTAAGCCTGTACATCAACCTTCTAGAACTGAAGGTTCCCCATCATTCGGTCTCCACTCAGTCCTTATTTAAATGGACAATAGGACTGCGGTAGTGTCATGGGGCCAGTGGATAGTGAAACTGTCAGTCGGCCTACAGAGAATGGTGTGGACCCTGTGTCACCAAAGAATTTGAAGAATCAATGTCTGAAATAGAGAGGCATGGTGCAGAAATCAGACAGTATGCAGGGTCAGGTAAAGCATAGGTCGAGGCAGACAGCAGATAAGCACTCATGGTTAGCTGAGCCACAGGTCAGGGCAAGCGGCAGAGGGTCGTCACTAGTAACAATCAATGTCAGGGCAGGCAAGGATGATCAAAGTATAGGCAGAGGTCAATTACAGTCAATCCATGAAATGATATTTCAGGGCTTCACTAGCAAGCTAGAAAGAACCTAATTTCTCAGGCAAAGTAGTAGTGTGGGTGGATTTATATTTTTATTATCTGTGTAAGACAGTTAGTTATTTTGCGCGTGCTGATTCGTTAAAGAGGCTCGGTCACCAGATTATAGGTGCCCTATCTCCTACATAATCTGATCGGCGTTGTAATGTAGATAACAGTGGTTTTTATTTTGAAAAACTCATTTTTGACCAAGTTATAAACAATTTTAGATTTATGCTAATTAGTTTCTTAATAGACAACTGGGCGTGTTTTTTCTTGTTACCAACTGGGCGTTGTACAGAGGAGTGTATGACGCTGACCAATCAGTGACCAATCAGCGTCATACACTTCTCATTGTTCCAGCCCAGCTTCTTTCACTGCACAATCACACTGCAAAATAATTCCACCAGAGACCCGGAATCTAGAATCTGATCCCCAAGGTAAACCACAGGTGTACTATACACTAAATGGTAAAAAGATCCAAACAGTTTGTACTTATAAACTAAGTCTATTACCTGCGGTAGACATGATGGCAGATGACACTGTTCCCAATCCGAGGAGACACATCGACGCGGGTTTCGCTACCTTCGCTACCTGACGAAGGTAGCGAAACGAGCCACGAGGTGTCTCCTCGGATTGGGAACAGTGTCATCTGCCATCATGTCTAACGCAGGTAATAGACTTAGTTTATAAATACAAGCTGTTTGAATCTTTTTACCATTTAGTGTATAGTACACCTGTGGTTTACCTTGGGGATCAGATTCTAGATTCCGGGTCTCTGGTGGAATTATTTAGCATCATTGTTATGTGCTATTTATACTTATTGTATAGGGTCATGTTGGATCTTCCCATCCGAGGGTTCTTTTAATTTTGTGCTTTTTATCTTTTATATGTAATTGTTGGGATTTTTCCAAATTGGGATAACAAAAATTAATATTTTTCTATACTATTGGAATACTTTTGTATTATTTTTTGGTTTAGGCATATTTTTGGTTTCTTCGGTAAAAGGTATATTGAATATTTTCCCAGTAAATATTACATATCAATTTGTTTAACTCCTCCTGCTATATAACATGCTGCCCACAGATCAGAAAGCATATTCAAGTCGTCTTTGTTTTTCGTAAAAAGGAAACCTATGTCTTACATACAGCATGCACCAACTTACAGCTCCCGAACTAGAAGGTTGGGGAGTTTGTTCATTGACTGCTGCTGCATGAATTAGTGGAAAATTATTGGTGACAGGATCCTTATGAACATTACCCATTGAGAAAATGTTTCAAGACAATAAACTAATGACCGATGACCGGTATACTACACTGTAAGGTAAAACATAAAAATATTGGCATTCTGACATAATATACACATTTTAAGGAAGACGGTACACTTTTTAAAATAGTTGCATCAAGGGAATTAAATCACAATTTGCAGAGTAAATAGTAATAGTATCAGTTCACAATGAAAACGACATGATACAACACGATTTCTCTGCCTGCAACACTTTAGCTTTCAGGCTTTTATATTTGTGTGTACTGTTGAATTGTTTAGAGCATTTTAAAGGTTACAGAATTTTCACTATCTTGCGACACTTTTTCCCCCCTATACTGTACCACATGCATAAAGCAGCAGAATATAATGAACCAAAATGAAGAGATAAAAAGTAAATAAGCCTTGCTAAACACTTCACCAGTCAGTCAGGTTTAGTTGTGTTCAGCCAATAAATGAACCAATAAGATGTCTTTATTGTTATCCAGAAAAGATCAACTATCGCTGACCTGTAGTCTGATATTAAGGGTTGACAAAGATTTGCTTTTAACCTAAAACAGTGCCACGTCTGTCCATTGGAAGCGTCTTAAATTGCAGCTCTGCCACATTCATTTTAGTTGGGGATAAGCTGGAATATCAGATGCAGCCAAGAGACAGACGAAGCCCTATTTGTGGGGAAAATATATTTTACGGCTTAGTTTTGAGCAAGCTGCACAATCTCAATTTTCACTTGTGAATACAAGAAGGAAACCATAATGTAAGTCCAGACCCTGATTTAGCCACAGTGTATGGCGTCATCCACTGGCCATGGCGGTAAAATCCATGGGCGGCAATGTAAAAAAATCTATAAAGGGATATTTTATAAATAATACCATTAGTAATCTGTACATTTTCAAAATTTTAGAAACCCCCACAGTCCACAGTACACAAGACTTTGGATGTAAGCACTGATGAAGTATTATTGTAGGATTGGAGGTTGACACCTGCATTTGTCTCAAACAGTTGGGTGGTTGTACTCTCAAGGGCTCTCTAAATAGCACCTTTAGAGGATTTCACTTTTCTGAGATTGTGAGAATTCAGTACATAATTAAATATTTCTGTATGTCGGGAATTAATACATCTAACTTCACATCATTATTAAATTGTTGACATTTAATTTTAAGTTTTGGAAAATAAAATAAAAATTAAATAGTACAGGATATGCTTCATGTGAAGAATGAAATTAATTAATGCTCTTGAAAAATACAATAGAGGAATACAAGGCATTCTATGCAAGACATTCATAAGGCAACACATTCAAGAAAATAAATGAAATTGGAGACATTTTTATTACATTAGTAACATTAGTCATTTAATGTTGCAGGTGACCATCTACAGGGTGGGCCATTTATATGGATACACCTAAATAAAATGGGAATGGTTGGTGATATTAACTTCCTGTTTGTGGCACATTAGTATATGGGAGGGGGGAAACTTTTCAAGCTGGGTGTTGACCATGGCGGCCATTTTTGAAGTCGGCCATTTTGTATCCAACTTTAGTTTTTCAATGGGAAGAGGGTCATGTGACACATCAAACTTATCGAGAATTTCACAAGAAAAACAATGGTGTGCTTGGTTTTAACGTTACTTTATTCTTTCATGAGTTATTTACAAGTTTCTGACCACTTAGAAAATGTGTTCAAAGTGCTGCCCATTGTGTTGGATTGTCAATGCAACCCTCTTCTCCCACTCTTCACACACTGATAGCAACACCGCAGAAGAAATGCTAGCACAGGCTTCCAGTATCCATAGTTTCAGTTGCTGCACATCTCGTATCTGCACAGCATAGACAATTGCCTTCAGATGACCCCAAAGATAAAAGTCTAAGGGGGTCAGATCGGGAGACCTAGGGGGCCATTCAACTGGCCCACGACGACCAATCCACTTTCCAGGAAACTGTTCATCTAGGAATGCTCGGACCTGACACCCATAATGTCACCCATAACTTGTAAATAACTCATGAAAGAATAAAGTAATGGCCGACTTCAAAACGGCCACCATGGTCAACACCCAGCTTGAAAAGTTTCCCCCCTCCCATATACTAATGTGCCACAAACAGGAAGTTAATATCACCAACCATTCCCATTTTATTTAGGTGTATCCATATAAATGGCCCACCCTGTATAACAAATGCATCAAATAAAAAGAATATCTACTGAACCTTGGCTAAGGCTATACTGCATATACTTAAAAAATGGGTTATCCAACTTATATTACATTATTGATCACAGTAAGTGATGAAATATGGCATTTGTATGATATCACTTACTGGTAAAAGGGGTTCAAACAGTTGAGACCAGAATGATCCCTAAAACGCAGGGCACATAGACCCTTTAGCTTTTTCTCTTGGCATCACCACTGCCAACTGGAGTTAAAGGGCCATTTTAGGAGTGGAGCTGCATAGAGACAATTTATAGAAGCCGCTATGCATTACCTAGCACTTCTGCCCCTTCATTCTAGGAATCAGGCAATGATGGCACATCGTACCACTATTTTGTCACTTATTTCAGTGGTGAATCCCCATGAAAAATTATTGAGTCTTCTTACTGACAGAATTTGGTTTTAAAGCAGGTATCTCAGAATAGATATTAGTGGTATATTGCTGGGATATGCCACTAATGTCCGTCTGACACAAGTTCAACCCATGTGAGCCCTGCTCTTCGCTTTAATGAAGTGGAAGAAACGTTGGGGAAGCAGCATGCCACTTCAAGGCTACATGGGAGGCCCATTATAGTCAATGGCTGAACATGTATTAAACCGGAAAAGGCCATCGAACAGGCAAGAGCTGCAGTGGCATCCTTTTACACACAATGGTGCATTTATTACCTAAAGTTTGTGTTTATATAAAAGGTTCTATCCTCTGGCTTGAAGTTTCATGGTAAACCTCACACAGTTCTTAAGTATAAATCATTTTAACCCTTCTTACAGACATACACATTTGTCATTTTGAAAGAACAGGATACAAATGGAATAGACCCTCTCCTAGAGCCACTTCCACTCCGTTATAGTAATCGGTCAACCTCCGGTATTGAATTTTGTACTGTGTCCTTAAGTTTTCTTCAGTTACATCTACTATAAACAGTGCAGTATCATTGATGAAAAGCTACACTCTTCATAGTTATACTTGGAATTGATCAGTGGAGTTATCATGACACAGAATCGTGCCCTTGAAATAGAACCATGCTGAAATACATCAAATGCTATTTTGCTACAAAATCAAAAGCATGCATCCTTTTAATAAGATGACTGCATTATATATTTTCCAAGCAATATCTTGAAGCTATTGTAAATGAGAATCAGTTAAGCATAACAGCAAGATGAAAATGAACAATATGCCTTAAAAACTTTGCGGTGCAGGAAATTATAAGCGCATTACATTGACTTGCAAACAGTATATATCCTTAAACCTTTCGAACATTATGTAATGCCATTTAGCAGGCAGTAAAGGACAGTGCGAGCAAAGTTGATTGGAGTTTAGAGAAAGCTAATTTTAGCAGAAACATTTCTATATAAAATATTACCCTCAAGCAACTGAGATGCAAAAGCACAGGCATTTCATTTAAGAGATACATGCAAATGTATTATTCCTTTTACACACAACGGTGCATTTATTACCTAAAGTTTGTGTTTAAATAAAAGGTTCTACCCTCTGGCTTGTAGGTTCATGGTAAACCTCACACAGTTCTTCAGTATGAATCATTTTAACCCTTCTTAAAGACCTACACATTTGTCATTTCGAAAAGAACAGGATACAAATGGAGCACATATTTCTATAGGTTTATTGATACGAGGGGCTTACAATCATGATTCCGATTATGACCGCTTATAAAGTAGTGCTTGCTATAAAACATATGGAGTAGACTTTGCTTTCGTAAAAATTATACCTTGAAGGTCTGGAGGTAGGACTGCTACTAACGTGCTAAGCCAAAAAGGATCTATGTACTAAACGAAGAAAAAGGAGAGAGGAGGACAACGGCGCTCCTCTAAGGTAATATTGTAAGGAACGGGGGACAGTGTGAGCAAAGTGGTGAGCTGATACACTCACCTTTCAGTGTTGTGCTAAGATAGGCACAACACTATTGCTTAGAGTGGAAACGAGAATTCATGAAGATCGTTATAGACGTCGGCTGCCACCCGCTGCTATCCCACGAGAGAAAATTCTGTTCCCAGGGAGATCGAACACAGGATGTGGAGAAGAAAAGTTACAGTATTCGGGACACGGCGCCTGACAGGTAAGTATTCAAAACAAAGTATTTTCCAGTAGACTTTATTTGTAATAGATACTACGCGTTTCAGGACCAGACAGGTCCCTTCCTCAGGTTCATACAGCGATACACAAGAAATAGGCATAATTTTATGCACAGAAAGACCGGGAGAAAAAGAGACAAGCGTTTTTTCTAATTGGCAATAACACCTGATTTTTCAAACAGGAAGGGAGGAGTGAATTAACCCCAAAGTTCAGTCTAGATCAAACAGTGATGTCAGGTAGTAGCTCCCCCTGATTGTATGCAGGTGAACTATATATACACAATTGTAATGACGGGTATTTGACCTTGCCATCACAACAGTCTTACTCATATAAATAAATATTTACCACATTAGAAAAATACATTAACGTATACATATATATATATATATATATATATATATATATAAAATTATAAAATGTATATATCTATACAAAACAAAGCACAATACTGCGTGTTTGTGATAAAAATCTGATCTATTTTCGATCAGAATAAAACAAGTGTATAAAAAGCCCATCCTTATTCAGGCAGATGAAATTTAATGTTGATAAATTTAAAGTAATGCACTTAGGACGCAATAATAGCATTAGTTCATGTACATTGAGTGAAATAAAACTGGGGATAATGGAAAAATGGAAGGACCTGGGTATTCTGGTAACAAATAAGCTAAGGAGCAGCACTTAATGTCAGGCAGCAGCTGCAAAAGCAAATAGGATTTTAGGGTGTATAAAAAGAGAGATAAAAACTCGGGATTCAAATGTAATATTACCACTCTATAAATCCATTGTAAGACCACATCTAGTAAGGATTCTCTGACCGCACCTCAGATAAAGCATGTAAACGGGATAAACTAAAGGGGAAAGGAGAACTAGTGGGGGGCCTATATACACAGAGGGGGTGGAATAATTATAAAAGGACAGCCCTGTGTCGTTACGTAGGTCAGTGAGGTATCGACACAGGGATGTGTTTTCTAACTCTCATGTCGAGTGAAAAAAGAGACAGATAAAAATCAGAAATTCCGGCAGTGCAGAGGTAGGGAGAATAGGAAGTAAAGTCTTCAGATTTAATACAGACTATATATTAGCAACTTTATTAAATAGCTACATAGAATATTAGGTAAAAAAGTTTGTGTCCCTGGAAAACCCCTTTAAATGTATTATACAAATACATGACTATAAAATTGGGGACACATCTGACTGAAACAGGTAAACAGGATTTAAGCAATATAGAGTAGCAATAGGAGACTCCCATTTAACTTTTGGCCTCATGCATAGGACCGTAGCCATGTGCACGGCCGTGATTTGCGGCTCGGACGGCCGCGAAGTGTCACCCACGGGCACCCGCAAATCACGGGCCGTGCACATGGCCATGTGCATTAATTTCAATGAGCCTGGATACGACCGTAATAACACATGTCCAATCTTTTTACGGTCCAGACTCCCGGACAATGCACGGACCGTGGAAACCACCGTCGTGTGCATGGGACCATAGAAATTAATTTTGCTATATTTCGGGGTTGATCAGGAAAGTTTATTTTTCCTGGGTCTATATACACAAAAGAAAAAATTGAACCAAGATCCAGCGCTGGGTGTGAATTTCTGTTGTTCACCGCTGGCCGCGCGGGAATCCGGGCGCTGTCTGTCCCCAGACACAACTAATGGTGAGCAGGAGGTCTACCTCCCCGCTCTTCCCCATTCATAACTTTTGTGTCTATATACACAAACATAAGTCATACAGTGGTGATTTTAGGATGACCCCTTATTGGCCTCTAGGTAGAAAAATTGCAATGTTTTGCCTAAGAATAGAACTATTCAGCTAACATTTATATGTTCAATGTATTTCATTTCGAGGCTCACAGCCCTTGCAGAAAAATTATATAATATAAATATATTTGTACATACAGTTATATCTACAAACACACATATCTAAACCTTTAAAAAAATAAAATAATTGAAAGTCATAATCAGATTTATTTATCCTAAAATGTCCATTGAGGGGTTTTTGTAGGGGCCTTTACTATTACTATTTTCTATTAAATATTTACCATTTTCTGTAATTTCACCATTTTCCGTTTTTATGAAATGGTGGCCAAAGCTTAAACGAATATTTCAGATGGCTGTCCCATTGCTTTCTAAAATGGTAAAATACTGTCAAAGCTATTCCAAACCTATATCACACATGAAAAGTAAGTGCCCCCTTAAACTCAATAACTGGTTGTACCATGTTTAGCAACAATAACTGACTTTAAATCCAGAGTCCATTTAGCAAGTGCACAGACTATTCATGCAGAACAGATGCTTATTGCTTATGAAACATGAACAAACTCTATCATAAATGCCATATGTCAATCCAATTATAGTATTATATATAACTACTGCTGGCTGACATCATGGTCAAAGAATAAAAGGGAATCTGTCTGCTCTTTTTTGCCTACCAAAAGAGTACCAGCATTTGGTAGGCCTTTTAAAACCATGGGCCCTTTGTATGGCTTCCTATTATCTTCTTTGCAGAGATCACCATCTAACCCTGCCCAACATCACTGAACTCCCGCGCATGCACCAGATATAATGCGAGCTGCACATGTGGGAGAGTTAAGTGAAGGGAACAGTGACGTTGCCATAGCGTGGCGCCGACAATCATGAGGGGATGAGAAGTAGGACAGGGTTAGATGGCGAGAACAGAAGCCCTTGCCGGGATTCGGATCACCCAAGGGGCACTTCCAACCTCATTTACATAGTGAAATAAAGTGGATTTTCTCTGCAAAGAAGATGATAGGAAGCCATACATACGTATGTAGGCATATGTTCTTAAAAGGCCTACCAAACGCAAATACTCCTTTAATAGGCAAAAATAAGTTAACAGATTCCCTTTAAGTAAAGTTTGACTTAATGTGCATCAATCTTTAAATTGATCATTTTGTGCAGTATAAAAGCCTGACAAATCATTTATACAATATTTTTGTGGAACAGTCAACTTTAGAAATTTTTAACCTACAGTCATGACACGATCATTACAATAATTTGTATAGGGCATCTACTGACAGAAAGCAAGACAAATTTTGCTTTTACTGATACAGCCTATCGTGACAAAACTCATGTTTGTTATATTGTACCATTTTGTCTATGATCGCCAAAAGGGTCACACTTCAATGAATAAAATATTGTAAAAGCAATTTAAAACAGAACTTGCATTTTCTAGTTTGAAGATACAAAAACCATTGTCTACTTACCAACTGGAGTGTCTTCATTAATGAGTAAGTATGTATCAAAGAAGTAATTTAAGAAAAATGGAAGTCTGTTGTAGACCAAACCTAAGAAACAAAAGAACAAGAAATATCATTTATAATAAAGATAAACATTTTGAATCTTATATTGTACCCCATGACCCTTAATATAACAGATAACATCGTTTTTTATTATCTCATTGGAAGGAAATTTACATTTTGACTTGTTGAATGGCCCCAGTACATTAAAGAGGACCCAATATAGTACTGAAGTAAACGTAAATCTCTATTAAATCCTTAAATATATAAAATAGTATCCAAACTTCGCTCAATAAATGTTTGATGTTTTAGTGTTCAATGGGGAAACAAAAATATCATTCCACTGTGGAAACAGAATTTTGAAATGTTGCGATCATGTCGATTATTGTGGCAGAAATGAACACATTCGTTTTTAGTTAATATTTACTTAACATATATGAGTTGGGTCTCTGTGCCTTCAGCACACATCTCCAAATTTGCTGCTCATAATGTAAAACTTGATTAGATCTAACATCCCAATGTATACTTACTTAGTTATTTACAATTTTATGTCAGCACTTAAGGCTATGTACCCCTTTGAAAACATTTTTTTTTTTAATACAACAGTTTATCAATGTGTTTGGTGCAACTTTCTAATTACTTTTTATGAAAAATAATTTTTACTTTTTGAGCTACAGCTGCTTTGTATTCTGTGTACGGAGCAGCTATATCTAGTGCTGAATCCAGTATCCGTCAGGTCAGCGGCTCTGACTGATTCAGTGACAGCGGGTCCTGTGTGTCTCTAACACACAGGATCCACCTGTTATAGACCAGTGGATACAATGCAGCTGTATCTGAAAGCGTAAAAATTATTTTTAATAGAAATGTATTTAGAAAGTTGCACTAATACTACAGATACACATTTTTATTAATAAAATATATATAGTTTTCAAAGTTGTACATAGCATTTAAAGATATCTTCCCAACGAAGGATCATGAATTAAATACACATAAGTTCATGCACAACCCTCATAAAATAACTAAAATAAACAAAGTTATTTAGGTGTCAAATAAGTTTTAATTTAGAAATTATTAAACGCCCAAATGCAAATACAGTACATGAAAAATGCAAAGTCACATAATGACCAGATTTAACCCCTTCCTGCATTTGGACGTAGCTGTACGTCCATTTCAGCTGTGCTTTCCAGCAAATGGACGTACAGTTATGTCCATTGGATGGTCCAGGCACAGCTAAATATAAAGCCGACATCCCGCTGCAATGGCTGAGATCAGAGTTACCTTCGATCCTGGCTGGTAAACCACTTAAATGCAACTGTCGATTGTGACCAGGGCATATAGGTGATTAAACAGAGGCAGGGGGCTCCCGCTCTCCCCCATTAGAACCCTGCAATACGATCGTGATGCGCAGATGGGTTGCTGTGGCAGTCGGGGGCCTCGGAAAAGCCTTAACCCTGCTATGGTTGTATGCATAATAGACTGTGCTAAAGGCTAATACTGTAGATTGCCCGTCAGTTTGTTACAGACAGACAATTATGCTATGATATACGAAGTATACCAAAGCACTTTATCAGCGATTAAAATAATCACAATGTATAGTCTTAAAGTCTTGCTTTGCAAAAAATAATTTATTTATTTTTACAAAAATACACATCATATAGTATCACCAGAATTTTAATGGGGGGGGGGTGGCGGACGGATGGGACTGTCTGCAGGGGGTCTGTGTGTGGCACCGTCTGCAGGAGGCCTACCCCCCAGGGCCCCTCTAATTTATATAGATCCATCATAGATCTATATTATTAGGATCTTATAAAATAGAGAGGAAGGCGGGATGCATGCAGGGATAGCTGTAGCATAACAAAAGAAGCTATACTCACCCCTCCCCTTTACACGTTAAAAGTTAGTAAGAACAGATGGAAACAAATCCTTCCCGGCTCGATGCTCTGAGTTTCAGGTCAGTTTTTTTTTTTTTTTTTTTTTAACTATTATGACCATAAAATAGCATAATTAAGTGATTAAATAAATGCTTGCCTGTTTGTTAACATTTTCGTAACCCTGTAACTAAAGGTTAATAAGAGTACACTTGGCGGCCTAGCTGCATTTTTTACATTGCACACAGAGTTTATAAATGTTCATTGTTGGGATAGGGGGGGTTGTGGATGTTGGGGGGGTATTGGTTTTGGGCTAGGGGGCCCTGTCAAAAGTTTGCTATGGGATCCAGTCTTTTCTAGTTATGCCTGCATAGGGTTAAACATAGTTTTGTTTCATTTCCACTGACTGTTGCTCATTTCTTAGCGTAGAAGAAAAAAAATAGAAAAGACAACACCTGTAACAAAAACGATCACCGCTCTCACAGTGCAGGCTCGCCCGCTGGCGAATACTATTATTATTTTAACTCCTGATTAATACCTGGATATTTCTGCACGGTTGAGTGTGTTTTGCTTATTCAGCCCTTGTCGTGGCTTCTGTTTCTTGCACACAATCAAATCTCCTTGTAATTGCCTCTCCATTTCTGATTCTCTCTGCTCAGCTATGCCACAATATATTTACAGAATCAAACAATATCCAGTCATTGCCCATTTTTACATCCTTTAGCGCAGTTCTACTGACGCCCTATTGAGAACGAACAGCTAATGTTGTTATCATGCCCACTCAAGAATAATTGATTATGGTTACATACAATGCTGCTTATGGATTGTTATTTTATGGTCTTTTATCAAATAAATCCTTAGACAAAGCTTCACAGGTAATCACTTTATAGTTATTTAATAATTAGGTACAGTTCATATTTTATATTGTAAATCAAACCAACGTGAAGCTTTATGTTGAGAGAAATTATTTCACTTCATGGATATAAAACACAACAGTCAGTCAATCCTTATTGTCTTTGGGGAGAATACTGATCTCTGTTTAATGAATTCTCTGATCTCTAATCAATGAATGAGTCTGAAATATGGATTTGAATACATTTAAATGAGTATTCTAAATGCAGATCTATAGTTTTAACCGTCTATGGTGAAAATGCTGCGGTTATTCAATCACCAGCGGTGAACAAGAAATGATGCAGCTATTGGCTAATCTTGGAAATCTATTCTGGTTTTGCCAAATTCCCATCATGCTGTATCCATCCTGTTGAAGTGTCCGTTTTTGCTGTTTCAGGTTCTGTTCACATTTGTGCAAGTTTTTTGTTGTTCTGCTCTGTTATGGGAACAGAACGAAAAAATGGAGCTGCCTAAGGGAGGCTACAAGGCAGATGTGAATAGAGCCTTAAAGATATAACATATGTTTAAAAGCATGATGCTTATACTGTTGTATCCTACTGCCTTTTTTTCCACCTTGATCCTGTTTTTTTGATGGGACAGAAAGATGGGGCAGACAAATAAAACAGGACACTTCAACAAGATGGACAAAATAAATTTTTCTATGAACATATTTGGGTAGTTTTATATGTAGCGTTCATAATGCTTGGCCAAACAATAATTGTAACAGGCTTTATTTTGTTTATTTTGCATTTAAATATCAGCTATTTTTAAATAAATAATAATTTTCTATCCAAGGTATACTGAGTCAGGTTGGGAAGTATATACAATGCATAAACAACCAGAAAATGTAAGTGAATCACTAGTATCTCAACAGCAGCCAGATTACAAGATTTCTAAAGGGTAAATATTAAAATATTCAAAAAAGGAGTTTTTCTTCAAATCGGTTTGCTCCAGAGATGCCACCCTCAAAGCATGAGGTTGATATTAAAAGAAAAAAACATCATGTAGGCTACACATTTTTAATATTATAAGACATCTTGTTGTTCAAAACATCTGGCAACAATAGGAAATGTTTGCTCAAATTATCCTGTCTTGTCCATTCGTTTGGAACCGAGTCTTTTGAATCATATATTTTCACAGCTTTTTTTTTTATATCGAATCGTCTTGAGGTTTATGACCCCCTTCCAAAAACTGCCTTTTTTAATGAAATTAAGCTTTTTATTTTAAACATTTTATAAGACCCAAGTGGAAGATTTGGTTACATTAAGTCTGTGATCAACTGTGTAGGGACAAGGTAAGGTTGACAAGGTAACACCAAGTTGTCAACAAGTTATATATACATTTCTAGGAGGAATAACAAAGAAATGGAACAATGCAGAGTCCTAAGAAAATATGTTTCCGAAACAACATTATTTCATGGGGAATACAGGAATTTACTGAAATGATGTAAAGTAATGCACCTAGGACATAATAGTAGTATTAATGCATATACATTAAATAGAATAAAGCTGGGGATAACTAAACAAGTGAAGGACCTAGGTATTCTGATTACAGATAACTAAGCAGCAATAATCAGTGTCAAGCAGCAGCTGCAAAAGTAAATTGGATTTTAGGGAGCTAAAGACCAATGATTCAAATGTAATATTACCTCTATATAAAACCCTTGTAAGGCAACATCTTGAATACAGAATTCAGTTTTGGGCTCCACATTGTAAAAATAATATTGGCAGGGCCATATTTGCCACTAGGCATTGGGGGTCCAGTGCCTAGGGTGGCTCCTTGTGGGAGGGGGCCGGTGTGTAAAGGATCTGCCAGACACAGCTTCTGTGTTGACGCCCGTGGTTAATCAGTCTGCACCTGCTCCTAGGTCTGATAGAGTGACTCGATCTGCTACCACTCAGGCTGGTAGGCTCAGGAGTGGGAGAACCTATCACAGCCTGGCCAGACGGTTCTAGCTCCCGCCCTCGGTCTATTTATACCTTTATTACCTGCTTGTCTGTGCCTGTGACTCTTTCCTTTTTCCTGGCTCTGCTGATCCTGCTATTATTATTGATCTTCATTTTGACCCTGGCTTAACTGACTACGCTCCTGCTCTGCGTTTGGTACCTCATACACTCCTGGTTTGACTCTGCTCGTTCACTACTCCTGTTGCTCACGGTGTTGCCGTGGGCAACTGCCCCATTTCCCTTTGCTTCTGTGTACCCTTGTCTGTTTGTCTGTCGTACACATATTGAGCGTAGGGACCGTCGCCCAGTTGTACGCCGTCGCCTAGGACGGGCCGTGCAAGTAGGCAGGGACTAAGTGGCGGGTAGATTAGGGCTCACCTGTCTGTCTCCCTACCCCGTCATTACAGGTAATTTGTATAATTTGCAGCATCAGGAGGTCATATTTACAGAAATCAAAAGCTCCTTTATCAAAAAAAACTTAGCAGGCCAAGTTTCATGTTAACATAGGACCCCTTCTTTGATATCACCATCACAATTCTTGCATCCATTGAATTTGTGAGTATTTGGACAGTTTCTGCTTGAATATCTTTGCAGGATGTCAGAATAGCCTCCCAGAGCTTCTGTTTTGATGTGAACTGCCTCCCGCCCTCATAGATATTTTGCTTGAGGATGCTCCAAAGGTTCTCAATAGGGTTGAGGTCAGGGGAACATGGGGGCCACATCATGAGTTTCTCTCCTTTTATGCCCATAGCAGCCAATGACACAGAGGTATTCTTTGCAGCATGAGATGGTGCATTGTCATGCATGAAGATAATTTTGCTACGGAAGGCACGGTTCTTCTTTTTGTACCATGGAAGAAAGTGGTCAGTCATAAACTCTACGTACTTTGCAGAGGTCATTTTCACACCGTCAGGGACCCTAAAGGGGCCTACCAGCTCTCTCCCCATGATTCCACCCCAAAACATGACTTCGCCATCTCCTTGCTGACGTTGCAGCCTTGTTGGGACATGGTGGCCATTCCCCAACCATCCACTACTCCATCCATCTGGACCATCCAGGGTTGCACGGCACTCATCAGTAAACAACAAATGAAAATTTGTCTTTATGTATTTCTGAGCCCACTGCAACCGTTTCTGCTTGTGAGCATTGTTTAGGGGTGGCCGAATAATAGCTCTATGCACACTTGCAAACCTCTGGAGGATTCTACACCTTGAGGTTTGTGGGACTCCAGAGGCACCAGCGGCTTCAAATACCTGTTTTTGCTGCTTTGCAATGGCATTTTAGCAGCTGCTCTCCTAATCCTATTAATTTGTGTGGCAGAAACCTTCCTCATTATGCCTTTATCTGAACGAACCCGTCTGTGCTCTGAATCAGCCACAAATCTTTTCACAGTACTATGAGTTTTCTTGAAATATCCAATGTTTTCATACCTTGTCCAAGGTATTGCACTATTTCACACTTTTTGGTAGCAGAGAGATCCTTTTTCTTTCCCATATTGCTTGAAACCTGTGGCCTGCTTAATAATGTGGAACGTCCTTAAGTAGTTTTCCTTTGATTGGGCACACCTGGCAAACTAATTATCATAGGTGTCTGAGATTGATTACAATGATCCAAAGAGCCCTAAGACACAATACCATCCATGAGTTTAATTGAAAAACTAATAATTAAATGTTTATGGCACTTAAATGTTTATTTGTGTGCTGTGCATGTTTGCTGACTGCATTACTGCATACTTTAACCTGTGTTCTATGCACTTTTTTCTTTGTGAGGACCGCCTTCATAAAATACCATTTTGCTGTGGTGGTCAGCTCAAAGAGGTTTTACTGTAATTAAAATTGTATCCATTACATGAATTTTGTATTATAAATTCTCAATAGGGCTATATAAACCGTATATGCATGCATGTCAAGTATATTGTATTATTATAAGACTTGTTAATCCAAATCATGTATATAATTTACTGGATAGTGAATATTTTGGGGGGTGGGGTTGTAGGAATGCACATTTTTCTCTCTTTTTGAGAATTATAAACTTCTTGGTTTCTTTTAATATTAATTTTGATAAATAACGCAAAACATATAATGTATATATTTCTATCCCAGTTTGAGTGCTTAACTTTATCGCCCAAAATATTTCTCTGTGGTTTTGTACACTTGTTTCTATTTGGCGCAGAGCACCACAGCGAGAATTTCTCAACATTGTATAGCTGGAGAATTGTGACATCATCTGTTTTGTGTGTTTTTAATTATATTTAGTAACAAAGTCTTTAAGTTCAAGTTACAGTATAAATGTGATTTCTAAGAGCATTTCTCAGCAGATTTCTCACGCACCTCAAAATGGATCAACCTGGATCATGATGGGAATGAAAAAAAAAATAATGTACTCACAACATTAGTAAAACCAATCTGTAAATATGTCACTGTAAATGTGACGGGAATTACTCTCTAAATCAAGAAATCTGTCGAACAGTAAATTTATTTAGAATTTACAATTCTTGACTAAAATAAAACTACCTTAAAATGTATTCACTAGATAAGGTAGAAGCAAATCTGTCCATTAATGTCAAAACTGTAATATAACAATTCTTTTCCTTCTGACACAAAACGGCATGACTCCAATGTGACACACATCCATCAGGGAAATGGAGTAGGAGATGTTAGAATGGTGACATACGACATGGATCAATGGCGTTCTGCTCTCCTTGGAGCCACCAATAATTCTAAATAATAAATAGTATGTTGAAAGGTAGATTTTTAAGAATTCTCACTGACAGGTTAAAGATTCCTGAAAATGCAATATACAAACTGAAAATAATGAGATGTGAAAATATAAGGTGAACATAAAAAAAACATTAAAAAAAGTAGACCTGTAGTAAATTCCATACATTTTTTTGAAGGGACAGTGAGTATATTTATCTCTAAAGGGCTTGACTCATCTCAATATCCCCTTTTCCATATTAGAGCATATAGATATCTGCGCCTCTATGAGAAAGAGCTAAGAACCGCTAACAATCAGCGGCTCTTGATCTGGTGGATCTAGTCCATCAAGGTATTATATGAAGGGCTAGTAATTTAAATGACTTTGTGTAATACTACATTTCCCCTGTAGTAGTCACTGTAAGAGTAAAGAGCAGCAGATGCCAGTATCCATCTGATTCCACAGCACCTCCCATATTAATCAAAGGCATTGTCTGATGAAACAACCTCCTTTAACCCCTTGAAGTCCAAACCATGGTTTTTTTTTCATTTTCCACTTCCCGCCTTAAATGAACCATAACTTTTTTATTTTTCTGTCAATGAAGTGGTGTGAGGGCTGTTTTTTTTTGTGGGAGGTGTTGTAGTTTCTATTGGCACCATTTAACCCCAGCCCTTTTTCAGATTTTCATTTTTGTTTTTTCCTCCCCACGTTCCAAAAGCCATAACGTCTTTATTTTTCCGTCGATATAGTCCTATGAGGGCTTGATTTTTGCGGGACAAGTTGTAGTTTTTTGTAGCACCATTTATTTTGCCATATAATGTACTAGGAAACGGGAAAAAAATTATTTGTGGGGTAGAAAATGAAAAAAACAGCGATTCCTCCATGGTTTTTTGCGCACCGTTTTTACGGAATTCACTGTGCAATTAAAACAACTTGTTAACTTTATTCTGTGGGTCAATATGATTACGGCAATATCAATAATATATATAGTTTTTTCTATATTTTACTACTTTTACAAGTAAAAACCTAAGTGTTAAAAATAAATTTTATTTTGTGTCGCCAAATTCCGAGAGCCACAACTTTTTTATTTTTCGGCAGCAACTACCAGAAATTCCACTGCGAAACAACCGCACCATTTCCTGTATTTTTTCACTGCAGAACATGGTGCGGATTTTGCGGCGTTTTTTTTTAATGCTGGGAGATGGTGACATCTCCTCCTCTGAAAAATGCAGCAATTCAGTCCACTTTTCGCAACAGGAATTGACATGCTGCCGTACAAAACATATGCACCGCAGGTCAATAAATTTTACGCAGCATCTGGATGAGATATGTTAAATCTCACCCACTTTGCTGCTACTGTATTCTGCTGCATATTTTCTGTCCGCAATGCCGGACGGAAAATACGCAGTAATTCTGTTACATGTCGACACGCCCTAATAGTTTGGATTGTTAGGGATACGGCAATACCAATTAACACCAATATCAGTATGTAGTTTTTTTTCATTTACATTATTTTACGGGAAAAAATTAGAAAAGTGTTTTTTAGTATTGAGGATTTATATATTCATGAAAAGTTTATTAAGCTTATTTTTTGCTTCTCAGTAGGGTCTAATAGGAGGACGAAGATGTCAGACATGGGAGCTTTTACTAAGCCCCTAACTGCTATGACAACTCATCAGAACCCCGAAATAGTGTCGCAGGGGGGCCAAAAAAAGGAGAGAGAAGGGCGTCAGCTGTAATATACAGCTGACACTCTGCGTATGGACGGTAAATGTTATTATTGCTTTTAGGAACAGTTCTCCTTTTGAATTTATGCTTCTTGGGGAGAAAAGCTCAATAACATGGAGGCCGGTGGAACACGGCACAATTTTTCCTGCAACAGATTGAAATCAGAGATATAGGAAGTACATATGTGGTCCCATATTGGATTGCGGCTCCATACAAGGCGAAGGTTGTAGAGAGCCGTCCATGAGCCCTTACTGAGAACTACATATTTGTCCATTAGCCAGAACAGTGCTATGAATTATTTTCTTTTTTAATAACCTTATAATAAATTAGCAAATATTTAAACCTGATTTAAATCACTAGACCATAACACAAATATGAGACATGTTATTAGCCCCTGAGAAATATTAAAATACTGAGAGCACAAATTAAGAAAAAAAAGTTTTAATAGCAAAATAATTAACAAAGATAACTAATCTACTTACCCACAGAGAAAGATGGTACCAGAAAAAAGAAGTAGAGAGATTTTCGGAAAATCATATGTCCCTTCATAATTCCTGCAGACAAAACAGACAATTAGTTAATAGACTACAGGACACCAGGCTGTTTTTGTACAATACTGTATTGTTATGTATATACACAAGGTTTATTCTGAAATGCATTTTTAATGTCTATGTTCAGTTTAGGTTAAGTTTTTCAAGGAAAATATAAACCTACACTTATTTTGTTATGTGAAATGTCAAAGGATTGCCAAATTATATTCAATGAAAACTGAAGGACATCTTAGAAATAAAGAGGGTAAAACTTACTTTTAATTGTATTGTTTAAAAAGCTATAGTCCCAGCTGTGTTATTAACAAGAATGTGCCAACCTGTGAAGGCTATATATCTAGTAAAGAATTAGTGCTTCTAGTGCAGGGGTGGGGAACGTCCAGCCCGCGAGTTCATTTGGTCTGGCCCGACCTTACTCGGACCGCGCTGCCGCCGTGGCATTCGCTACCTGGCTCCGTCTGCCCTACTCAATCACATTTAGGAGCAGGAGGAGGGTGGACAGAGCCAAGTATGGCAGCGGCGGTGGTCTGAGCGAGGTCGGTGCGTGCCGGCCCAAGAGTGGACCAGTCCGGTCACCTGACCTGAGTCACCTGACAGTGTTGTGAGTTCATGTGACTGGACTGGTCCACTCACAGCACGCACCGACCTCACTCTGACTGTTGCTGCCGCCGTGTCATTCCCTCCTTGGCTCCGTCTACCCTACTCATTCACATTTAGGAGCAGGAAGAGGGCGGCAGTCTGAGCCAAGTATGGTGGCGGTCTGAGTGAGGCCGGTGCGTGCCAGCCCGGGAGTGGACCAGTCCAGTCACCTGACCTGTCACCTGACCCTGACCTGCTAACTCAGACCGCCGCATCCTCATTCACTAGAAGTGAATGACAATACTTGGCTCCATCTGCCTTCCTCCTGCTCCTGACCTAAAATTTAGAAACTTAGCTGAGGCCTAATTGTAGAAATTTAGCTGTAGTGTAGACATAGGACCTGTCCTAAAAGCATGAAGTGAGGTCAAAGTTTTTTTTCCATCAAGGACATTTATGATATATCCACAGGATATATCATAAATGCCAGATAGATGCGGGTCCAAGATCTATCTCTAGAACTGGGCCCCCTAAACCCCATTCTGTTTCCATAAATCCCCTAGAACTGAATGATAGTTAGGGAAACAGCGTAACTCGCATGCTACGCTGCTTCTTTAACTGCCATTCACTATTATGGGAGTTACAAAACAGCATAGCTCAGCGAGCTAGGCTGTTTTCTTCTTCATGGTCTGAAATCAGCCGAAACACAGAGTTAGAACGGGGTTTAGGGGGCCCCGTTTTAGAGATAGGTGCAGGTCCCAGAGGTGGGACCTACATCTATCTGACATTTATGTCATATCCAGTGGATATGTCATAAATGTCCCTGTTGGGAAAACCCCTTTAAGTAAGTAGGAACAACTTACTGCTGCGAGCACTTCTTTTCAAAACTTAACAACTGCGCTCCAGTCTGACCGACGCAGTAGCAACATCATCAATACCGGCTAACATCCCACGGCCCAACAAAGAGAAGCAGTTCCAGCTATCACATTAGGGGTGCGTTAATTAAATGTTTGACCAAATATAGCAGGCTAATTTTAAGTTGATAATTTTGTATGGCCCGCAAATGATGTAAGGCTGGGTTCACACGACCTATTTTCAGACGTAAACGAGGCGTATTATGCCTCGTTTTACGTCTGAAAATAGGGCTACAATATGTCGGCAAACATCTGCCCATTCATTTGAATGGGTTTGCCGACGTATTGTGCAGACGACCTGTAATTTACGCGTCGTCGTTTGACAACTGTCAAATGACAACGCGTAAATTGACTGCCTCGGCAAAGAAGTGCAGGACACTTCTTTGCAACGTAATTTGAGCCGTTCTTCATTGAACTCAATGAAGAGCAGCTCAAGATATACGAGCGTCACAGACGCCTCGTATATTACGAGGAGGAGCATTTACGGCTGAAACGACGCAGCTGTTTTCTTCTGAAAACAGGCTGTCATTTCAGCCGTAAAAGCCAGCTAGCGTGTGAACATACCCTTATAAATAGCCAAATGGCCCTTGGCTGAAAAAAGGTTCCCCACCCCTGTTCTAGGGTCATTGCTAGCTGTCAGCCTGTATAATAGCCCTCAAACTGCCTTGTGATTAAAGGCATAAGACAATGCTAACTGCAGACACTAAACACTTCCCCTATGGACTCCAGGGGTCACATTTGCACATTATTTAACAACTTGTGATTTAATACACAACATCAAGAAATCAAAAACATCATTGGTAGTGTTAGGGATCTGCCAGGTACTACGTCTAGGTATACTCCTGGGATTAATCAATCCACACCTGAGGCCAGACCTGTTCGACTGACACCATCTCCCACCAACCAGGGTGGCAGGCTCAGGAGTGGGAGAGCCTATCGCGGCCTGGTCAGTCGGAGTTAGCTCCGCCCCCTGTCCTTTATTACCTGCCGTGTTCTCTTCCTCAGTGCTTGTAATTCTTCTGGATTCCTGGCCTCACTGCTGCTTGCTCCAGCCTGCTCCTGCCGTGCTTCTGCCTTGCTGCAGTTCCGCTTAACCTGCTTTGCTTTGCCCCTGGCTTGCTTCCTTCTCCGTGCTCACTTTGGTATACTCCACTTCATCCTGGTCCTGACTACTCATTCAACGCTCCGTTTCCTCGCGGCGTTCCGTGGCTACTGCCCCTTCCCTTGCGTGTTCCCTGTTTGTTCTCCCGTGCACTTAGACAGCGTAGGGACCGCCGCCCAGTTGTACCCCGTCGCCTAGGGCGGGTCGTTGCAAGTAGGCAGGGACAGGGCGGTGGGTAGATTAGGGCTCACTTTCCCTTCACCTCCTTCCTGCCATTACATAATTACAAGCCCTTACCTAGTCTACCATCTCTCCTACGCTGACGCTATCATGGACCCCCTTGAGACCCTGACCCAGCAGATGCAGGGCCTCTCCCTACAGGTCCAGGCCCTGGCCCAGAGGGTCAACCAGGGTGACGCTGCCTTAGTAGTACCCCTCACCTCACCTCTAAAACCCGACCTCAAGTTACCTGACCGGTTCTCAGGGGACCGTAAGACGTTTCTCTCCTTCCGGGAGAGTTGCAGACTGTATTTCCGCCTAAAACCCCACTCCTCAGGTTCCGAGAACCAGCAGGTGGGTATCATCATATCCCGACTCCAGGAAGGGCCCCAAGAGTGGGCCTTCTCCTTGGCTCCTGACGCCCCTGAACTTTCCTCTGTTGATCGTTTTTTCTCTGCCCTCGGACTCATTTACGACGAGACTGACAGGACTGCTTTAGCCGAGAGTCAGCTGGTGACCTTACGTCAGGGTTGGAGACCGGTTGAGGAATACTGTTCTGATTTTAGAAAGTGGTGCGTAGCTTCTCGGTGGAACGATCCGGCCCTAAGGTGCCAGTTTAGGTTAGGATTATCTGACGCCCTGAAGGATCTGCTGGTTAGCTACCCCTCTTCTGACTCCCTTGACCAGGTTATGGCCCTAGCAGTACGACTTGACCGACGTCTCAGGGAACGTTAGCTTGAACGCTTCAATGTGCTTCCCTCTGACTTTTCTGCGATTCCCCCCGAGGTCCCGTCTCCTCGCCCCTCCACGGAGGACTCGGAGGTACCTATGCAACTCGGGGCCTCCATGTCCCCTCGACAACGTAGGGAGTTTCGCAGAATGAATGGTCTCTGCTTCTACTGTGGGGACAACAAGCATCTACTGAACACCTGTCCCAGGAGCAAGAATAAGAAGCCGGAAAACTTCCGCGCCTAAGTGATCATCGGGGAGGTCACTTGGGCGCACAGGTATTTCCCGTTAATGTGAAACGCAATAAAATTTTGCTTCCCTTTCAGGTCTCGTTTGCTGGCCGGTCTGCCACGGGCAGTGCTTTCGTGGATTCTGGCTCATCTGCTAATATCATGTCTGTGGAATTTGCTATGTCTCTAAAGATGCCTTTTATTGATTTACCTTATCCTATCCCTGTAGTAGGTATCGACTCAACTCCCCTTGCTAATGGTTATTTTACTCAGCATACTCCTGTTTTTGAACTCCTGGTTGGCTCCATGCATTTGGAGCAGTGCTCTGTACTGGTGATGCAGGGATTATCGTCTGATCTGGTATTAGGTCTTCCCTGGTTGCAGTTGCATAATCCCACGTTTGATTGGAATACTGGGGATCTCACCAAATGGGGTAATGAATGTCTTATGTCATGTCTTTCTGTTAACTCTATTTCTCCCCGGGAGGAGGTAAACACGCTTCCTGAGTTTGTTCAGGACTTCGCCGATGTGTTTTCTAAGGAGGCCTCCGAGGTGTTGCCCCCCCATAGAGATTACGATTGCGCCATCGATTTGGTGCCTGGTGCCAAGCTTCCTAAGGGTAGGATATTTAATCTTTCATGTCCTGAACGTGAAGCTATGAGGGTGTATATCCAAGAATGCCTGGCCAAGGGTTTCATTCGCCCCTCGACTTCTCCTGTAGGTGCTGGCTTCTTCTTCGTGGGGAAGAAGGATGGTGGTCTTAGGCCGTGCATTGATTATCGTAACCTGAATAAGGTCACCGTAAGGAACCAGTACCCACTTCCTTTGATTCCGGATCTTTTCAATCAGGTTCAGGGAGCCCAATGGTTTTCTAAGTTCGATCTACGGGGGGCATATAACCTTATCCGCATCAAAGAGGGGGATGAGTGGAAAACTGCGTTCAACACACCCGAGGGTCATTTCGAATACCTGGTCATGCCCTTTGGGTTGTGTAATGCCCCTGCTGTCTTCCAGAATTTTATTAATGAAATCCTGAGAGATTACCTGGGTAATTTTCTTGTTGTGTACCTTGATGACATACTGGTGTTTTCCAAGGACTGGTCCTCCCACGTGGAGCATGTCAGGAAGGTGCTCCAGGTCCTTCGGGAGAATAATCTGTTTTCTAAGACTGAAAAATGTGTCTTTGGGGTACAGGAGATACCATTTTCAGGGCAAATCCTCACTCCTCATGAATTCCGCATGGACCCTGCCAAGGTTCAGGCTGTGGCGGAATGGGTCCAACCTGCCTCCCTTAAGGCGTTACAGTGTTTTTTAGGGTTCGCCAACTATTACAGGAGATTTATTGCCAACTTCTCGGTCGTCGCTAAGCCTCTTACGGACCTTACTCGCAAGGGTGCTGATGTCCTCCATTGGCCCCCTGAGGCCGTCCAGGCCTTTGAGACCCTCAAGAAGTGCTTTATCTCGGCCCCCGTGCTGATTCAGCCCAACCAAGAGAAGCCATTTATTTTGGAGGTTGACGCATCCGAGGTGGGAGTGGGGGCCGTCTTGTCCCAGGGTACCAGCTCCCTCACCCATCTCCGCCCCTGTGCTTTCTTCTCTAGGAAGTTTTCGCCCACGGAGAGTAACTATGATATTGGCAACCGCGAACTTCTAGCCATTAAATGGGCTTTTGAAGAGTGGCGGCACTTCCTGGAGGGGGCCAGACACCAGGTAACGGTCCTTACGGATCACAAGAATCTGGTTTTCCTAGAATCGGCCCGGAGGCTTAATCCTAGACAAGCTCGGTGGGCACTATTCTTTACCAGATTTAATTTCTTGGTTACCTATAGGGCTGGGTCCAAGAATATTAAGGCTGATGCTCTGTCACGTAGTTTCATGGCCAATCCTCCTTCCGAGAAGGATCCTGCTTGTATTTTACCCCCTGGTATAATCGTTTCTGCCACGGATTCTGATTTAGCTTCTGATATCGCGGCTGATCAGGGTGCAGCTCCCGGGAACGTCCCTGGGGACAAACTGTTTGTTCCCCTGCAATACCGGCTAAGGGTACTCAGGGAAAACCATGACTCCGCACTATCTGGTCATCCTGGCATCTTGGGCACCAAACACCTCATTACCAGAAACTATTGGTGGCCTGGGTTGCCTAAAGACGTTAGGGCTTACGTTGCCGCTTGTGAGGTTTGCGCTAGGTCCAAAACCCCTAGGTCCCGACCTGCAGGCCTACTACGTTCCTTGCCCATTCCCCAGAGACCTTGGACCCATATCTCCATGGATTTTATCACCGATTTGCCTCCATCTCAGGGCAAGTCGGTGGTGTGGGTGGTAGTAGACCGCTTCAGCAAGATGTGCCACTTTGTGCCCCTTAAGAAGCTACCTAACGCCAAGACGTTAGCTTCTTTGTTTGTGAAACACATCCTGCGTCTCCATGGGGCCCCAGTCAATATCGTTTCTGACAGAGGGGTACAATTTGTTTCCTTATTTTGGAGAGCTTTTTGTAAAAAGTTGGAGATTGATCTGTCCTTCTCCTCCGCCTTCCATCCCGAAACTAATGGCCAAACGGAAAGGACTAACCAATCCCTGGAACAATATTTAAGGTGTTTCATCTCTGTCTGTCAATTCGATTGGGTCTCATTCCTTCCCCTTGCTGAATTTTCCCTGAATAACCGGGTCAGTAACTCGTCAGGGGTCTCCCCGTTTTTCTGTAATTTCGGGTTTAACCCAAGGTTCTCCTCCGTTTCCCCTGGTTGTTCCAATAATCCTGAGGTAGAGGATGTTCATCGGGAACTGTGCACTGTCTGGGCCCAGGTTCAGAAGAACCTAGAGGCGTCCCAGAGCGCACAAAAGATTCAGGCGGATAGTAGACGTTCTGCTAACCCCCGGTTTGTCATCGGGGATTTGGTCTGGTTGTCGTCCAGGAACTTGCGCCTTAAGGTCCCGTCCAGGAAGTTTGCTCCCCGATTTATTGGACCTTATAAGATCATTGAAGTCCTGAACCCTGTATCCTTCCGTCTGGAGCTGCCCCCATCCTTTCGTATACATGACGTCTTCCATGCCTCCCTCCTTAAACGCTGCTCCCCGTCCTGGTCCCCCTCGAGGAAACCTCCTGTTCCCGTTCTCACCCCTGAGGGGGTGGAATTCGAGGTGGCCAAGATTATGGACAGTAGGATGGTCCAGGGCTCCCTCCAGTACCTGGTCCATTGGAGAGGATACGGGCCGGAGGAGAGGACTTGGGTACCTGCCCGTGATGTTCACGCTGGGGTATTGATCAGGAGGTTCCACCTTCTCTTCCCTACTAAACCGGGTCCTCTTAGTAAGGGTCCGGTGGCCCCTCATAAAAGGGGGAGTACTGTTAGGGATCTGCCAGGTACTACGTCTAGGTATACTCCTGGGATTAATCAATCCACACCTGAGGCCAGACCTGTTCGACTGACACCATCTCCCACCAACCAGGGTGGCAGGCTCAGGAGTGGGAGAGGCTATCGCGGCCTGGTCAGTCGGAGTTAGCTCCGCCCCCTGTCCTTTATTACCTGCCCTGTTCTCTTCCTCAGTGCTTGTAATTCTTCTGGATTCCTGGCCTCACTGCTGCTTGCTCCAGCCTGCTCCTGCCGTGCTTCTGCCTTGCTGCAGTTCCGCTTAACCTGCTTTGCTTTGCCCCTAGCTTGCTTCCTTCTCCTTGCTCACTTTGGTATACTCCACTTCATCCTGGTCCTGACTACTCATTCACCGCTCCGTTTCCTCGCGGCATTCCGTGGCTACTGCCCCTTCCCTTGCGTGTTCCCTGTTTGTTCTCCCGAGCACTTAGACAGCGTAGGGACCGCCGCCCAGTTGTACCCCGTCGCCTAGGGCGGGTCGTTGCAAGTAGGCAGGGACAGGGCGGTGGGTAGATTAGGGCTCACTTTCCCTTCACCTCCTTCTTGCCATTACAGGTAGATATTGGGACATTCTTAAGGAAGATAAAGGTATAATTGATTGCATTAGTGAAAGACCAGCCATAACCTACAGAAGGGGAAAAATTTACAAGACCATTTGGTCCATAGTTACCTCCCCAAAAAAAAAAAGAAGGAAAATGGCTCAATAAAAAAACAAGAGGCACACACAGATGTGGTCACTGCTCAGCTTGCGACTAAATACTTACCGGAAAAAGCTTAATGAGCATATCCACCAATAAAATATGAGATAAGAGATTGTATCAATTGCTCTACAATAGGAGTTGTTTATCTGAAAACCTGCTCATGTTCAGTAAAGTGGGAGAAAACTAAAAGACAGTTTAGACGTTGTATCAGATATCATGTATGTGACCTTGAAAACCAATGAGACACACCGTTAGTCCAACATGTCTGGAAATATCATCAAGGTGACCCAAGAAGCCTCAAATTTTAGGGAACTGAATGGGTGAGACCCGACCACGTGGAGGAAATTGGGACAACATTATACTTGGGAAGGTGTGACAATGGACCTTTAGACTAGAAGCTATGAAGCCGAAAGCCTTAAATGATTTCATTTTCATGTTTCATAGAGTAGAAATTAATAGATAACCATCTGCCAATTATGCTGGGAAAGGTACAGTTGTGCACTAACCCTATGATATGAGAAGAGGTGCTACTGAGCCAATAACCAAAACATTAGGCATCATTAACTACTGATGGGTATATGCCTTGGAATACCTTTCTACTATTCCCAATGGTAACATGTATATCCTGCACAAGGGGTCAAACATATGCATATAATGGAACAGTATCAATTTGGATATTGAATGGGAAACAGCACATACTGGGGATGATCGGTACTAGTGATCCATGATCAGCACAAAAAATTGCCCGGCTACTGTTCATCCTATTTGTCTGTAATTTTTTTTCCACACGACAGTGAAAAATTGCCATTTTTTTTTAACGCCGTCACATGGACGTTTTCAGAACAGTGAAGTTCTATGGGTGTATTTACACGGCTGTTTTTTTAATGTACAGTGAAAACTGGCCGTCAAAAAATAGGGCATGTCCTATTTTTGGCTGTATTCACAGCCAGATGGCTCCCATAGAAGTCAATAAATCAGTTTTTAATGACCGTTTTTAAGGAATCAATCCTTGTAATGGCCGGTAAAAACTGATCCTGGCTGAGGACTCTCTGGAGACAGCGTTACTTTGAGCGCTGAGCCCGAGGAAGTCATTGAAGTTACTGTCCATATATAAATATAAATATATATATATATATATATATATATACACACACAGTGATGTAAGGCTTTCAGCTATGGAGTCCCGGCCAGAGAATCGCAAGATCTTTGGCCGGGGACTCCAGCCTTAGGAAAGCTCTTTACGTCACACTCCATATATGGACAGTGACGTCAAGGGCTCCCTCTGACCCCCGTCTAGCTAGCACCCCTCATGTAGATAGCACCCCACTGTAGAAAGCACCACACCCCCTGTAGACAGCAATTGGCACTGTGGCGCTATATTAGCATTTGGCACTTTCTATGTGGTCACTGTGGCACTTCTATAGTAGACACTGTGGCACTATGTGGGCACTGTAGTACTATTTGGCCACTTGCCCTATGTGGGCATTAATTACATTGCGCATTGTGGCTCTATCTACAGGGACTATCTACTTGGGCACTGTGGTGTTTTTAGGGGATTGGGACCAAAAAAACTGACAAATGAAATCGATCCATTTTTTTTAACGGCCATGAAAAACAGATGGCAAGCAGATGAAAAAGGGCCATTAAAAACAGACAGACGGACTGGAAATGGATGAAAATTTAGAGACACACTGATGCAAAACGGCCATGATATAATGACAGTTGATCAGTCCTTAATGGCCATTTTTTTTCACTGTCGTGTGAATGTAGCCTTGGTGATAACGAATCGACATTGGTATAAATCAAGCAATCAGTATGCAGAGATGCTTATTTGATTAAATATAAATTGCTGAGAAAACTCCCGACGTTCAGTACTACTTGCAGAGAGAAGTGGAATGCTTAAACCTTTCCCACTGCAGCCATTTTTTGGATTTTCACTTTTGTTTTTCCCACCCCACCTTACGATTACGGCAATACCAAATTTTTAGTTATTTTTTAATGATTTACTACTTTTACCAGGAAAAAACGGATTGTTAAAAATAAAATTTGAGTTTTGTCACCATAACTTTTTTTATTTTTCCATCGATTGAGGAGGATGAGGGCTTATTTTTTGCAGGTCGGCCTGTAGCTTGTGTTGTTACCATTTTGGGGTACATGAGATTTTTTGATCACTTCTTATACCATTTTTTGTGGGAGATGAAGTGACCAAAAAACAGCGATTCTGTCGGTTGAATTTTTTTTCTTTTTTACAGTGTTCACCGTGCGGACTAAATAATAATATATTTTAATAGTTCAGACTTTTTTTTTACATTTCGCTTGAGGGAAAAATGGGAAAAGGTTGTTTTTTTTTTTTACTATTAATATAAAAAAAAAATTTGATGAAAAAAAACCCCTTTATTTTACTGCATTTAACTTTTTTTTACTTGTTCCCCTTGAACCAGCGATTGTTGGCTCGCTTGCATGATATACTGCAATACTAATGTATTGCAGTATATCATTATACTGACACTCTCCTATGAAGCCATGCCTGAGGCAGGACTTCATAGGAGTACAAAGATGGCAGACCTGGGGGGCCTTCATCAGGCCCCCAGCCTGCCATGCCAACCAACGGCACCTTGTGATCACATCGCGGGAGGGGGCTGATGCAAAGTTACATGGTGCCGCCCCCTCTTTCTAACAATTTAAATGCATCGGTCTATATTGATGGCATTTAGTGGGTTAATTGAGCTGGATCCTGCTCGTTACAATGAAGTGACGGCTGTAAGATACAGCCAACACGCATGTTCTATGGAGCGGGCTCCCACACCCTACTCCCATACTCCCACACCCTAGATGACGTGCAACATTTTATTTATATATATATATATATATATATATATATATATATATATATATAAATAGCAAAGAAGAAAAAAGTTGGGTCCAGCGCTGGTGTAGATAAAATGGAAACTGTTTCCAAGTTTTATTATGTCATTTAAAAAGGATCACAACTGGCTGAACTAATAATGAATGGGAGGCGTAGGCAGGGGCTGTGTCTAGTGGTCACATGGGAGTGCTCATGTGGCCACTGACATCATCACTGCCCTGTAGCTCCTATTGGCCGGCTAGGAGGTATGGCCCAAACAAGGGGGAGGAGCACACTAAATAAAAAGAGCTGGGCGTCACCTGTGGAGCGAGGCTGTTAAAATGCCAGACTCAGAGATGCGGCCCGAAGGCAGAGCGATCTAACCCCAAGTTGTTATATTAAACATTGTGCAAATGAGACCCCCTGATGACACTTTGCACAGAAGAAATGTGTACGGTCTATTTGCTGATGCTGAGTCGATAGGGGAAGTGTTTAGGGTCTGCAGTTAGGATTGGCTTATGCCCAGAGGCGTAACTAGGAAATACTGGGCCCCATAGCAAACTTTTGACTAAGGCCCCCCTCCCCTGGGTGTCACACAACCTCCCCTTGTAGATAGTGCCTTTTTTACAGCCCCCCCTGAAGATATCTACAAAGGGGGCTGTATGGCGTTCTCTACAGGGGGTCTGTATGGCGTTCTCTACAGGGGGTCTGTATGGCGTTCTCTACAGGGGGGCTGTATGGCGTTCTCTACAGGGCGTCTGTATGGCGTTATCTACAAGTGGGGGCTGTATGGCGATATCTACAGCGGGGCTGTATGGCGTTATCTACAGGGGGGGCTGTATGGCGTTATCTATAGGGGGTCTGTATGGCATTCTCTACGGGGTGGCTGTATGGCGTTCTCTACGGGGGGGCTGTATGGCGTTCTCTACAGAGGGGGGCTGTATGGCGTTCTCTACAGAGGGGGCTGTATGGAGTTCTCTACAGGGGGGGCTGTATGGCGTTCCCTACAGGGGGGCTGTATGGCGTTCCCTACAGGGGGGCTGTATGGCGTTCCCTACAGGGGGGCTGTATGGCGTTCCCTACAGGGGGGCTGTATGGCGTTCCCTACAGGGGGGCTGTATGGCGTTCCCTACAGGGGGGCTGTATGGCGTTCCCTACAGGGGGGCTGTATGGCGTTCCCTACAGGGGGGCTGTATGGCGTTCTCTACAGGGGGGGCTGTATGGCGTTCTCTACAGGGGGGGCTGTATGGAGTTCTCTACAGGGGGGGCTGTATGGAGTTCTCTACAGGGGGGGCTGTATGGAGTTCTCTACAGGGGGGGCTGTATGGCGTTCCCTACAGGGGGGCTGTATGGCGTTCCCTACAGGGGGGCTGTATGGCGTTATCTACAGGGGGGCTGTATGGCGTTATCTACAGGGGGGGCTGTATGGCTTTCCTTACAGGGGGGCTGTATGGCGTTCCCTACAGAGGGGGCTGTATGGCATTCCCCCCTGTAGAGAACGCCATACAGCCCCCCCTGTAAAGAACTCCATACAGCCCCCTCTGTAGAGAACGCCATACAGCCCCCTGTAGGGAACGCCATACAGCCCCCTCTGTAGAGAACGCCATACAGCCCCCCCCTGTAGGGAACACCATACAGCCCCCTGTAGAGAACGCCATACAGCCCCCTCTGTAGAGAACGCCATACAGCCCCCTCTGTAGAGAACACCATACAGCCCCCCCTGTAGATAACGCCATACAGCCCCCTCTGTAGAGAACGCCATACAGCCCCCTCTGTAGAGAACGCCATACAGCCCCCTCTGTAGAGAACGCCATACAGCCCCCGATGTAGATAACGCCATACAGCCCCCCCGCTGTAGGGAACGCCATACAGCCCCCCGCTGTGGGGAACGCCATACAGCCCCCCCCCCCGCTGTAGAGAACGACATGCAGCCCCCCCGCTGTAGGGAACGCCATACAGCCCCCCCTGTAGGGATCGCCATACAGCGTCCCCCCTCCCAAAAAAATGTGACCTACAGTGTGTCCTACAAAAGACATGTATCCCCTCTCCACAGGATAGGGGATACATGTGTGATCGCTGGCAGCGATAGGGGGAACGGGGGACTGAAAGTCCCCTGAAGTTCTCCATGACTAACCTCTGACTTCCGGTGTCTGCGCAGCTCACTAAAAATGAAAGGAGCGCTGGTCACGCATGCGTACAAGCGCGACCGGCGCTCCATTCATTTCTACGGAGCTGCCGACACAGACCCCGGAAGTCCGAGGTTTGTGATGGAGAACTTCAGGAGACTTTCAGTCCCCCGTTCTCCTTATCGCTGCCAGCGATCACACATGTATCCCCTATCCTGTGGATAGGGGATTCATGTCTTTTGTTTAATGGCAGAGCGGGGAGATACCTCCCTGCTCTGCCGTAGTGTTTAGTGGCATCGCGCTGTAGCAGCCATAGCGGCTGCTAGCGGAGCCTCCGGCCATGGTGGGGTCCCATGCCGGCGGGCGACACGGGCCCCCTCGTGCCGGGGGCCCCGTAGCAGTCGCTACGGCTGCTACGGCGGTAGTTACGCCACTGCTTATGCCTCTGAACACAGGACTATTATAGCGGCTGACTCCTAGCAATGCACCTAGAAGCACGAATTCTTTACTAGAGATATATTCTTAGAGCGACTCACAGGTTGGCAGATTCTTATTAATAACACAGCTGGGACTGTAGCTTTTTAAACAATACAAGTAACCCCTTCCTGCCGCAGCTATTTTTTGGATTTTCACTTCGGTTTTTTCCTCCCCACCTTCCAAAAGCTGTAACTTTTTTATTTTTCCATCAATATTGCTGTGTGAGGGCTTGTTTTTTGCAGTTTGGTTTGAAATTTTTACAGCACAATTTATTGTACCATATAATGTAGTGGGAAACTGGAAAAATATTTGTGGCGTGGAATAGAAAAAAAAAACTGATTCCTCAATTTTTGTGTAGTTTTGTTTTTACAATGTTCACCGTGGGGTAAAAATGACAGCGATACCATATTTATATAGTTTTTTTTATGTTTTCCTACTTTTACAAGGAAAAAACTGATTGTTAAAAATGTAATTTGAGTTTTGTCGCCATATTCTGAGAGACATAACTTTTTTATTTTTGCTTCGATTTAGGCTTTATTCAGACGAACGTAAAATACGCGCGTGCAACGCGTGTGATTTTCACGCGCGTTGCCCGGACCTATATTAGTGTATGGGGCCGTGCAGACATGTGCGTGGTTTTTGCGCAGCGTTGCTCCGTTGCCAACAAGGCACGACATGTCCGTTGATTCAGCGTTTTCAACGCATCACGCACCCAGTGAAGTCAATGGGTGCGTGAAAACAACGCAGGGCACACGGAAGCACCTCCGTACGCACAGCGTTTTTCACGCAACACTTGTTAAGTCTATGTAAATGAGTTGAGCAGACTAGACAAAACAACTACAAACCAGGAAGTGGCTTTTCACTTTCTGAGCACATGCGCACAGTTTAAACTGACATCTGCAGCAATAGTAGTTTTTTTACCTGTAAAACCACCCAAAAACAGCAAACACGGGCCAAAGTGTGAGGTAACGTGAAATCTTGATGCGAACATGTGCTCACAGCAAGCAGGTGTTGGAGAAGGTGTCTTTTTGTAGGCTGCCCTCTCCATTACTCCACACTCCGTTGTTTTGACGCGCGTAAAAAACGCATGCCATTTGCGCGTTAAATACGCTATCACGCTGGGCAAACGGATGCCACACGCAACTCCAACGCAACCGAAACGGCGCGTTTTTCACGCGCGCAAAAACGCAACGTTCGTGTGAATCCAGCCTTAGTGGTGTGAGGGCTTATTTTTTGCGGGGCGAGCTGTAATTTATATTGCTATCATTTTGGGATACATGAGACTTTTTGATTACTTTTAATTTCATTTTTGGGGGGAGATGAAGTGACCACAAAACAGCAATTCCGACGGTGTTAATTTTTTATTTTTCACACCATTCACCGTGCGGATTAAATAATGATATATTGTAAAAGTTCAGACTTTACGGATGCGTCGATACAAGTTATGTTAATTTTTATTTTATTTACAATTTTCTTGAGGGAAAATGGGAAAAGTTTTTTTTTTAATCTTTTCATTTATTTATTTTTATTTCAAGTCCCCCTAGGGGACTTGAACCAGCGATCGTTGGATTGCTTGCATGATATACTGCAATACTAATGTATTGCAGTATATCGTGATTCTAACAGTCCCTTAGGACGCCAGAGGCAGGGCTTCATAGAAGTGCAAAGATGGCAGACCTGGGGACTATCATCAGGCCCCCAAGGTTGCCATGCCAACCAACGGCAGCCCCCGATCTCACCACGGGGGGGGGGGGGGGCGTAGGAATGCTACATGGTGTCGCACCCCTATTTTTAGTTATTTAAATGCAGCGGTTGCTATTAACAGTGGCATTTAAACGGGTAAAACTAGCGGGATCGCGCTAGTACGGAATCCTGCTCATTAACCGGAAGCGTTACAGCCGACACGCTTGTCCTATAGAGCGGGCTGAGCCCATGAGCCTGCTCTATACTCCCCCACTTGACGTGCGCCATATATATACGGTGGATGTCGGGAAGGGGTTAAAAGTGAGTTTTAACCTCTTTATTTCTAACAGATGTCCTTCAGTTTTCAGTGAATATATGCAATAATAGTGGACATTGAACCTAGATATCAGTATATCAGTGAAGATAGGATTGCCAAATTACAAGAAGAAAATAAAGGGGAAAATCTATTCCAAGTACCATAAATAGAATGCAGTTACTTAACATAACATCACTGTAGAGACATAAAGGGTCCATTATAAGAGAATCTTCCGCTATGCCATTATCTCATGCCAAAAAGTCATTTTCTATACTCTGCACTCCACATGCGTTTACTAGAGGCATGTTATGTAATATGTACCTCACATATGATTAATGAAGGATTATGGAGGCCCAATTAGTTCCTACTGAGAAAAACAATAACTGTCTTAGGTAACAGGTAACATGAAACTTCATAGAAAACTTGATATACACTTCTACAACAGATGGTGAGCTCACAGTATTGTAACTAATCTAGGCGTACCTGGATATGTTAATTCTATAGTTCCCATCTCAGATTATTGAGAACAAAATCATCTACGTATCTGCTGCAATTTCATGTATAAAAGTCACATTTTTCTTCTCATAGTAACATCTTCACAAGCATTTTGCATACCTCAAAACTTTTAGCAAGTATATTGTAGTAGAACATTTTATGTGGTATATTTTTGAGATAGACAAGGGTAGTCTGATCGGAGAAAATATCTAAATATCTCCCCCCCCCCCCCCCCTATTTATTTTTTTCATGATTTTTTTTGTCTCTGTTTTTCTTTGAGATTATATTAAAAGGTCTCTAAATTTCCATAATGCAGCGACATCTTTGTAATCCTGACCTCAATTACTGTGTGTACCTAGCCTTAGTTAGGTCTATAATGTTTTTTTACCAGTTTCCTAGGCATTGACCCTTGTACTATCCTGTACCTCCACAAACGTTGGCCCTAACCCCTTCACTAGCCTAGACCACCAAAGATGCTGCCTTTAATCCCTTAACTAGCGTTGCTGACCATTAACTCTTTAACCCATGTAAACAGCTTAGTATTTAACCTTCAAGTAATTTTAATTCATCAATATTGACCTATAAAAAAAGTTATAGAGGTTGTTTAAATAGTCAGGTGATATAGTAATGATAAATCATCTGTGTCATGAACAAATACACAGTAAACAGTGAGGTCCCTGTTCTTCCCAAACCTCTGTCCCTACCTACTTGTACGACCCGACCTAAACGACGGCGCACAACTGGGCGGCGTTCCCTATACTGGTACAAGTGAGACTGACAAACGGATAAGACAGAGACAGTACGAAATAACAAAGGGTCACCTGGGAAGTACACGGAGGGAGAGGCAGGGCAATTGCGCCGCTGACAAATACGACCTTACTACAGGCAATGTTTATCACAGTTATTGCACTGCTGTGTGATTGCTTGTGGGCACCTCTTTGCAGTGGATGTGGCTTAAGCACCAGAACTCAATAATTGGGATAGGTGTCCACATAATTCAAGATTCTGATTACCCCAAAAAATTACTAAGTAAGCAGCCAATGAAAGACGTCGTTCAGCAATTGTCAGCTTATTATAATATAAATTATCACAGAAACCAGTAAAGCAACATTGCTCTATTATGCATGTAGGTTCCATGTAACAGAACATTGTACTACACCTACATTTTCCATTTAACCTTTACCGGAGCTAACATGAATTTTCTAGTAATTGTATAAGAAATGTAAAACTTTTCACAAGTCAATCCAGGAATAAAAATATCAAGCATTTTGTACTTTCAATGCCACGTATGCTCTATTGATACATACAATTTTGATTGACTTGAGTGATCACATTTTTAATTGTCGTCAATCATACAAACATACATGAGGCTATATTGGAGGTTAGGAAAAAGATTAACAATATGGCTATTTTTTAATAGTATGTGGCAAGTATTTAAATCACTAGATTCATGAAATATTTGTGAATGAACACAAATAATTGTTGTGCCTAAATGTACTTTTAGGTGGTACAAGCGTGAGTTAAATAAAAATTCCACAGACTGCACGACTGGAAAATACATAGATAACTTTCCATCCAGTACTCGGTACAAGAAAAGACTTACGTGCTCCCATGAGGAAAACAAACTAATTACGTCCTTGTGACTTACACGGATTTCAGTTTTAGGTTTGTTCCGCTGAGGAACATTTCTAAGATATAAATATGTGAGATCTGACCTGTTGACTTCCCTCTGGGGACTTCCTTTACTCATCCAAAGAAGGACCAATGACTAAGTGTATACTAGGGTGAAAAAAACACCAGTAAGATTTTTTATTTAATTACCAGGATCCCAGCAAGTGGATCACACAGCAAGACTAAATTGCTTACCTACAAGGGTTCTAAAATAAAAAGGAAACCTATACAGAAAAACACGTCACAGTAGTTAATCATCAACAATATTTGAAATTGAATTGGCCATTAGCCAAAGACAAATATTTTTGTTATGAGAATGTGACAAAAAAACAAAGTAAAAATTTAAATCTAGAAATTACAGATCATTTTATTTATGCAGTATATCATTTTATACTATCAGAAAATATATCCTTTAGGTTCCCTTGTATGAAGTTTTATTAATATATCAATGGTTTCAGACTAATGGCAGCAATTTGAGTGCCCACTTAGAAATATTGTGCAGGAAAGGTAAATATATAGGTATATAAATGCCTCACCCACTTATATAGATTGTCCAATACTAGGCCCTAGTGGGAAACCTAGACTAGCAAACAAAATTTTTAAAGAATACGATCATTAAAAAAAAATTACAATAATTTATTAGGCAGTTGTAGTGTAGAATGAAATGTTGAATCTAACCTGCACATTTTAGGTCTTTTTCCTTCCCTCTACTGATTTTTGGAAATATACCTTTTCTCTATCCATGCTTCTGAGTAGGCAGGCTATTCCTGCTGTGATGCAAAAGCTTTGCTCTGACTAATCAGACGTCTCATTCCGTTTCACATTCCGTTTCACAAACATGGAGCCAGAGAGACTGCAGCTGCATCTCCCTCCTCCCTGTCAAGTATTTACTGTTTTACAGTAGATGGATTTTGTTTTAGACTAACGAGGTTTGTGACATTTACAGGGAGCCTGCAGGCAGGGTGAGTACTGTGAGCTGCTACAAGGTTAGGAAGATGCCACTTTCCCCTGATAAATTATTCTAAAACGTTTGATTTATAAAAAAAAGAGATACTATAATGATGATATGTATGTGTAAGTCTCTTCCTATTCATATCAGTGTATAATTTTCCACTAGATCAGCAAGCAACTTGCTATGATGCAAGTAATTATTGCAAAGCAGAAGAGAGATTGTAGGACATGATATTGGGCCACTTGGACAGTGACCAATATCCAGGACTATAATACTGTTTCTGGGATACATAGGAGCTATGCCTAGAAAGGCAGGCTATGCTCTTATTTATAATGTATCATCTCAAAAAGGTCAATTCTATATGTTATTTAAAGGTTAATTTTGAAGGGGTTTTACATCTTAGGCCCCTTGCACATCTCATTTGGAAAGGTGTAGGTTATTGAAAAGTTAAGAATATGTATAAGTTACCAAAAGTATGCAAAAATGCATCTAGAAAAAAAAACGAGTCATCATTAATTACTGTTTAAAGTTCACGGCTGGGAAAAAAAAATATGGCGTATGTTTGCCTTTGTTGCCCCATTGACTTCCATTATTAAAAAAATATATACAGAAAAAAATATATAAACTCAATATCTTCATATCACATTGCCACGGTTCCTGTCGGCTAACATTTCTGTTCTTCTTAACCCATAACACATTAAAGACTGATTAGTGATCTGATAATTAAAAGATCTGGACATATTTCTACCCATTTTTTTTTAAACAGAGACTACTTGAAATCTGTGAGTAACATACATATCAATATGTCACAAAATGTGACACACTTGTGACATGTACAGCTACATTTAGAAAAGAGCTGCAGACCCCATAATTACACAATTAACAAAATCAGCAAGGAAGTCATGTTGCAGGATTAATCTATGTAAACAGGAAGATTATTCCACACTAGCAGAACAATCAGAGCAGTCGCTGTATATGTAACATTACAATCTAAAACACTATCTAATTGATGACAACACAACTCTGCGGGATACTCCAGATGGTTCCTTAATGCTAGTAGTGCGATGCGGAAAAAACAGAGCAATGTAGTAATGTGTGATAACCAATGATACGGTAAGGCATATTAGCGAAAACCAACCCCTGCTGCAAAAAAATAATAAGTAAATATAAAAAGGGGGAAAGGGAAACTAAAGTTTAACAAGAATATGAATAATCTTGCCAAAATTCCAGATTTTTGTTTCTTAAATCAAAATTAAGATTTAACTTCATAAAATAGTAAGTATTATTGATAGGAGGGATTGATCTGTTGCCAATGGATTTTCAACTTTTTAGTATGGATTTTCCTAGTTAAAATATTATACATCGGTCTGATCCTTGTCCTGCAAAGTAGACATTGGGGTCGATGTGTCAAAACTGGTACAAAGGAAAAAAGTGGAGAAGTTGCCCATGGCAGCTAATCAGGTCGCTGTTTTTAATTTCCAAATAGATTCTGAAAAAGGAGGTGAAAACTGATTGGTTGCAACAGGCAGCTACTACACTGTACAACAGTTTGGTAAAAATGCGCCTGCCTGATTTTTGACCGTTCATTGGGAAAAAATATTTTCCAGGAAAATCATTTTATCGAGGGAAATACTTTATTATCTTAGACAATTGTATCATTACCCACAAACTACTCATTAATGGCTAGTTCAGACAGAGTTTTTTGGCGCTGTTTTTGACACAGAAACCATGCCAAAAAATGGCCGAAATCGCCTCTTATTTATTTTAATGGGAGGCGGAGGCGTTTTTTCCCGCGAGTGGAGAAAAACGCTCGTGGGTAAAAGAAGTGACGTGCTCTTTCTTCCCACGTTTTCGTATTGGACCTCTCATTGAAATCTATGGGAGGCAAAGAAAACATTTTCCGCTGCATTTTATGCCTGCGGTGCTCAATGACCATAGCCGAAAAATGCCTGTGAAAAACGTAACCTGTGAAGACTACTCGTAGAGGCAAGTTTTAGAAGATGTGCCATCGTAGAACTATAGGTCTCAGGAGGAAGTTGCACCATTTGGACTTTATTTTAATGCCTAACTGCATACGTGCTGGGGAAAGCATTATTCTGTAAGGACATTCAACTGGATTGTCGTTCCAGAAATCGGTATGTTTTTTAATTGTTTTGTTTTTTTGTATTTACACTTCAATACATGAGTATTGCAGTTTATTGTACAAGTGATAAAAGTGGGACTTCCATTTTTTTAAAATAAGTTCAATAAAAGTTTGGAAAAATATATAAAAAAAACATTAAAAGTTTTAAAAAAACACCCTTATGCCATTTATGTAAAATAATGTAAACATCAAGAAAATAACCATAATTGGTATTGGCACAACCGTAACACTCCATAATATTAAAATATAACGCTGTAAAAAAAAACAGAACACATAATTGCTGTTTTTTGGTCACGTTGACTCCAGAAAAATTGGATTAAAAGTGTTTAGAAAGTCATATGTACCCCAAAATGGAACAAATAAAAACTATAACTCGCCCTCATAAAATATGCCCTTACACAGCTCCATCAACGGAAAAATAAAAAAAGTTATGCATCTAAGAATAGGACGGATTGAAAAATGTCGTAAAACATAAAAATACTATATAAATTTGGTATTGCCGTAGTCACATTAACCCGCAGTTAAAGTTAACATGTAACCGTATAATCAAAATCCCAAAAATAGAGGAATTGCAGTTTTTTTTATATTTAAATTCTTCTCCACAAAATTTGAAACATTTTTCAATACATTATATGGTACATTAAATTGTGCCACTAAAAATACAACTTGCCTTGCAAAAAACAAGCCCTCATACGGCTACGTCGACAAGAAAATAAAAAAAGTTGCTGCAGCAGGAAAGTGTTACCCTTAGTGATAAACCAGATACTCTGCTATTTTCTAGCATTTCCTGATGAAGACGCCGGTCCGGCGTTGAAACGCGTAGCATCTGTTTTACTACTATTCAATAAATTATTATTTAATTCACCAAGCAGCGCCTTAAAATGCAGTTTTTTACTATTTTTATCAATCCTGATAACAGTAAGAGTATCTTAAAATAGGAGAGCAGAAAATCCATGATGACTTTCACCTTGCAGCTTTGCTCTGCCAGCGAATTACAATTCCAAAATATAGATAGTAGTTAACAGTGGAATCCTAATGAATATTCAAGATGACCAAAGGAAATCATTGCCTGGCTGCTATGCTCTCTTTGGATTACTCTTGCCTGTAACATGAGTAATGCACAATATTATGCAAGTCCCTATTATTTTATGTAAGAAATCTTTAAAACAGGACTAAAATTTCAAGAGTACTGCACAAAAAAAACAATACCATAAAAAATAAAACGTAACATTCTCCATCACACACAGATGGGGAAAAAAAAAATCTGAGAATCGCCCAAGACAAACTACAATTACTAAGAGTGAAGCATTTAAAAGTCCCATCTCTTTATAATAAGGGTCACTGTGCATGTCTTCCATAGAGATAGAGTATTTCCTGCTGTAGAGACTTTTATGGGACACTTATTGTCATTTTATTTTCTGTGGTGTCATCTGGGGGAAGGTACCAGGACAATTACTATTCATAGGCCTATATTACCATATGTCATCCTTCACCCATTTCTGTCATTTTATTGCATGTTTATGTTCTACGACTACTGGACCATACACTTAATGTGGAAGATAAAAGCAGAACAATGCATTTTAATGTGGCTTTTCTTCCCACATACTAGCTTCACTTCACTCTTGACTAAGGCTATTTATTTCACAATACGAACAGGAGTCCCAGGAATGGCTAATGAATGCTATAATATTGTAAAAAATGATTCAGATATGGCATCTAATAACATCATTAAACAGTATTTTGACAAAAATTCTCATGTTTGAAGAGCACATCAGGACGCCGCTAATTATTGTGCTTTCCATATATTAATCAGTAGAAAATAACAGTATTCTTAACCCCTTAACGCATTATCACGTAACTGTACGTGAGAAGGGTTAAGGGGAAGTATGGAGCGGGCTCACGGACTGAGCTCGCTCCATACACCACGGGTGACAGCTGTGTTACACAGCCGACACCTCACTGCAACGGGCGAAACCAAAGTTCACTTTGATTCCACCCGTTTAACACCTTAAATGTCGCGGTCAATCGCGACCGCAGGAATTTAAAGTGTTAGAATCAGAGGGGCGCCCCCTCAAATAAGCCATCGCGTCGCCCTGCGGCACGATCGGCTGGTAAACACAGTTGTTATGGCAGCCTGGGAAGCTAACAAAGGCCCCCAGGTCTGCCATATTTGTACTCCTTTGAAGCCCAGCCCTGCCTATTGCAGTATATCATGCAAGCAATCCAAAGATCGCTGCTTCAAGTCCCCTAGGGGGACTAATAAAAATAGTAAAAAAACTGATAAATAAAGGGGTTTTTTTATGTTCCAAAAACAATAAAAGTATTAAAAGTTCAAAGAACCCCCCTTTTCAAAAAATTTTCCTAAATCAATATTAAAAAAATAAAAGTTAACATAACTGGTATCGCCACATCCGTAAAAGTCCAAACTATCACATCATAGCATTGTATAATTCGCTTGGTGAATGCCGTAAAATAATAAAAATAAATTATATATATATATATATATAAAACACGCAAAATGCTGTTTTTTTGGTCACCTTAGCGTTTTTAAAAAATTAAATAAAAAAGTGATCAAAATGTTGCATATACCCCAAAATGATATCGGTGAAAACTACAGCTCGCCGTGCAACATTTAAGCCCTCACATCGCTAAATTGATGGAAAAATTAGAAAGTTATGGCTCTCAGAATATGGCAACACGAAAGATTTTTTTAATTTTGCAAATAGTTTTATTTTTTTAAAAGTGGTAAAACATAAAACAAAACATATAAAATTTGGTATCACCGTAATCGTAACCTGTAGAATACCCATAAACCCACATTAAACCTGTAGAATAAGGTGAATATTCAGGTCGCTGTTTTTTGCCCATTTCACACAACAAATAAAAAATGTTCAGCTTCCCAGTACATTATGCACTACAATAAATGGTGCCATGATAAACTACAACTTGTCCCGCAAAAAACAAGCCCTCATATGGTTTTACAGGCGGAATAATATTTTTTTTTTTATAGCTTTTGGAAGGTGGGGAGGAAAAAACAAAGGTGAAAATCCGAAAAATGGCTGAGGAGGGAAGGGGTTAAAGAAATGAAAGCAATGCTCATTATGTCACCCAATATTACGAGGAACGAGTCCTTATTTGAGAGAAGACTTGTCCACATAGCCACCATGGTACTTCACAAAAAGTATTCTGAGTGGTTTAGAGGGCATCTTGTGCCATTTTTATATTTGCAGCATGCCATATCTGTCACAGATTTCTGCTAGATTTACCACGGATTTCACTCATTGCAAAGCAAAGTATGAAATTTGCATGTAAAACATGCACATTTTACTGGCATTAGAAATATTGGACTGCAAACGTCTTGCTCCATTTTATGAAGTTGCTAGGAACAGAAATTAGTAACTCTAAACCAAAGCTGGCAGTCATGGCTTCAACCCCTCTCTTTAAGCCAAAGTGGCAGTGGCTATCGGGTGCACCCAGTCCGTTCCTGTGGTCCGTTCACGAAGGGATATTCTTTTGAATTGCTGCATGTAATACTAAGTTTCCCCTATTAGAGGGTGTTTCAGAGAAAATGAGCAGTTGACAGCAACTTTTTGATATCCTTGTGTATATTTCGCATTTAATCAACTTCCTAAACTGCAATAGAGCTCATTTTCACTGCATTCAATCTCATTACCTGTACTATTGAAATGGGATAGAGGCAAAATAAATGCTAATAGATCAAACTCGTCATATCATACCTTTGTAAATGAAGCACTAAAGTCAACACCATAGATAGTATTTTCATCTGAGCGGTTATACCATCCAGATCAAAACAAATTGATTTAGAGAAACTATAGAGATTAGACAGATTCTAACGATTGTTCAGACCAGATTTGGATTCCTTATCCCCAACTTTAGCCATAAGGCACAAATTTATCTTATATTTTTTTTGCACAAATCATGTCATGTTAAGTTCTGCACTATGATTTGTTTATTGACTTCATATAACCCACCTTTCAAATCAAAATGGTTAAATTTCCACCCTTTAAGAATACTTAATTTAGCAACCATCTCTACCAGATAGTAGTTGATTAACCTGTCATGTGGCCTCATATTCACATCTGTACAACAGTGAATGTAATTGGCAAAAGCTGTCACTGAAGCTTCAGTCTTTAGACTCAGTGATAGGAACACCCCTTAGACTCATTAACGCTGTAAGTAAAAAAAAAAGTAACATTTTCTGAAGAAAAAGCTAGCTCAAAATGTTGTAAACTACAGCAGCAAATAGTCGGAAGTTGTAATCTAGATCTTAGTGATATTATTTGTAAATATGAGTTATAAAATAGAGATTTTTGATGGCATACAATTATATATTAATTTTAGCTGCAACTTAGACTAAAACTCAGGGATTTCTCAATTACATTAGATTTACTTTATAATCTAATTTTATGGACACGGATAATGTAAGTAACAAAATTGCAACTACAAATCATAAAATAATGGTTGAAGGGGAAAGACAAGAAATTAAGTCATGAAACATGGATGACCAATTACAAACATGCTCCTCTAATATCAGTTGTAAATTATTTAGCCATTGCACGTTACACAGAATGTAATCTTTTTAAAGATGTTGTCATTTTTATGTCTACTAAATTCTTTAATTTAATCTTGGTCAATTCCCCATTTTAAAGGATTGAAGCCTTTGTTCTCCTCCATCCCTTACATAGTCTCCCAAATTTATAACGCAGGTCAGGCCCAGGGCTTGCTTGATCACTTTCTCAGCATAATAGCCTAGGGTAAGTAAATCATGCTATTGTCAAATGGCCTACATGTTCAGCTAATGACTTGAAAAACACAGTGCCATTCATGCAGTTCCATCAGGCTCATGGTGAACAATCATCTCTTCCTACATCTGCCCCTTCTCCATTCCACAATTAATTATATCTGGTCCAAAACAGCGGAGATGATGAAACGGTCTCTGGCAATCTTTCTGGAAACGGAGATGAGATTCATCTCAAACCCTTTCTTTTTTTTACATTTTTATTAAATGTTTTGTTCACAAGAAAAAAAGAAAAAACCTACAAAAGCAAGCAATATTACACGTCACATTGAGCGCTTTGCAGAGTCAAATAAAAGAAAAGAAAGGAAAAGGAAGTATAAAAGGGGTAAATAAAAGTAGGCCCATTCAGGCCAAATCATACATAGTAAAAATCTTCATTGAAACGTATGCATTACAAAATTTGTAACACAGTACAATGACCGAGAAGACACTAACTATATACCATAACAGAAACCATCTAAGATGTCAGCATATATCCCAAAATTGTAGAACCCCTAAGCAAATTTACAAAAAACGTTCCAAGTTGCCTGATCCTTAAAAAGGCATTTCTGGAGTGCGAGTTCCAATGAGACATCTCTTTAAATCTATATATTTGATCTACTTTGACTATCCACTGAGCCACATAAGGAGTGCTGTCCGATAGCCAGTGTAACGGGACTAACAAACGAGCAACAACCATTAATATCCTAAATAATGCAGACGGGGTTACTCGTGAAGGGCAGAGGGGAAAGAGAGCAATGCCAGTCCAGGGGACATAGGGATGGAGCAGCCACAAACGTCATTACAACAATTAAAGATCTCACCCCATCACAGCTCTACCACGCTACAGGACGACCATAAATGAAGGAAAGTGCCTCTCTCTGCTTTAAAGCATCCCAATGAGTAGAGGAAAACACACACGTTTTATCAGGTGTTTTATACTATCAGGACATTATCTAATAGCTATTCTCCTGATTTTAATGCATCTAGATGCTCTATGGGGAGAAATTAGAATCAGATATCTCAATTTCAGAGAATTTTTTCTCTAGATCTCTTTCCCATAATCTTATGAAATACGGGGTATGAGAAGGATCCGAAGAAGAAGACAATTTCTTATAAATCATAGATATTGATTTAAGTGGGGTTTGGCTCTGAGACAATAGGCCTTCAAACCAATTGATGGGTCTATGAAAGGAGGGGGACTTGCAGCACGCCAGAGCAGAAGTCTTAATATATGCAATCAAAGGGGTGTGACTATTAGAGATGTTTAAAGTAGATATTAAAGTGGAGTGATCTATCAGACGGCTATTTACATCTAGAAGCTGGGTTAAGAGAATCGAGGAGGTATGCTATCTCTTAAAGCTGCAGGGGCTGCTCCAACTAAGTCTCGGATCTGAAGTAACGGAGAGGGCAGCGAGCCTGCATGCCTGGTGTCTCCAGGAATCTCTACCAAACATATAGAGCGTAGCTCTAGTTAAAGGGTTAAAGGGAGTGCTTTCAGCAATATGAATCCTATCCTGCAAGATAAGAGTTCGCAGAGGGACTCTGGACATCTTGTTTTCAAGAGCTACCCAAAGATTGCATTGGGAAGCTCGTATCCAATCTACAATTCGAGCTAAATGAATAGCATGATAGTACAGTTCTGGATCAGGCAAGCCAATGCCTCCATGAGGTTTCTGGCGAGACAATATAGATCTTGAAATACGAGCCCTCTTCCCTTGCCAAATGAACTTAGGGAATATCTTATTCATATTTAGAAAGTAAGATCTGGGGACAGGGATAGGCAAAGTTTGCATTAAATAAGTGAGTTTAGGAATTACATACAGTTAGGTCCAGAATTATTTGGACAGTGACACAATCTTCATGATTTGGGCTTTGCATGCCACCACATTGGATTTGGAATGAAACAACTGAAGTTTAGACTTTCAGGTTTAATTCAAGGGGTTGAACAAAAATATCCTGTGAAACTTTTAGGAATTGCCACCATTTTTCTACACCGCCTCCTCATTTCAGGGGCTCAAAAGTAATTGGACAACTTAACTTTACCATAAATAAAATGAATTTTTATTACTTTGTAGAGAATCCTTTGCAGGGAATGACTGCCTGAAGTCTGGAACCCAGGGATATCACCAAATGCTGGAACAATGCAAGTAGAAAGAAAAAAGCCGCACTAACCCAGTCTGACGCAGAAAATTCTTTAATGCTTGTAAAAAAGTTGTAGGGGGAAGGCGAAAACAGTGTTAGGCAACAGCCGTTTCGCGTACAACGCTTTCTCAAACCCTCACCAAACGCTGGGTTTCCTCCTTTGTGATGCTTTGCCAGACCTTTACTGCAGCCGTCTTCAGTTGTTGCTTGTTTGAGGGTCTTTCTGCCTTAAGTTTTGTCTTAAGCATGTGAGATGCAGCTCGATTGGGTTGAGATCTGTTGATTGACTTGGCCATTGCAGAATATTCCACTTCTTTGCCTTATAAAACTCCTGGGTTGCTTTTGCAGTATGTTTTGGGTCATTGTCCATCTGTACTGTGAAGCGATGTCCAATCAACCTTTCTGCATTTGGTTGAATTTGAGCAGAAAGTATATCCCTGAACACTTCAGAATTCATCCGGCTGCTTCTGTCTTCAGTCACATCATCAATAAACACTAGTGACCCAGTGCTTTTGGCAGCCATGCATGCCTATACCATTACACTGCCTCCAAGACAACATGTCCAGACCTTTTGGAGTTCACGAGATCACCAGTGCACTCTTTTTTCCCCCAGAATGTACCAAACTGTTGATTTGGCCACTCCTAACATTTGTGCGCTCTCTGATGGATTTCTTAATTTTTTTCAGCCTAATGATGGGCTGTTTCACTTGCATTGAAAGCTCCTTTGACCTCATGTTGTGGGTTCACAGCAACAGCTTCCAAATACAAATGCCCCACCTGGAATCAACTCCAGACCTTTTACCTGCATAATTGATGATGGATTAACGTGGGAATAGCCCATGCAGCCCATTAAATAGCTTTTGAGATAATTGTCCAATTACTTTCGGTCCCTTGAAAAAAAGGCAGCTACAAATTAAAGAGATGTAATTTCTAAACCCTTCCTCAAATTAGGATGTGAATACCCTCAAATTGAAGCTGGGAGTCTGCACTTTAAGCCCATATTAATTATATAACTGTATATTCAAAATGTTTTGGTAAACAGCCAAAATGCCAAAACTTGTCACTGTCCAAATAATTCTGGACCTAACTGTGTATATATATATATATATATATATATATATATATATACACACACTAAGAACCTCCCTATTATAAGTAGATTTAGCGGTAATGCATATTTATTTATATTTAGTGGTTTAGGTTGCATTGGTGTTCGCAGTGAGCTGTCGCCATTCTTTGTCTGATATATATATATATACATATAGATAAAGAAAATCTTGCAGCACTCCAATAAGCAAAATCGTGAAGTTTATTCAATCCACATCAAACAAAGGTGCAACGTTTCTGTCCTACAATAGGACCTTTATATAAAAAAAATTACAAGTGTTTTTCTTTTCACATTTTTAGTGATTTGTCTGCTCATAATAAAAATTAAAAACATGGAATTAAACTAAACTAGAAAATGCCTGGAGAGATCAGCTCCATTTTTTTAAAGTGGTTTTGCACGACACGTGTTTTTTGCCGCGTTTGTTTTAAGCTATCTCTTCAACAGAAAGATGGAATAACTGCGAGCGTTTTTCCCTTCGTGACTGCGCATGCATGACATGCGCAGCACGAATACTAATGCTTCCAATGCTTCTGACAGCTCCACAATGGTGATTGCAGCACATGTTTTGTGTTTACATTGGAGCAGGATCCTTATTCTCGGTGAGTCCCTCAAGTGTAGTGATATCTACACATGTGCACGATCCTATCTAATTATATACAATTTAAAGATTGTTAAACTATATAACTTTCTGTAATGTATTATGTTATGTATTACAGTCCTGTTGTGATAGTATCTTTTTAACACATTCCTCACTCATTTAATGTTGCATATATGAATTCACTATGTACCTTTTGGCAACCTTATATGTGTTGTTGCATTTTATTGGCACTACTTTTTTATAACATTGGTTCTCCTATAAATGTGTGGTCATGACATGAATCTGTTCACTTGAGAAAGGCTCCTGTGTTGAGCTGAAACGACGTGTGTGTGTGTGTATATGGACCAATAAAGCACCTTTTTCTACCTTGCTTATACCTTGGAGTGCTGCCTGATTTTTGGATTCTATATATACATATAGATAAAGAAAATCTTGCAGCACTCCAATAAGCAAAATCGTGAAGTTTATTCAATCCACATCAAACAAAGGTGCAACGTTTCTGTCCTACAATAGGACCTTTATATAAAAAAAATTACAAGTGTTTTTCTTTTCACATTTTTAGTGATTTGTCTGCTCATAATAAAAATTAAAAACATGGAATTAAACTAAACTAGAAAATGCCTGGAGAGATCAGCTCCATTTTTTTAAAGTGGTTTTGCACGACACGTGTTTTTTGCCGCGTTTGTTTTAAGCTATCTCTTCAACAGAAAGATGGAATAACTGCGAGCGTTTTTCCCTTCGTGACTGCGCATGCATGACATGCGCAGCACGAATACTAATGCTTCCAATGCTTCTGACAGCTCCACAATGGTGATTGCAGCATATGTTTTGTGTTTACATTGGAGCAGGATCCTTATTCTCGGTGAGTCCCTCAAGTGTAGTGATATCTACACATGTGCACGATCCTATCTAATTATATACAATTTAAAGATTGTTAAACTATATAACTTTCTGTAATGTATTATGTTATGTATTACAGTCCTGTTGTGATAGTATCTTTTTAACACATTCCTCACTCATTTAATGTTGCATATATGAATTCACTATGTACCTTTTGGCAACCTTATATGTGTTGTTGCATTTTATTGGCACTACTTTTTTATAACATTGGTTCTCCTATAAATGTGTGGTCATGACATGAATCTGTTCACTTGAGAAAGGCTCCTGTGTTGAGCTGAAACGACGTGTGTGTGTGTGTATATGGACCAATAAAGCACCTTTTTCTACCTTGCTTATACCTTGGAGTGCTGCCTGATTTTTGGATTCTATATATACATATAGATAAAGAAAATCTTGCAGCACTCCAATAAGCAAAATCGTGAAGTTTATTCAATCCACATCAAACAAAGGTGCAACGTTTCTGTCCTACAATAGGACCTTTATATAAAAAAAATTACAAGTGTTTTTCTTTTCACATTTTTAGTGATTTGTCTGCTCATAATAAAAATTAAAAACATGGAATTAAACTAAACTAGAAAATGCCTGGAGAGATCAGCTCCATTTTTTTAAAGTGGTTTTGCACGACACGCGTTTTTTGCCGCGTTTGTTTTAAGCTATCTCTTCAACAGAAAGATGGAATAACTGCAAGCGTTTTTTTCCGAAAAACGCGTCAAAAAACATGTGTGGTGCAAAACCACTTAATAAAAAGTCTCCCACTGATGTCAATGGGGTATTTGAGGCGGAAAACGTCTCAAGATAGGGCATGTCGCTTCTTTTTCCTGCGAGCGTTTTTTTTGCTCACGGTAAAAAAAGTGGCTCCACCTCCCATTGAAATCAATGGGAGTCAATTAAAACTGCGGCAAAACACTCTATGTGAACAGGGCCTTAAGATATTCAAAGCGGTTGCAAAGATATTATCGTTTAAAAAAGTGCACAGAAATAAAAAATTTGACCTGGACACAGGGGTAGCAATGACCCTTGGTCATGAAAGGGTTAAGCAACGAGATAGGTCTAAAGTTGGAGCACAACGTGTGATTCTTACCCTCTTTTGGGATCAGAGAAATGAATGCACGAGACATGTGTACAGAGAGGGGGGAATCCTGGGCGGCAAAGTTGGCAATATTTAAAAGGCAGGGAAGGAGGAGATCTCCAAAAACAGAGTAATAGTCAATCGAGGGGCCATCTGGGCCACGGCATTTTCCAGAAGGGGAATGCCACACAAACGGCTCCAGCTCTGCAGTGGAAAATGGTTTAGCTAAATCCTCACATTGTACATCTGAAATGACCGGGAGAGAGAGAGAGATCCCAAAAAAGAGGATGTGAGATCAGGTCTCTCTGCCAGACAAGCTGAGGGATGTGAGGACTCCAAGTTATAAATGTTATGATAAAACTCTCAAAACTGTCTGGCAATATTATCAGTGTTATAAGTAAATCGTCCATCTGTCGTTTTCAACATAAGAACATAATTGTTTGTCTGTTTATGTTTAACTTTCTTAGAGAGAAATTTAGAAGCTTTATTGCCATGAGCACGAAAATTGTGTTGAGAACGGGTACAGTATTTAGCATAGGATTAATTTAATATGTTCCTAAATTAAGACCTAAATTCACTTAGTTAACCCCTTCCCCCTGCTGGCATTCTGGGCCCTAATGTCCAAGCCATTTTTTAGATTTTTCCATTGTCACATTCGAAGAGCTGTAACTTTTTTATTTTTGCGTCGGCATAGCTGTATAAGGTCTTGTTTTTTGCGGGACGACTTGCAGTTTTTATTGGTACCATTTGAGAGTAGATGCGACTTTTTGATCACTTTCTATCACATTTTTTTTAAGTCAGGATTAACAGAAAACAGCAATTTTTCCATTGTTTTTTATTTTATTTTTTACGGCGTTCACAGTGCGGGTTAAATAATGTAACAGCTTTATAGTCGGGGTCGTTACGGACGCGGCGATACCAAATATGTGTAACTTTTTTGCTTTATTGTAGTTTTTTTTAATAGTAAAGCATTTTGTAAGGGGAAAAGCTGGGTTTTTCATTTTTTTTTTTTCACTTTTTTTTTAAATTAACTTTATTAAACTTTTTTTACTTTTTTACTAGTCCCACTAGGGGACTTCCCTATCCTCCGATCGCTATTATAATACACTGCAATACTTTTGTATTGCAGTGTATTACTGCCTGTCCGTTTAAAACGGACAGGCATCTGCTAGGTCATGCCTGCGGCATGATCTAGCAGGCATTCGCTGCAGGCAGACCTGGGGGTCTTTATTAGACCCCCGGCTGCCATAGAAGACACAGACACTCGGCGATTTTATCGCCGAGTGTCAGTGAGATGAGAGGGAGCTCCCTCCCTCTCTCCAAAACCACTCAGATGCGGTGCTCGCTATTGTGCACCGCATCTGAAGGGTTAAACAGGTGAGATCGATACTAATATCGATCTCACCCGGCAGAGCAGGGACGCCCCCAGCCCTCAGCTGCTTCTGGCAGCTGACAGCAGGGAGATTTCACGGCTCCCTGCTCTGTTTACTTTATTCTAATGCAGCGACGTAGTTTGGCGGCGCTCTAGAATAAAGCCCACTAATGACCGCCGTAAAAAGACGTATCGGCGGTCATTAAGGGGTTAAAGTGTAGGAAAGCTAGAGACTGTTTGTGTGTCGTTTCGAATTTTTGAATTTGAGACAAAAGAGAGGTGGTAAGTTTATCTCAATTGACTCCGTATAAACGCTTTGTGAGAGCGTCCCAAATCGCATGAGGTTAAGTGTCAGCACATTCATTAAGCTCAAAGTATTCCTTGAGTTTAACCCCTTCCCGACATCCGCCGTATATATACGGCGCACGCCGGGTGGGGGAATATGGAGCGGGCTCACGGGCCGAGTCCGCTCCATAGAGCGAGCTTTAGCGCGATCCCGCTTGTTTAACCCGTTAAATGCTGCGTTCAATAGAGACCCCCTGAAACGTCTCAACGGCCCCCCCGCGAAGTCCCCCAGGTCCGCCTCCGGCAGGGCTTCATAGGAGACTGTCAGAATCACGATATACTGCAATACATTAGTATTGCAGTATATCGTGGAAGCGATCTAACGATCGCTGGTTGAAGTCCCCTAATAAAAAATGTAAAAATTAGTTAAATAAAGTTGTTTTTTTTGTGTAAAAAAATAAATAAATATTAAAAGTTTAAAAAAAAAACCTTTTCCCATTTTCCCCCTAGAGCATAGTAAAAAATTTAATAAATAAACATAATTGGTATTGCTGCGTCCGTAAAAGTCTGAACTATTACAATATGTCATTATTTAACCCGCACGGTGAACGCCGTGAAAAAAAAAATTGTAAACGCCAGAATCTCTATTTTTTGTTCACCTAATCTTCCACAAAAAATTAAATAAAAAGTGATCAAACTGTCACATTTACACCAAAATGGTATTATTAAAAACTACAGCTTATCCCGCAAAAAATAAGCCCTCATAGCACTTAATCGACGGAAAAATAAAGACGTTACGGCTCTCGGAATTTGGCGAAACTAAATAAATTTTCTTTTTTACACTTAGGTTTTTACTTGCAAAAGTAGTAAAATATAGAAAAACCTACACATATTTGGTATCGGCGTAATCGTATTGACCCATAGAATAAAATGAATATGTTGTTTTAATTGTACAGTGAATTCCGTAAAAATGGCGCGCAAAAAAACATGGCGGAATCGCAGTTTTTTTCATTTTCTACCCACAAATAAAAAAAATTCAGTTTCCTAGTACATTATACGGCAAAATAAATGGTGCTACAAAAAACTACAACTTGTCCCGCAAAAATCAAGCCCTCACTTACTATATCGACGGAAAAATAAAGGCGTTATGGCCTTTGGAAGGTGGGGAAGGAAAAACAAAAATGAAAATCTGAAAAAGGGCTACGGCGTGAAAGGGTTAATCTTAATAGATTCCTTAACCTCATCTATTCTTATAGTCGAGTCATTCAGCCTCTATTCAGGAGATCTGATAGATAAATTAGGGAGTTGCAGACTGAGGTAAATAGATGTATAATCAGAATGCAATTGCGATCCGATATCCGCATTTGAGCAGAGCTGGAGATGAGACTTGGATATAAAAAAGTAGTCCAACCTCTCATACGAGGTATGTACCAGCGAATAAAAAGTATAGTATAATCCACCCCAGTAGGGTTAAAGCATCTCCAGACATAAACCAAGCCATAATTATACATATGCAATTTTTATCTCATTAGGGCTCTATATGATATTACCGACTTTTTGGAAGAGGAGTCGATTAGGGAGTCGATGACCACGTTGATGTCACCACCCAGAATTACCAATCCCTCTGAAACCATATCTACCAAAGCAAGAACATCACATAACTATACAAATTGACCAATATTCACAGCATATAAATTAGCAAAGGTAAGTATTTGCGAACCAATCCTACCCTTCAGGATGAGATAACGATTATCAGGGTCTTGTATATGCGAAAGATATACACTACCGTTCAAAAGTTTGGGGTCACCCAGACAATTTTCTGTTTTCCATGAAAACTCACACTTATATTTATCAAATGAGTTGCAAAATGACTAGAAAATATAGTCAAGACATTGACAAGGTTAGAAATAATGATTTTTATTTGAAATAATATTTTTCTCCTTCAAACTTCAAAATTACAGCATTGCAGACCTTTGGCATTCTAGCTGTTAATTTGCGGAGGTAATCGTGAGAAATTTCACCCCATGCTTCCAGAAGCCCCTCCCACAAGTTGGATTGGCTTGATGGGCACTTCTTGCGTACCATACGGTCAAGCTGCTCCCACAACAGCTCTATGGGGTTGAGATCTAGTGACTGCGCTGGCCACTCCATTACAGATAGAATACCAGCTGCCTGCTTCTTCCCTAAATAGTACTTACATAATTTGGAGGTGTGCTTTGGGTCATTGTCCTGTTGTAGGATGAAATTGGCTCCAATCAAGCGCTGTCCACAGGGTATGGCATGGCGTTGCAAAATGGAGTGATAGCCCTCCTTATTCAAAATCCCTTTTACCTTGTACAAATCTCCCACTTTACCAGCACCAAAGCAACCCCAGACCATCACATTACCTCCACCATGCTTGACAGATGGCGTCAGGCACTCTTCCAGCATCTTTCAGTTGTTCTGCGTCTCACAAATGATGTTCTGTGTGATTCAAACACCTCAAACTTCGATTCGTCTGTCCATAACACTTTTTTCCAATCTTCCTCTGTCCAATGTCTGTGTGCTTTTGCCCATATTAATCTTTTCCTTTTATTAGCCAGTCTCAGATATGGCTTTTTCTTTGCCACTCTGCCCTGAAGGCCAGCATCCTGGAGTCGCCTCTTCACTGTAGACGTTGACACTGGCGTTTTGCGGGTACTAGTTAATGAATCTGTCAGTTGAGGACCTGTGAGGCATCTATTTCTCAAACTAGAGACTCTAATGTACTTGTCTTGTTGCTCAGTTGTGCAGCGGGGCCTCCCACTTCTCTTTCTACTCTGGTTAGAGCCTGTGTTTGCTGTCCTCTGAAGGGAGTAGTACACACCGTTGTAGGAAATCTTCAGTTTCTTGGCAATTTCTCGCATGGAATAGCCTTCATTTCTAAGAACAAGAACAGACTGTCGAGTTTCACATGAAAGCTCTCTTTTTCTAGCCATTTTGAAAGTTTAATCGAACCCACAAATGTAATGCTCCAGATTCTCAACTAGCTCAAAGGAAGGTCAGATTTATAGCTCCTCTAAACAGCAAAACTGTTTACAGCGGTGCTAACATAATTGCACAAGGGTTTTCAAGTGTTTTCTAATCATCCATTAGCCTTCTAACACAGTTAGCAAACACAATGTACCATTAGAACACTGGAGTGATGGTTGCTGAAAATAGGCCTCTATACACCTATGTAGATTTTGCATTAAAAAACAGACATTTGCAGCTAGAATAGTCATTTAGCACATTAACAATGTATAGAGTGTATTTCTGATTAATTTAATGTTATCTTCATTGAAAAAAACTGTGCTTTTCTTTCCAAAAATAAAGAAATTTCTAAGTGACCCTAAACTTTTGAACAGTAGTGTATGGATGGCACATTTCTTTGAAAACCCCCACTCAGCCCTCTGGAAGCGGAGCTATTGCAACCACAATGGATCTAAACCGGAAAGTGACAAAATGACAAATTAGGGTAGTGGTCTTTTTTAAAATGTGTTTCTTGCAACATCAGAACACTACAATCAGTCTTCTTCAAAAAGGAGAAACTCTGGCACCTCTTCAAAGGGGAATTGAAATCTTTTACATTATATGATACTATCTTCAAAGAAGTCATTACATAGTATAATGGACACGATTAACAAAGAGTAGCCAATTAACATGCAATGTGTACGTAATACTATAAATGATAACAATGTATAAGAGCATAGCCAGAGGGGTGTGAGTGGGTCTCTTCCGGAAACATTAATCCTTGCATAATGTATGAAATATATGTCACATAGCAACAAAATTAGGAGTAAAATTATAGATAATAAGGGGAAGGATAACAGAAAAAATAAAGTCGTAGAACAAGTGAAGAACATAACTAAAGGGATTATGATAGCAAACATACCTAGGGGGAATTTGGTGACATTACCAATCTAAACAAGCCCATAAGGGCTGAGGTACCAGAATAGGCATAGAAGACAATGAGGCAAAATTCTAATCAATATCTGATTAAGAATGGCTGTGTCTTTCTCCTAATAATTTCTGCAGTGTTAAACGTCCTGACTTTCCCTTAATGCTCCTTTGGTGTCGTTACACTATCCCAAGGTTCCGTCTGGATAGTTGAGGGAAGAGATGTTAAATCCTTAATCGGCTCCAAATCCTCTATATCCATAGGATCAATATACAAGTGAGCGTAAGCTACATTCAGGTCAGAGGCTGAAGAAATAAACAGGCGACGACCTTCATGGTAAAAGGATAGGTCATAGGGGAAAGTCCATCGGTACATCGTTTTTGTTCCTCAAATGATCGGTTAATGGTTTCAGCAATTTCCTTTTCTGGAGTGTGGTGGCCGCTAAATCCCGAAATACTGCAGTAGAAGAGCCTTGTATAGAGAGAGGTGCAGAGTCTCTGGCCTTAGTCAGATTCTCGTCTTTAACTGTATAATTCAAAAAACAGCAAACCACCTCCCTCGGCGGGTCAGATGCTTTAGGCTTCGGGTGCAAAGCTCTAGGAGTCCTTTCAATAACAAAGTCCCCAGGTGCATTAAGGCCTAATATGGAGCGACAGAGGCCTTGTATGGTATCCATTATGGCATCTGCAAGGATCGTCTCAGGGATGCCTCTAAAACGCAGGTTATTCCTGCGATTCCTATTTTCTTGATCTTTCAAAGCACTGAAAGCCAAGTTTAGATGAGACTGGCATGAGGAAAAGCATTGCGTAGCGGTAGTATTAAATACAATATGGAGGCTTAAGTTGTTTCAAGTATCTCCACTCTCTAGCCTATATGGTGCATATCTTGTTTAAGGTCTGCCAAATCTCTCACAACTGGTTCTAAAGCTTTAGATAGTACCTTTTGAAAGAAGGTTCTCGTGAGCAGTAAATCACCGGAGGCTCCGCCTGCATCACTCTCCCCGTCCGAGGCCTCAGACATCTCTATCTCATGTGAGCCGCGTGGCATCGGCGCCATCTTGGAACTTTATGCGCTTGAACCCGTCGGTTTCTTTTTAAGGAATTTCTCCATATCCCCTTGAGAGGGCGGAAGTTTGGGGGTTTCAGGAACGTCTCTGGCTTTACTGCCACCAATTTTCACCATATTGGGGTAGAATATTGCATGTGCTATAAACGGGTTGCGGTGTAACTCGGAGATCAGTGGAATGTGTCCATACAGATCCGGCTCTGCGCCCTCGAAAAACCCTTTCTTGCTAATCTAAAGTATCCACTGGGTTGCGGTCATCTTTGCCCATTTGTGTTTTAAGATCTATGGTCTTCCTCTCACTCTGGTATCACTCTGGTGGAAGTACAACTCCCAGCATGTTCTTACAATTGATCATTATCAGACTACAATATCCTACAGATATACTGTGCCCCCAAAGCTATACTGTGTCACCATATGTGCCCTTACAAATATACTTTGCAGAGAAGATCCCAGACCAGACCTTAAAACAAATTCATACCCTAGATCCTAAGATTAACCCAGAGCAGACACCCAAATTAATTCCAACACAAGACCCCAAAATTCAGTCTCCAGAACAGAACCCAATATATAATGGCCTGTGCCGCCTCCCTTGAGACCACAGGTTCTACTGCTAGGGCAGTAGTCATGCCCCCTGAACTGCCATTGCCCCCATTGAGGTAGTTTCATCTCCCAATTCTGCTTTTTGAGAATCTATAGTCCTAAATTCTAAACTCTTGGTGCACAATAAATATTCTAAGTTGTTACTGGTGTGCCCTCAGGCAATTCCTTGTTGCCAATGGTTTTATCCAAAGCTTGTCCAGGCCAAAAATAAAAAGACTTTTAATGTTTAATATTTAAGCTACAAAGCAATTCCAGCCACATAAGATAGGAAGCTATTCTAGCAGCCATCTTAACCACTTCTACTGGTGCATCCTCCCTGAATCCAACTGCCATTTGCTAGAGAGGAATAGAAGCAAAAATCGGGCTTCACAATAGCAGAGGCCACCTCCGAAGTTTTTAGACATTCTGTCTTCCAAACATAGGGATATTTGAGGAGTTGAGAGGAGTCTTTAAAATGGTAAAATAGTCTTTCCCAACCACTTTCCTCACTAGGGCATCAATCTTTAAAATACAGTCTCAGACAGCTGTTATGTCCTTCTTAAAGGGAGACCTAAGATTTAAATAACGCAGCAGTTCTTCAATATCGTTTATTTTCAGCCTCTTTGGGATCCAATGACCTTAGGCTCAAATATTTACTTTATGACTTTAAAGCGGAATACTGAATGCAATTTGCCTTCAGACACCCTACTAGAGCCAGGAGTCACGCTCTTACCACCAAAGACGACTAGACCTCTTAACGAATCATGGACCTCAATTCATCTATAAAACTCATTTGACAAACTTTTTGAAGCTGGTGGTCAGATCTCGATTTCTGAGCACATTCCTTTTCTCTCTAATATTATAATTAATAGCTACCGCTGAGTGACAGCTTTCTCCCTATGTGCAGAAATAGGGAGAAAGCTGTCAATCAGCAGCTGGAGGGCAGGGGAAGCTGCAGCTCATTAACACGCCATATCCTTCCTCACATCGCTCACATCCTTTTGCAAAGTTTAAACTGTAAGTTCACAAAAATTACATAACATTCACACATAAGTGACAGACCGCTGAAATCAGCCAGTCTGTCACTACTGTACAGTTGTTGACAGGTTCCCTATAACTTAAAGTGTCTAACATGTCTATCAAGAAGCGCCAAATCTATCACATGGATTGCGGTCTTAATTTTCAAACAACATTAATAAATCTGCCCCAATGTATTTCTCCTTCACTTATAAATAGCCAGCATAACTGTATGAGTAAAACGTATTGCTGGGAGTTAAAAGAGCCGAATTAGCTTTATTCTAAGAAGGGGTTGTCCAGATGCAATATCCAATTAAAAAGGTAGGGTAACCTGAAATCTGCTACCATTGTGGGCTGCTGCAGGATGAACGTGGTGTTTACGTACCTCCAACTTATTTGTAATACACTCTTTGCAGCGGGTCTCAGCTTTGCTTACTAGAGAGGGGTCCCGAGCAGGGGAGGCATTCATACACCCCAATAGGGCATATGGATCCTTTAATGTGGTTCACAATGTTAGTACAGTCTTTATTAAACAAAGAAACCCTAAAGAGGTTGTAATGTAATATAAAATTGATGGCCTATCTTCAGGATAGGCCAGCAAAATCTGATCGGTGGAAGGCCGACTTTTGGCACCTTCACCGATCAGCTGTTTGAAGGAGCTGCGGTGCAGCTGCTCATTACTGTAGAACAATGTCACACTTGTAGTGGCGATTGAAAGGGAGAAAATTATAATACTGTGAACCACCGCCAAAAGTGTGACTGCGTTTTAAATTATGGCGCAGAGTAACGATTTAGTGGAAGCCGGTCCCTTCAAACAGAAGATAGGGGTGCAGAAAGTCGGACCAATACCGATGAGATATTGATGACCTATCCAGAGGACAAACCCTTATTTTAACACTTATTTAAGCTTAGATTTGTAAATAAGTTACTGGTTTCAGAATAGTTTACCAGAAGTCTAAGTAACACATTTGGTCACATTGTGTAAATAAAAAGGAAACTGGGCAAAAAGAGGATACTTGCAATGAAGCATTTTTTTTTTTAACTAGCTTTAGTGGGGATCGGTCAGCTGAATATGCTGCCCTAAGGGCAGCATATTACAGTTACCGGTCCATACTCCTTTTAATAAAACAACACAAAAAAATAAAAATATGAATCCATTGTATTGCTGAAGGAAGTCCTCATATCGCTCTTATATTGCCCTTCTCCTCGGTGGCTGCCAGATTGCTGTGGATATTTGCATACACAGCAGCCGGTTAGTCACTGTGAGAGGGGCAGGTGGATCCCCTCCGGAATACAGCGGTCTCATAACTGAGTTCACTGTATTCTTTTATTGCTGCTATTACAACATTTTTTGTGTGCTGTTTTGGATTATAAGAGTACCAACCTGTAGCTGTAATCTGCTGCCCTTTCATAGGGCAGCATATTCAGCTGACGGATCTGCTTTAAAAGAATGACAGGTGTAATCAGGTTGGTTCCCACAGGCAACTCCTTCACTTTTTCTCTGCACTAGTGTTCATTTTCTTGCTCTTCTACCGAGCGGTTACAATTTGATACAGCAACATTATAAACACAATGTGAACAAGCTGCAAGACCTTTAAAATGTAATGGACATTTTCAGTTTTAAAGAAACATGAAGTCAGAATCAAAGTGAAACAAATTATTGATTTTCAGATCAAAAAAGCAATGTTCTGACATTCGAAAGAAAAGTGCAATATCACATTTCATCATCTACTGCTATATTTACGATCAGGGGAAGATATTCCGCTAGCCATTTGTAGAATGTCAAGGATCCAATTTCCATTCAATTCTCCCAGTAAAAGCATGGGGTTTTCTCTTAGTGTATATTCACATGCAGCAGACTTTTTGAAGAAATTTCTGCAACTGAAAATCGACTATATACATCTGGATGGTGTTGTTTCTGCTTAATACACGTTAACTTCTTAAAGCTCAATTCAGATGAATGGGAAAGACACAAACTTCTGCAACGGATCTGCCCCGCATGAATGTACCCTTATTAGACCTCTATTTCAACACTTTCAAGAATTTCCTATTCACAAATTTGCTTTCCTACACAAATATTTTCTTCAAGGTTGTTGTTTTCTAAATTGCTATTAGTTTACATTAAAAGTAATAAAACATGTATAAACACATTTATGCTCTCCAGTCAAGAAAGGATAGTAGTCACTGAACATCATAGGATCGCAATAAAACCCCCCACAAAAAAGGCGTCTTTTTTCCAAGCTGCACAGAACTGTTCGTCGTGCTCGCGGTCCCTGACCGCTGGCACGTCCCACTTAGCAGCCGCAACGGAAGGCTGTTTCTTCATGCTGGCGTCTCCCTCCCCAGAGACGTCGGCACATGCGGCTGCCGCTCTTCTCTGTGTCCAGTAGGGAACTCACTCCTTGCCTTAAAGGCACCTGTGTAAGTTCCCCAGCCAATGCCCTTACACCCTGGACTTAAAAAAGGGCTCTGCCATTTCTCTCCTTGCATGAGCGTTGTTGTTGTCTTCTCACGTTAGTTAAGCAAATGGTCCCTTAGTTGTATCCTGTTGCCAGTATTCCCGTATTCTGCTTCCCGTATCCTGTGTTTGTTCTTGAGCTGAAGTCTGGTGTTGGAGTCATTCTGGTGTCATCTGCCTTGTCCGGTTTCATCTGCCATGGCCGGTGTCATCTGCCACATCAAGGGTCATCTGCCACGCAGCGGTGCAACAAATCATCTATGCCAAGGCATCTGTTACACCTCGTGTCTGTCTGTACTCTCATACAAGTACTCTTGTGCTTAGACTTTCCATTGACTGTTGTTTGGTCAGCTGTCCCTCCGCTACGGCGGAGCGGCCTAGCGGGTCCACATACCCTGGAATCGTGACACTGTATGTCACTGTACAGAGTCCAGATTAAATAGGTGAGATGAAGAGGAAACATGGACAGAAAAAGAAAGATAAAAGGAAAATAATTAGAAGAGAATAAGCAAAGAGAGCATGAGTGAGAGAGTGGCTTACAAAGGATTTTGGAAACAAGCTTATTCATCTCTTTGTAACTGATTTTACGTATTTTAGAAACTACAGAGATAGAGGGCAATGAAACAGTAGTGCGTAGAGAATTGCTTACAGAAGTTATCATTTTCCTTGTCTATCACAATTAATTATTACAGACAATACCAAAACATATTGACAAAATGTTTAGCTCCAGCATGTGAGGAACGTAGGTCAATAAACTCATTTACCTAAAACTACTGATATATTTTACCAACAATAACTGTAGGAAAAAAAAATGCATTCATTTCTTCATAAAAATTCTGTAATCTATTTAAAACCGATTTAAAAAACAAAACAAAAAGACCCCCTGGTAAGTCTGGATAATTAAGATTGACAAATATATCTCTTGGTCTCAATGGGGGATTTATGTTTTACAAATTTTTTCTTAATATACTCACCGCCTTCACACATTTCAGACACTTAATGTGTTATTTGTGTCATTCTCTTCATTAAAATCTAAAATATTGGTGGTGCCCAGCTTTTTCTTGAGCATTTTGCTAATTACCGAGAGGGAGAAGAGAGGATAAACTGAGATTTCTTGCAAATGACGAAAAAATCTGGAATTTGATTTACCACAGAACATCAAGTTGTTTATCATTTCTAGCTTTAAGGCTTACAAAATGTTGCACACTTGAAATACATAAAGATCAGTTGAAATAAACGAAGACATTTGGGTGAGCTAGCTCCGCCTTTAGCTTCAGGTAGCGTAAAACATGTTTGCCTAGGTATTATTCATAAGGTATACACAAATATAGTAATTACTAACAAGCATGGGTAAATCGCTCAGTAGGTAAAGTTTGTTCTATTACGCAGTCATAATGGAGCCTACAAAATGTTGTTTCTTCAAATCAAGAAAACAGATTCACATATAACACAGAAGTTCTGGAATAAAATTACAAAGGCAAACTTCTGAAAGCATGTTTGCAGTGCAGTTACTTTTTTTTCTTCCAAATTTCAATTGTAGGCGATGTTGACATGTAAAACATCTGTTGCGGATTTTCGGTGCAGATTCCACAAGTACAGTACAATACATGTGAATAGGGTTTTCACCTTTCATATGTAGCAGATTTTTCCACTGTGGATTTGAAAATCTGCAGGATGCCTATTATGTCATAGATTTACGGCAAATACTAGCAAGGCAAATCCGCAGCAAATATGTAGGACATAATGTAACAGTGGATTTTTTTTTTGGCAGTCTTAACTTACCCTTTTCCTTAAGTATGAAGCTTTCCTTATGACCTCTCGCTTATCTTTTGGATCCAATTGCCCCTTTACCACAAGTAGGCAGAATGAACTCCGCTTTTAGTAGCATTCTAATGGTCTAAAAAGCTAACTGTATTTTATAAAAATATGAAGAAAATAAAATTCTATAAGATTCCATTTGGAGGATTCTCTGGTCAGGGAAGAAAATTGATTTCATAAATTCCATAAAGGGATGTCATGATTAATCCCTTTAAATTGGCTTTCTGATAAAGGACCATCTATGGACCACTAGAAGGCTAAGAATCTGATTTATTGTGCGTGCAGCAAATGTTCCACGTTTCCTACAGACTAATATCAACACACACACGCAAAAGCGTAGCAAAAAAGTGCTACTTTTTGTAGGGTTAACACATTCTGTAGATGGCACACTATCAACAACATTGTCATGCCAAAACAGCTTTAACCAGTTCAGGACCGGGCTAGCCGTTGTTACACGAGTTAATTAAACAGCTATAACTTTTTTATTTGTTGGAATGGCGATTTTTATCGTTTTTTATCATTTTTATACACATCCTTCTTGCTATTTTAGAAATTTTAGGCTTAAAGTTTGAAAATAATAGTAAAAAAAGAAGCTTTTTTACATTTTAGCAATTTTTTTCTGGTAAATAGTTTTATCCTAAAATAGACCTTTTATTTGTGATCGTCATTGTCTACTGTAAATTTTAAAATATGTCTATTTTAGGGTAATTGGCACATGGCCAGCGTTACGACAATGATTGGCGGGGAACTTTTTTTTGGGGTGGGTATTTTATGTGTATTATAATTTTTTTTTGCACTTTACTTTTATTTTTTTTATTACTATGGTCTGTCCCTCAAAGGTCAGAAAAGACCTTTGGGGGACTTTATCATTTTTTTTTTCTTTCTTCTTTTTCACCATGTTTTTCCACTGTAACTGGGGCTGCACAGCAGTCCCAGTTACAGGCGAAATCAGCCCTCTTAGGCCTAATTCACACGAGCGTATTTCATAAGGCACGTCACACGGACCTATGCAAGTCAATGGGGCCATTCAGACATTCAGTGTTTTTCACACAGCGTGTGTCCGCTGCGAGAAACTTACTGCATGTCCTATACGTGTGCGTTTTTTGCGCATCACGCACCCATTGAAGTCAATGGGTGCGGGAAAATCACGGACAGGAGACGGACGCAGATCCGTGTGCTGTGCGTGATTCACGCAACCGTTGCTAAAGGAATGATTTTGAAAAAGAAAAACACCTCCCTCAGTTTATTTTGCTGACGTGAAACGCGTGACATACTGATGAAATACGCGCGGAAACCGCGTCGGAAAATGTGCCAAAAAACAACCGAAAATGCCTCCCATTGACTTCAATGGGAGGCAGAGGCGTTTTCTTCCCACGAGCGGAAAAACCGTCTCGCTGGAAAAAGAAGCGACATGCCCGACATGCCCGGGCGTTTACGTCTCTGACTTCCCATTGACATCAATGGGAGGCAGAGAAAGCGTATTTTGCGGCGTTTTTTGCCCATCAGCGCTCAATGGCCGCAGGCGAAAAGCGGCGTGCAGGCAGAGCAAAATCTGCCTCAAAATCCCAAACGGCAATTTGCCTCAGATTTTCTGCCTGCAAAAAACTCTGTGTGAGCCTTATAGTGACTATTGTCACTAATAGGGCTGTGCTAGGTCTAGTTAGACCCAGCAGCAGCCTGCCACTAACGGCATCCTGGCGATCATGTGCCGCTGCCTCTATTCATGTACACAGCGCTCATTGAACGCTGTGGTTAAGAAAACAGAGAAGGTAGAAGCTGCGAAAGCTGCTTCGATCTTCTCCTCAGGGTCCCCGGCAGTCACTGACTGCCAGAGACCTGACAGTCAGTAGCCCGATCGCTCTCCCAACAAGCTAAAACCCGCGCCGTAGATAGTCTATGGCACAGGTTTTAAGGACCCTGACTGCCGGCCGTAAATACACAGCCAGCAGTCGGGAAGCGGTTAATGGACAGTTCCTATATTTTCCTAAATGTGTTAAGTGTAATAACCATACATATAGAAAAAAACCTCTGCGGGGGCTAAGACTAACGAATGCAGTGTATTCAGATTATTTTGGTTTACTGCTACTGCCACAATAAGGCGACTTCTTTTAAATGGGTCCCTAAGCTAGGAAAAGACCTGTCAAGAACTCTGTAGAACGGAAAATTTTAATCAACAAATTATGAAATCCTATGAGCGCCAAGTGACTTATCTATCCAACTATATTTGAAAAAATTGGACATCAGGTCAGGTTTTACCGTGGAAGAACGGTTTAGGGCTATTGCAGTAGATACGTGTAATAACACAAGAAACCCTAAATTGAAATTGCAAACTAACATTTTCCTAATACCTAAATATGTTTGTTTTACTTTCTCAAGGCACCAAATTAACATAATTTCTTCTAAAATAGAATTTCAAATTATTAGTGTATTGTTTCATATGATATTTGAATAACGACCTGTAGCCTAGTCAGCATTCATAATATCTTATATCGCATAAAACAAAATCATACAATCAAAAGAGAACATGACTACGTAGTACATACTTTAAGACTATTTTTTAATTCTTGTAATCTATATATAGATAGATGTGTAGAACATGTTACTCTAGATGAAATATTCCAAACAGTTGTTCACATAGATAGTGAGTAACATTGAATGTCTTTGAAAAGTTGTTGATGCAAATCGACATTGGTCAGAAACATCATGCAGCAAATGTTTGCTGCCTGAGTGGTTAAAGTGATCCCACAGTGGATTTTGATGTTAAGGGGGTTTAACACTGGGTGATTATCGTGCAGACGAGTGTTCACAGAACGCTCCTTGCCAATAATTGCCCTGTGTAAACAGGGCAGCGATCACCAGATGAATGATCAAACGCTCGACCATCTGCTGATCAGATCATTATAAAAAAGGGAAATATTTTCGTTGTCGGCAGCACATCTCCATGTGTAAACAGGGAGACGCACTGCCGACATGATAATAATGTATGGGGGCGAGCGATCGGAGTAACGACTGCTTGTTCCCATCCATAGCTCCGTGTGACAGGAGCAAACGAGCGCCGATCAACGATGTCTCCCTGATCGGCGCTCGCTGCTTCGTCCGAGTGTTGGCCGGTGTAAACGGCCCTTTACTGATGTGCAGGGACAATCAGCAATATGTACTGTACATATCAGACAGAAGTATTCATAGATTGTAAGCGCTTTTGCGAGCAGGGTCCTCAGTCTTCTTATTTGATTTGTTAATTAGTTTTATCACTATGTAATGTCTCATATTGACTCCCTCTGAATAGTAAAGTGCTGTGGAATATGTTGGCGCCAAATTATTATTCTTAGTTTTGCTTGTGCCTACTCTGCTATACACAGCCTATCATTTTCCTTAAAACATACCCAATAAACACACCTCATAATGTTGTGCTACATTCTTAATACATAATGTAGCAATCTCCTAAAACCAAATATGCAATCCTGCCATTTGTCTGAAAATCTGAAAATCCAACAGCTGCTAAATATCGCATAAATACAATTGCTTGTATTTCTTAGCACATTTTTGAATAAAGACAATCGTATAGTTAACATGCAATATTTCCCAAAGCGATAGTACATTTAAATTTATAAAGCATACTCTATTTCCATAGATTATTACAATCATGAATCAAAAGAAAAAGAATGCAAAGTATAAGCAATAAACAATACATTTTTAATGGACCCTTGGAGGTTTGAGTGCCATTTGTATTATATTCAGAATAGAAAAAGCAGTACAAAAGGTTTCATTTTCCTTCACAAACAACGTAGCAGATGAATAATTTTTTTTAGTCTCCTCGTTTCTTATGCATACTTGACATCTTGCTACATAATAATGCATGAACAGTAAACATGTGTATGTAAAAATGGAGTAAACTGCAGTTACGGTTTTCAACCTGTTCATTGGGTTGCTCACAAAATAATAAATTATTACCTTACACTATGTCATTCAGAAATAAATGCATTATGAAACAATACGAGATAATATTCTGTTATAATAAGAGATCAAATAAAGCTATAACCCTAATGTGCAAAAAGCAAAGAATACATGAAAATAAAGGAGTTCTCTATGTTCATAAAAGCAATTGGGACAGTGTGCAACATTCTAATATACACCCTGTCCCAATGCGGACTCATTGCAATGGTCACAGGGCTATTGGGAAATAAAGTTCCCCTTCCTCTCTCTGGGTGACTCAACTTAAGAACACAAAAGGTTCGAGTCAGTAGACTAAGGACAGATGCCTAAGACCGGGTTCCCACTGGTCGGATACGCAGCCTAAAACTGTGCAGCGTATTCGACCTGGAACCCGTAGCACATTCCGTCCGTAAAACCGCACCACATTGTGGTGCGGCTTTTCTGGCTGAATTTCTGGTGCAGAAAGCAGTGCTGAAAAAAACCCAAAATATTTCTACTTACCCCCTCCCTCTCTTCTGTGTGTAGTCCGGCCTCCTAAGATGACGTTGCAGACCATGTGACCGCTGCAGCCTGTGATTGGCTTCAGCAGTCACAGAGGATGAAACGTCATCCCAGGAGGCCGGACTGCAGGAAGAAGCAGGGAGTTCTGAATAAGTATGAATTATTTTTTCCCCCCGAGTTGCGATATTTGTGTCAGAATCGCTGCGATCTTGCCGCAAATGTCTCAACACTTGGCTTTCTGTTGCGGGTTTTGCATCCCCTTTGAATTCAATGGAGAAAACCTGCATCAGTAATGCAACGAAAACGAAGCATTAATATATTTAATTGCTGCAGATTTAAATTCCGCACCACAGGTCAATTTAACTCTTTACACTTTGGGGTTTTTCCACAGCGTGGGCATGAGATTTTCTAAATCTCATTTACTTTGCTGCTACTGTAAATGCTGAAGAATTTCCGCACAGAATTCCATTGCGAAAATTCAGCAGCATTTATGCTACGTGGGAACCCGGCCTAAGGGTCAGGATCTAAATGTAGTAGGGATGCTAGCACACTATAAATACGGTAGCATATCAAAACCAAATATTCACACAGGCGCAACTAGAAATAGCATGTTAAGAGCAAGGTCACTATACACATATGGAGAATGTCCATAGCTAAAGCATTTATAGCTGAGCAATTGAAAGAGTTTCTTGGACCAATGAAAATCCTATGGCTCACTGGTATAATTTTTTAGGAAAGTGTGAGTTGGGTAAAGGTGTTGGTCATATTAAATGGGTTCTCTCATGTGGACTACCTCTGTTCATATGGTCTGTTAAAGGGGATATCTTATCAATCATTTTCGTACCAAAAGTTCTAAAATGATGTTAATAACTTTTTTTAAATAATTTACAGAGTTTCTAGCATATAAAAAAAACTTTTGCATAATGTTTTGCTTTGGGGCTACTAATTTGTGTGTTGGGGGTGGCTGCGGAATCAGTCTCCTCTCCACTCTGGCAGTTGACGATATAGTCCCTTCCTGTCTTCTCAGCTATATTGCCATGCAACTACAGGGGCTCTGTTCCTTACCTGACAAGCAGGGCAGAATTCTATTTCTATTGGCTGTTCTGCAGTAAACAGAGAATCACTATGCAGAGACCTGGCTGTTAGGAGAGTGACTGAGTATGCGTGTCCGCCAACACTTAGCCCATTAGGTGAACGTGCACATTGCTAAATACTTTAAAAACCAGGTGGCGCCATACTATGTAAGCAAATGTCATAACACTTCACTGCATCATTTACATCATGTAAATAGCAAACATTGTTCATTTTTTATGATCTATACAATAAATATGATGTTTAATGGCGGCAAAACTCCTTTAAGGAATATGGATGTAATAGAGAGGGTCTGAGCAAAGAATTGAGACTATAAAAATAGAGCAGTTCCCACTCTGACTCGGCACAACTGTGTTATATTCACACATATAAAAATTAATGGCTTTATGCAGATTGAAGAGAAGTCAGACCTGCAACAGTCCTCTGATCGCTGCTTTGGTTTTAGTCTAATAAGGGTATTACTAGTAAGAACAACCCCTTTAATTTTACTCAGAAGATATATATATACAACACATACATACATATAAACTTTAATCCTTCCACCCAGAACAAAAAATATCCATATACTGTACAGAAGTATATCATAAGATAGAGCTGAAGGTAAGTTTGGCAATTATGTTCCCTTTAGTTTATACAATATTTTCTATCAAATAATCTTAAATATAGGTTCCTCCATACTTTTTTTTTTTTTTGCTAAGTGACAAGTGCAGCTATATTGGTTGTCCACTTTAAGTTATTTTCTTAGAAAAATATGGTTAACCTGTCCCTTTGTTATAGACATTACATGCAGACAAAATAGTTCAGTTGCAGAGATACTAACTTCACAGAAAATGACGATAAAGTGGTTGCACTAAACTGAAAAAGAGCCAACAGTTTTGTCAAATGTTCTTACTAGTTAACACCTTCATTCAATATGAATTTATATTCTTTTGTCTCTTCATTGATCCACTGTATCTGTAGGACAAAAATATGTGGAAGGCAAACTACCGACAGCATGTGACAGGTATCCAATATCAGTGAACAGGACAAGGTGAAGGTGAAATTATAACAGATGGAAAGGGCAGCTGGCCTATGGCAGATTACAGAACTAATATTTAACAGCTAATAACCTATATGTGCACAAAATAAAATATCACTGTGCCTTATACCGTAATGGTTAATGCCATTAAATACGTCTATCTTATCAGGAGGGTAAGAAATACAAAAAAGTTAAAATGAGAAAAATATGTTCCTGGTTAGGGCATGACCACACATGGCGGAATTCCTCCGCATCAATGCCGCACAGAATCTGCGTTGCAGATTCTGCAGCGGATCTGCACAAAATGTGCAGAAAATTGATGCGGACTGGCCGCTGCGGACTGCAGGAAAAGTGCTTCTCTTCTCCCTATTCAGTGCAGGATAGAGAGAAGGGACAGCACTTTCCCTAGTGAAAGTCAAAGAAATTCATACTTACCGCCCGTTGTCTTGATGACGCGTCCCTCTTTCGGCATCCGGCCCGACCTCCCTGGATGACGCACCAGTCCATGTGACCGCTGCAGCCTGTGCTTGGCCTGTGATTGGCTGCAGCCGTCACTTACACTGAAACGTCATCCTGGGAGGCCGGACTGGAGACAGACGCAGGGAGTTCTCGGTAAGTATGAACTTATATTTTTTTTTTACAGATACATGTATATTGAGATCGGTAGTCACTGTCCCGGGTGCAGAAACAGTTACTGCCGATCGCGTAACTCTTTCAGCACCCTGGACAGTGACTATTTACAGACGTCTCCTAGCAACGCTCCCGTCATTACGGGAGCCCCATTGACTTCCTCAGTCTGGCTGTAGACCTAGAAATACATAGGTCCAGCCAGAATGAAGAAATGTCATGGTAGTAAAAACAATACGCTCCGCAGCACACATAAGATCTGCGGACTTCATTGCGGAATTTTGACTCTCCATTGAAGTCAATGGAGAAATTCCGCCATGAGTCCGCAACCAGTCCGCCACTGCTCCGCAACAGACAGAGCATGCTGCGGACACCAAATTCCGCTCCGCAGCCTATGCTCCGCAGCGGAATTGTACGCATCGTGTAAACGAACACTGCTAAATTAAAGTGAAAGTCAATGGAGAAATGGCCCCGCTGCGGATTAACGCTGCGGAGTGTCCGCAGCGGAATTTAAGTGAAATTCCGCCATGTGTGAACCCGCCCTTAAACTCCATTCATACTGCGTATGGAGGGGGGCATACATCGTAAGCGCTAGAAAAGCTTCTGGTGCATATACTGAATGGTGGTCTGGACTGGGTGGAGAAGAAAAGGAAAATGAACAACTCCATACAGAGAAGACTTCACCTGTGAGAAAATAGTCTGCATATCTGGTCACTCTACGGAAGTTTATTGATCTTTGTGAAGTGATAGCGTACACTTGTCCCTGACTGAAACGGGAGCGCGACCAAACAAAAGCAAAATTTGTCACATCGAAACCACTTGAAAAAAAAAAAAGCTCCCAAGCTCAGGAACTTAAAGATGAATTACACAGTATGTGGATTTCACATGTAAGGCAACACGGGATTACATATCAGCATGTAATTTAACGGACAGAATAATTAGGAGAAACAAAGTTTCTTTTAACGCTTGCCTGGGATAGCCACAAATCTGTCCTAAAATACAAATGCTATTTTATCATTCTAAAGATGCAGATTGAAAACAAACAGAAAATATATCAATTCTCCAAGTTGGTGGGACTTGCCAGCTGGTAATCTGGAAGCCATATTAGATATCTGTAGTTGTGGAAGCCTTGGCGTAACTTTCGCAAGTTGCGGAATCGTTCGTCGACACTATGAAGGTCTTCCAGATGTCGCTATTAGCTTTAGGTCTGCCTACCATCAAGCCACTTATGCATGTAAACTTGCTTGGCCTCAAATGTGCTGTAGCTCCTGAGTTAATTGTCACATTTTCTATTGTCACACTTTATATAGTTGTTTTAGATATACAAATAGTTTGTATTGCGTTAAAGATTTTTTATATTTTTTTTGCATTCTAGATATCTTGTATGGTTTCAAGGGCCTGCAATTCCATTAACATCTGTATTGCTGATATCTTTCTTGAATAAAAACAGATTGAGAAAAAACAAACAAACAGAAAATGACAAAGTGCAGTCAAGATGGTAGATCTCTTGACCTTTTCCTATCACCTTTCTGTGCGTAAGGCTATGTTCACACTTGCATTGTGGTTTTAATTTATAATGGAAGCCATGCCTGATCTGTCATATGACTGATGCCACCGGTGTCCGACAGACCCTATAAACGATAGACACCAGGCATATAAGTGAAGACAGGAAATATTGCATGCAACTCTATATTACCTGTCAATTTTGCCGGAATCTGTAATGGAGGCTCCGTATGGTGCCTGTGACACAGATATGAACAGATCCTCGTTAATGAGCCATTTAATTATTTGGTATGATAGATCTTTCATTAGAGCCTGAGCATAATATGTAGTTTTGAGGTCTTGATGGGCAAAGGAAAATGTGGGAATAAAGCCAAAAATGAATTATATCTGTGTATGTATCATATAAACCGAGGGCTAACTGATCCAAAATTGGTCAGAGGATTCTAGGACACAGACTAACTTCCTGTCAACTGGTGAGCGTGGCACAGACGGCAGATCCCTGTACTTGTTCTCCTTGTAATTAAGTTTCTGTAAGTTTTCTACTTAAAACGTATAAATAAACTGGTAAGTTTCTCTTCATTTTCTAGCCATTTTGTTTAGAAATAACATAAGTTGTTTTGAAAGCCAATATTAATGGGAAGAAACGACGTTATATTGCTACTGTAACTCAACTCTTTAAAAACCTGCAAGCATCCTAAATTATTCAAAGTAACCAAGCGCAATACCATTCTGCAACTAATGCTTTCATCCACAGAGTTATCATGATGGATTTCACAGATAAAAAGGCACATTTTGCTTCAATTACACTGAGCGTTTCGTGAAACTGCTTCTTGTGATTCCATATTTGTCCAAGGAATTAGTCTACCTGGATTGATGACCATAACAAGAAGATGTCTCATATATAATGGACAAGGTTATTTCCTTCCTGTAGACAGTAGGAAGGTTGAGAGAGAAATTGCCATTTCGGGTCCAAACCATAACAAGACCCTGTACCAAAACACTAACAATTTGGTGCATTTTTCATTCATGGACAATTCTATTTCATGGTGTCAACAAACAGACCATCGACAATCCCTTTAATTTCTTCTGGTCTTCAATTACTTAGGAAAAAAAATACATGTTCTAAAGTCCATTATAAAGGGTACGGATGTGTGAGAAACACTGCTGAAGCTGAATGTAAGTACTTACACCATAGAAAGTTTTAAGCATGACATCTCTCATAGGCAAGTTATCCCATCATTAACATTGTAGAACTTAGTAATCTGAGGATCGCTGCCACACTGCACAGTGTGTCTGCTAATGGTAGTACAGGAATTTAAACCCCAACTTTATTTCAAAGCCAGCCAAGGCTGGATGATCTAATTAATCTCAAGTCTATAGAATAATATAGTACACATTAAAGAATAACAGGGCATTAAAAGTAACCAAGACTGTCCTATACTTAATACAATTGTATAGAGTGAAACTTTTAAAAAAGATGGCATGAGAACCTCCCAATCTACAACAAATTTTTTGTTATATATTTTTTAATTCCCTTGAATGTACATGAATCACCTCCCTGATTCTGCGCCATGCTGTGTTGTGTCCCGGCATCACTCTGCTGCCCTCCAGTGGCTGCCCTGGGGATTACATGCTTGTCCGCGTCCAGCCTCCACAGGAACCAGTGCAGCCCTATCTGTGGCATATTTAAAGGGATTTTGCAATGTTGACCATGCATGCACATCAGGTTAGTGCATTTTGTCCTTAGTGTTATTGTGTGTATTTTTCATCCAGACCCTGGTTAAGAACTTGCTACATCCTGACTATTCTCCTCCCTTGTCTTTAAAAAAAAATATTTGCCCGATATCTTACTGTAATGTTCTTTTCATCAACACGGGTTCAGTGTCCAACTACGATTTGCTTATCCCTTGTACTTTTACTCATGTTGGGATACCTTCCTAGCTTTAATGCTTTGCTATTCTCTCTACTCCTTGTCTCTGCATGGTGTTCCCTGCATCACACTTAACTTCAATGGGTGACTATTGCGGGGGCGAACACATGGAGATCCAACCGGTCAAGTCCATACCTCCGCAAGGAGGTTAAGAATTTAGAATGGGAGCCTTTCTTTAATTCTACACCCTGGTTTAGCCAGTGCCAAACTGGTTGCAGCACAGAGGTTTACTAATTCATGGAGTTTCCATTACTACCCATGGCATAAATAGATGAATAAAATAACAGAAGTACTTTTGTATTTATAAAAGTCATTAATTTTTAAAGGTTTGTTTTGAATGTCGATTTTTGAAGACATATAAAAAAAAATAAATATGCGAAGACATTTAAAAAAAAACACAACATTCTAACTAGGACACAAATTACAACACCTTATAGTAAGAAATTATCACTTTACTATTTTTACATGGGGTGTTACGTGGTTGCTGCACTAATATCATAAAGTTGGCTATATATGATCTTTTACCTATTCTGGTACATGCATCTCGCTATCACTTTCCTAGGAACTTTACATGCCAGCAACATCCAGCTGAAAGCTAATGCCTTGCATCATATTAGGACAATCTAAGCTGTGTTTGAGTAAACTAATATTTCAATTATACTTTATTGGTAAACCCTATACCGTTCTTGGTCCAAAAAGCACATTTGTCTGTTAACACAGACGTTTGTAGGCTCCCAATACATATCTTCTCCTTACGTCATGAAATACGCAATAGTTTCAGTTACCAGGTCACTGCCATTACCCTGTCAATAGACTGTCACAATGTTTGCAGTGCCAAGTGACCCATCTTTTTCAGTTGCAAACATTGCGATGTGGCTACAGGACTAAAGACCACTTAAATGAAACTTTCGAAAGACATGCAGAAAAAAAAGTCTGTATCCATTTGTAAATATGTCTTTGCTGAAATTTAAGTTAAATCTGAGCATCAAACAATTAATACCAAAGTGTTTTTTACTTTATAAGCTCCGGATGATAACATGTGTTGCAAACATGCAGGTAGAAATAGTTCTATAATACTAAGTCAATAAACATATGAAGGATTTTATTTGTAGGTTCTCATACCCCATTGTGGGTAAAATATTTGAGGGTTATCTAAGAGATGCTATTCTCGAGTGTGTTGCTATTCTCGAAAGCAGTGGGTTTTTTGAGGGATCATTCCTGTCAAAGCAATCTGATTAGCTTCCATGAGGAGGTAAGTTCTACACTGGACCTTGGTTTGGGGCCGTTCACATATATCCGTTGTCCCTTTCAGTTTCCCACCTTTGCAGAAAAGCCGGAGGGAAACTGATGCTAGAATGGATCCCATAGCTTTCTATGGAATCTGTTCTGGCACAGGGGACATCGATTGTGGCGCCGTACGGTGCTAGACCTGTGTAGAAGCTGGGTCCAAAAACTTTATCTGCAGAGTTTTTGGGTCCGGCTCCCAGGGAGGCTCAGTGCCGTATCCTATTTTAATTAACTGTGGCCGGATAAATGTTGGGTGCTGCCGCATCCATTTACCAGCAGTACCCGGCAGGAGGGCGAATGTGAGTAGGAGCTGAATTTAGTGACACCCCCCCCCCCCCGTCCCGTAGATCGTGCCACTGCAACTGTGACCGGGGATTCCCTCCAGGAGGAGCCCCGGACGCCATTGTTCATATATGGACAGTGACGTCAGGGGTTCCCGCTAGGAGCGGAATCCCCAGTCGTAGCATTGCCGGCGATTCCGCTCCAGGCAGAGCCCCTGACGTCCTATCTATATATGGACAGTGACGTCAGGGGCTAATCCCTGAGCGGAATCCCCTGCAACAGTGTCAGTAACACCATACCTCCCAACTGTCCTGGATTCAGCGGAAAGGTCCCGGATTCCGGGCGGTGTCCCCTGTTCCGGGGGGCCGGGGTATGTCTCGTTATTAACTGTATCTGCATCCTCAGGATGCAGAAACAGTTGAATCTAATACTGAAGCAGGGAACCATGAGCTCCTTGCATCAGAATTAGTTCCGAGCGGAGGAGCAGAGGACTCTCCTTGCATAGCGCTACTTTAAGCGCTGTGCTCGGGGAAGCCCTTGACGTCACTGTCCATATATGCAAAAAGGGAAAGGAAGTAGCACCCCAGCAAAGATTTCAAGAATCACTGCTTCACAAAGGCTGCATTGAGCAGCTGAAACGTTGCATCATCTCTGTTTCACAAATGGGAGAATAAATCTGGAGTCTTGAAATCTTTGCTGGAGTGCTGCTTCCTTCTCCTTTTTGCATCTACATTGTGGGCATCCACCAGTCGGATTCCTAGAAGCTGGCACCAATTTCGACCCTGGAGGTTTAGTTCTGCTGTGCTGCACACATTTCTACTTTTTTGCTGTCCATATATGGACGCTTATCTCAGTGGCTACTGACTGAGCGGAATCCCGTTTGACGATTATCTGGCCGGGGATTCCGCTCCTAGAGGAAACCCCTGAGATCACTGTTCATATATGGACATTGACGTCAGGGGCTCCTCCTGGAGCGGATTCCCCGGCCAGAGTCGGCAACGGTGATTTCACTCAAGGAGCAGCCACGGACGTCAATGTCCATATATGGACAGTGACATCAGGGTTTCCCTCTAGGAGCTGACCCCTCGGCCTATGCTCTGGCTGGGGATTCCGCTCCTAGATGGAGTCCCAATGGCACTATCTGCAGGTGGGAGTAGTGCTTTCTACAGGGGGGGTTGCACTATCTTCAAGGGGGTGTGGCACTATCAACATGGACACTGTGGCACTATATAGGGGCTCTATCTAGATGGGCACTGTGGCACTATCTACAAGGGCACAGGCACTTTATATGTGGGCACTGGCACTAGGGGAAGCTTTGGGGGCATTATACTGTATAAGGGCAGGTAGGGGGCATTATACTGTATGGGAGCAGCTATGGGGGCATTATGCTGTATGGGCGCATTAAGCCGTATGGGGCAGCTATGGGGCATCTGTGTGGGCATTATGCTGTATGGGGGCAAATAAAATCATGGAATGCATCGAAAGAGACATAGATGCTCATAATAAGAACATATAGTTAGTGGATGGGAAAAGGGAAGGGAAACATTTCTACACATTGAAATAGGAGCGGATATTTTTTCCTTCTAGGAAATTATCTAAGCCTTTTTTTTTTTTTTTTTTTAAAGCCATCTACTGTTGCTGCTGTGACCATCTCCTGCCGTAAGCTATTCCACAGATTCACAGTAAAAGATTGAACCTTTTTTTTTTCCAGACAGAGGGAGTGCCCCCTTGTTTTTTGAGGGGGTTTTACATGGAACAGGATGTCACCATATTTTTTGTATATGCCATTAATATATTTATATAAGTTAATCATGTCCTCCCTTAGGCCTCATGCACACGACCGTATTTTTTCCCACCCGTAAATACTGGTGTAAATACGGGTCCGGTGTCACACGTATTCCACCCGTTTTGCACCAGTATTTACGAACCCGTGCCCGTAAATATAAGTCCGGTGTCACACGTATTCCACCCGTATTTACGAGCACGTTTTTGGCGGCAAAATAGCACTGCACTAATTGGCAGCTCCTTCTCTCTATCAGTGCAGGATAGAGAGAAGGGACAGCCTTTTCTGTAATAAAAGTTAAAGAAATTCATACTTACCTGGCCGTTGTCTTGGTGACGCGTCCCTCTCTTCACATCCAGCCCGACATCCCTGGATGACGCGGCAGTCCATGTGACCGCTGCAGCCTGTGATTGACCTGTGATTGGCTGCAGCGGTCACATGGCCTGAAACGTCATCCAGGACGTCGGGCCGGATGTCGAGAGGGACGCGTCACCAAGGCAACGGGCGGGAGACCGGACTGGAGGAAGCAGGAAGTTGTCGGTAAGTATGAACGTCTTTTATTTTTATTTTTTACAGGTTTGTACTGATCGGTAGTCACTGTCCAGGGTGCTGAAAGAGTTACTGCCGATCAGTTAACTCTTTCAGCTCCCTGGACAGTGACTATTTACTGACGTCGCTTAGCAACGCTGCCGTAATGACGGGTGCACACATGTAGCCACCCGTCATTACGAGAGCTCCATAGACTTCTATGGACTGTCCGTGCCGTTATTACGGCCTGAAATAGGACATGTTCTATCTTTTTCAACGGCACGGGCACCTTCCCGTAAGAAAACGGGAAGGCACCCGTCGCCAATAGAAGTCTATGAGCCCGTTATTACGGGTCGTGATTACGACCCGTAATAACGGGAGTTTTTACGGTCGTGTGCATGAGGCCTTAGTCTGTATTTTTTCAAAGATAAATAGGTTTCATTCCATTAATCTTTCCTAATAACTTGGATTCTCCATACCCCTTATTAGCTTCATTGATCCAGGGCATCCTTTCTATGAACTGGAGCCCAGAACTGAACTGCATATTGTAGATGAGGCCTCACTAATGCTTTGTAAAGTGGTAATAATACATCCCTGTCCCGCGAGTCCATGCCTCTTTTAATACACGACAATACCTTGCTAGACTTTGAAGCAGCTGATTGACATTGCATGCTGTTATTTAGTTTATGATCTACAAGTACACCCAGATCCTTCTCAACAAGTGACTCTCCCAGTATAGCCTCCCCTAGGACATATGATGCATGCAGGTTGTTGGTACCCAAACGCATAACTTTACATTTATCTACGTTAAACCTCATTTGCCAAGTGGATGCCCAAACACTTAGTGTGTCCAAATCAGCTTGCAATTTACGAAAATCTTCTAAAGACTAAACAATACTACATAGCTTGGAGTCATCTGCAAAAATAGAAATAGTGCGATTAATCCCATCCTCTATATCATTAATAAATAAGTTGAATAATAGTGGTCCCAGCAAAGAACCCTGGGGTACACCACTTATAACCAAGGACCATTGAGAGTAGGAATCATTGACCACAAATCTCTGGATACGGTCTTTGAGCCAATTCTCAATCCAATTATAAACTATACTTTCTAAACCTATAGCCCTTAATTTACCCACTAGACGTCTATGAGGGACAGTGTCAAATGACTTTGCAAAGTCCATAAACACTATATCCACAGCGGCCCCTCTGTCTAGGCCTCTACTCACCTCTTCATAAAAACAAATCAGGTTGGTTTGACAGCTTCTGTCCTTAGTAAAACCGTGCTGGCTGTCATGTATAATACTATTTTTTTGTCACATACGCCTGTATATAGTCCCTCAATAGCCCCTCAAACATTTTCCCCACGATGAATGTTAAGCTTACTGGTCTATAATTACCCAGGGTAGACCTAGAACCCTTTTTGAAAATAGGCACCAAATTTGCCCTGCGCCAGTCCCTTGGCACTATACCAGTCACTAGAGAATCACTGAATATTATGAAGAGGGGGACAGAAATAACTGAACTAAGCTCTTTAAGAATTCTAGGGTGTAACCCATCTGGTCCCGGGGCCTTGTGCACATTTATTTAATTTAGATTGGACCATATCTACTACATTCATCCAATTCAGTGTATCAACTGATATATTAACAGCACGGGCACCAGCTACATCAGCTGCTCTTTCTTCTGTTGTATATACAGAACTAAAGTACCCATTTAGTAAGGCCCCATGCACACGACCGTGCCCGTAATCATAGCCCATCATTGCGGGCACGAACGGCCGCCTGTATTTTCGGGCCTTGCTCCCATACAAAGTAGAGGAGCACAGCCCGTAAAATACGAAAAATAGGACATAATTCCCGGCATGCTTTTACGGCACGGACACCCATAGATCCGCAACCAATAGATCCGAATGGGTCCGTAAAAACGCGTACCGTGGTACGGTCCACAGTTTTACGGTCATGTGCATGGGGCCTAACTCTGCCTTCTCTTGATCCCCTTTGACCAACTCCCCATTACCACTATTTAGGGGTCCTACATGTTCAGACCTTGGCTTTTACAAGGGCTACAGCTGTACCCTCAGATTTGTATTTTTCAAATGCCCTTTTTTTGTCATGTATTGCCCTTTTTACAGAATGTGTAAGCCATGTGGGCTTTAATTTTAGTCGTTTATACTGGTTACCTATAGGAATCAATTTTTCACTTTAATTATACAAAGTAGATTTTAAGATCTCGCATTTAAAATTTGTACCATTATGTAACATTAGTTCTTCCCAGTCTATGTCCTGAATTGCAGCCCCCATCCTGGGAAATTGACCTACTTATAATTGTTTTTTACAGTATAGGTAAAAATTGACAGTATAGGTAAAATAACATAGTTGCCTTCCTCTGGATGAACACAGTAAAATTATAGGTTGGACTTGATGTGCTTTTTTCAACCTTACTGTCACGATGCGGGGTGTGGACCCACTGGGCCGTACCGCGTAGCGGGATAGCAGCTGGCCAAACAGGTAAAGTACAGAGTACAATAGTTCAGTGAGGATACCTAATGCAACGTAGTCAGTAGTGAGGGAGGCACGTCCAGGACCAGGCGGCAGGAAGACGTCAGGTGAGGCGTAGCAAAGCAAGCGTAGACTGTAGCACAGCAACAGCTTAGCACGGCACTAGAACAGGATAGCGCGGAAACAGGATACGGTATACAGGAACAAGGTACACTGGGAAACTGGAAGACACTGGGAGACCATTAGCACGACAAACTATGGGTAACAAACAACGCTCTGGCAAAGAGCAAGAGGGCAGAGCCCCTTTTATAGCCCAGGGCATCCTGGGCTAGATTGCAGACTTCCTGCAAAATGCGCGCACTGGCCCTTTAAGACTGTGCACGCGCTGGCGCGCGCGCCCCCCGGAGACAGTCCCGAAGTCGGAAAGTGAGTGCCGGCGCCTCACAGGAGGATGACGCTGCACAGAGGTAAGATGTCCATGGCCACGGCCGTCGAGGTTTAATTCAGAACGACGAGCCGTGGCCATAGACGTTACACTTATCAACTATGTAACTACTTAACTATGTATAGATTAAAAAAAAATTAACAGATACTTGGGTCCCAAAGTTTGCATTTTTTATATTTATCACTTTAAAAATAGAAATAAAGTCTCCTTTTTCTATTTCTACAGGACCCTTGTTGGTCATTTGAAACCTTTGTCGATATAGCATTAGGCATAGCATTGTCTCTCAACAATAAAGTTAAATTCAGTCTTGAAAACACTGTCATGAGCAGAATAGACGTGAATTAGGATTGGTCTGCAGATGCTCATAAATACAGCAAAACAATGAACAGAGGCAAAGCGCAAAGGTGCAGAGGGATAAGAAATCAGAATATGAATTCACAAAGAACAGACACAGTCTGGAAAGGCAATGGATGAATTTAATAAATGTCACTGTGAGCAATAGTTACTCATCTTAAAATTACATGTTGGGCCCAAGTTCTATGCAAAATTGTGCTTAATTAAATTGCACAGAATGTGGATTGCAGGAAACCATAGGGACTAGCAGGGATAGTAAGCTGCATTTTATTGCTTGCAAGCTTTTAAACCAACTCAGCAGATAGATAAAAAAATCTGAAGATGGTAGAATTTTATAACCTATGGTCAGAACCTGAGAAAAGATAAACCCTGTTAAACTGCTGCAAAGCTGTATTGATATTTTTCCTAACTTTAGCTATAACGAATTAGCTTTATTTCAGTGTATTTTGTCTTTTACATTATAAATTATATGGTATGCATGTTTTTCCCAAAATGTAAATGCGGATGTCCATATTATGGAGGGTTAAACAAGAGCCTACCTACTATCAGTTTACAAGATACAATTATTTCCTCCCTTAGATTTCAATTCCGTGCCATTTAAAACATTTCTGCTTGCTGCAATTGAATGGAAACATTTAAACCTGCAGAGACCCAATCCACAATCCAAAACTGAAAGTTTGCTACAATTATATCCAGGCTAGGGAATCTTTTGAGATAAAAAGCCATTTTTTTAGGCTGATACATATTACCTACATTCATACATAATCAGGACAGGAGAAAGATGTATTGGTGTATTTGGCTCCCAGATAATTGCCTAGACTGAATATACTTGGAGCAAACTCTCAGATCTGAGATGCTGATTCACATCTGTGTTGGAGGCTCCGTCAGGAGCCTCAGTCGCAGATCCCACCGAAAATAAAGAAAACAATAGTGCAACATGCTGCGCTATGGTTTCTGGTAAAAGATTGGACACCAGACGAAACCCATTAAAGTCAATAGGTTCCGTCGACCCCCGGTGGTGTCCGTGGTGCAACAGAATGGATGGAGCAGAACAACAGAATGGCAAGCACAGGTGTGAACCAGCCCTAAGGCCGACAGGTCTTGCTTTGTAACAAAAAATTACATTGTGACGAAGTTCCAGTGGGATCCCGAGAACATTATTTTTTTGTTGTGACATTTAATTACTGCCAACTACTTAGAAATCTGTATAGATCCACTGGTTAACCAATGACCCTCAACAGTAACTTCCAAACCTTTCAATAGATAAAATTTATATGTAAATAGTCTTATTTTATTTATCAGCGGATCCTCAGGATATTCAACTAGATTGAATAGTATATTTTATTTACATTGAAAAACCCTGACATATTGACAATAGCCGTGTCTTTCTAGCCTCTTAAAAATATTTGCTTCTGCCCTCTATATTAAAAATATCTATTCACATTCTATGGGCTGTAGAAAAAAAATTTATGCAAACTAAAGTCTTTCTGCTAACACATGGCCCAAGAACAAAATTACTTTCCAACAGTCAACAGCTGTTCCCTGCAGTAGAAAAGGTCATCAGCACAAAAGAGGAAGCCAATTTGTTTCAATGTGATGCTTTTAAATTAAACATGGGGGGGGGGGGGGTCATTAAAAAAAATATAGATATATATATATATATTTACATCAATATCCTATAAGTCTGTAGCAAGAAATGTTAACACTAGTGGGGGCAGTACTGTACATGCTATAAAAAAAAAAAAAAAACAGTCCCGCATTTTTCTGCACTAAAAATTATACAGGAGGCCAGTTATGTAAGAAATGTATCAAATCTGTCTCACGTGGTCTTGATGACCAGACCCAAAAGCAGTTTGAAAATTATTTGTCTCTTAGTGGTCACATTAGTAAGGATGCTCATAAGTTATCACTTAAAAACATATTCCTGTAGATAAAATTCTAATGAAGCATGAAATTCTGCATAATACACTTCTGTAAAAACGACTTATTTTTAAGTATATTATGTAATTTCAGTGTATGTTGAGATTACATAGTTACATAAGTTGAAAAAAATACATAAGTCCATCAGGTTCAACCTCTCTCAATAAATTACCAGTCATTCATTGCTTAATTAATTATAACCCTCAATGCCATTAGTAAATAAATAATCATCTAGCCTTTTTCTTTAAATGTTGACATAGTATCTGCCATCACTACCTCCTGGGGAAGGGCATTCCATAGCTTGACCACTCGAACTGAGAACCCTTTTCTATATTAATGTCTGAAACGTCTTTCTTCCATACGCAATGAATGTCCCCTTGTCCTTTGTAGATTCCTTGGAAGGAACAGATCATGTGCTAGTTCTCTGTATTGACCACACATACACTTATACATATTAATAAGATCCCCTCTAAGACGTCTTTTTTCCAAGCTGATCAAGCCCAATTTTTCTAGCCTTTTATTGTAAGTGACACCTCCCATCCCATTACTCGCCTTTAAACCCTCTCCATTTCTCCTATATCCTTTTTACAATGTGGAGCCCAAAACTCAATTCCATATTCTAGATGTGGCCATACAAGGGATTTATAGAGTGGTAATATTACATTTGTATCCCAGGTTTTTATCTATTTTTATACACCCTAAAAATCCTATTTGCTTTTGCAGCTGCTGCCTGACATTGAGTGCTGCTTAGCTTAATGTTACCAGAATACCCAGGTCCTTCTCTTGTTCCGTTATCCCCAGTTTTATTCCATTTAACATATATGAATTAATGCTATTATTGCGTCCTAAGTGCATTACTTTACATTTATCAACATTAAATTTAATCTGCCATGTTTTTGCCCATGCTGCCAGCTTATCTAGGTCTTTCTGTAATATTTTAAAGTCAAGCTGAGTTTTAAGTATCCTACAAAGTTTTGTATCGTCAGCAAAAACGGACACCTTGCTATCAATCCAATCCCATTAATAAAGAGATTAAAAAGAATTGGGCCTAACACCGATCCTTGTGGTACCCCGCTGCTGACTTCAACTCATTTTGAGTAAGTTCCATTAATAACGACTCTTTGTTTTCTGTCCCTTAACCAATTCTTTACCCACTTGCATACACGTTCCCCCAGTCCCTGACTCTGTAGCTTCAGAACAAAACTGTTGTGTGGTACAGTGTCAAATGCTTTTGCAAAATCTAAATAAATCACATCAGCCGCATGACCAACATCCAGATTTGCACTTACCTCCTCATAGAAACTGAGCATGTTAGTTAGGCACGACCTGTTTTTCATGAATCCATGCTGGTTATCAGTAATTAGACTTTTCTCTGCTATATACTTTTGCAGTTCATCTCTTAGAATACACTCAACTCAGTGGCGTAACTACCGCCGTAGCAGCCGTAGCGGGTGCTACGGGGCCCGCGGCATGAGGGGGCCCGTGTCACCCGCCGGCACGGGCCCTCACCATGGCCGGAGGCTCCGCTAGCAGCCGCTATGGCTGCTACAGCGCGACGCCACTGAACACAACTACGGCAGAGCAGGGAGGTATCTCCCCTCTCTGCCATTAGACAAAAGACATGTATCCCCTATCCACAGCATAGGGGATACATGTGTGATCGCTGTGGCAGTGATAGGGAGAACGGGGGACTGAAAGTCCCCTGAAGTTCTCCCTCACAAACCTCTGACTTCCGGGGTCTGTGTCGGCAGCTCCGTAGAAATGAATGGAGCGCCGGTCGCACTTGTGCGAATGTGTGACCAGCGCTCCTTTCATTTTTATTGAGCTGCGCAGACGCCGGAAGTCAGAGGTTAGTCATGGAGAACTTTGGGGGACTTTCAGTCCCCCATTCTCCCTATCGCTGCCAGCGATCACACATGTATCCCCTATCCTGTGAATAGGGGATACATGTCTTTTCGTAGGACACACTGTAGGTCAGATTTTTTGGGGAGGGGGGTCGCTGTATGGCGTTCCCTACAGAGGGGGGGGCTGTATGGCGTTCCCTACAGGGGGCGCTGTATGGCGTTCCCTACAGGGGGGCTGTATGGCGTTCCCTGCAGGGGGGGCTGTATGGCGTTCCCTGCAGGGGTGGCTGTATGGCGTTCCCTACAGGGGGGGGGGGCTGTATGACGTTCCCTACAGGGTGGGGCTGTATGGCGTTCTCTACAGGGGGGGGCTGTATGGCATTCTCTACAGGGGGGCTGTATGGCGTTCTCTACAGGGGGGGCTGTATGGCGTTCTCTACAAGGGGGACTGTATGGCGTTCTCTGCAAGGGGGGCTGTATGGCGTTAGCGCCATACAGCCCCCTCTGTAGATAACGCCATACAGCCCCTCGTAGAAAACGCCATACAGCCCCCCCTGTAGAGAACACCATACAGCCCCCCTGTAGATAACGCCATACAGCCCCCCCTGTAGATAACGCCATACAGCCCCCCTGTAGAGAGCGCCATACAGACCCCCTCTGTAGAGAGCACCATACAGCCCCCCCTGTAGATAACGCCATACAGCCCCCCCTGTAGATAACGCCATACAGCCCCCCCTGTAGAGAACGCCATACAGCCCCCCTGTAGATAACGCCATACAGCCCCCTGTAGAGAACGCCATACAGCCCCCTGTAGATAACGCCATACAGCCCCCCTGTAGATAACGCCATACAGACCCCTTTGTAGATATCTACAGGGGGCGCTGTAAAAAATTCACTATCTACAAGGGGGGGGGGGTTGTGTGACACCCAGGGGAAGGGGGGCCCCAGTCAAAAGTTTGCTATGGGGCCCAGTCTTTCCTAGTTACGCCCCTGCCTCAACTATTTTACATACCACAGATGTCAAACTTACTGGACGGTAGTTACTCGGTACCACATTTTACCCTTCTTAAATATTGGTACAACATCGGCCGTCTTCCAATCCTGTGGCACTGATCCTGTTACAAGAAGAGTCTAAGAAGATGAGATACAATGGTCTGTCCAATACTGAGCTTAATTCCCTTAATACTCGTGGATGAATGCCGCCAGGGCAAGTGGATTTATCAATATATAATTTGCTCAGACGCACCTCTACTTCCTCCTGTGTTAAACAGGTCATATTGGGTGGAGAACCTTTATCACTGTCCCCCTGAATATCTGGTACTAGCAGCTCATCAGTGAACACAGAGGTAAAGTATGTGTTTAATATCCCAGCTCTCCCTTTGTCCTCTACAATAATATTCCCATACTCATCTTTAACCCCTTAAGGACACAGTCATTTTTGGATTTTTCATTTTCGTTTTTCCCTTCCCGCCTTTCAAGAGCCATAACATTTTTATTTTATCATCAATAGAGTTGTCTGAGAGCTTATATTTTGCGGGAGGAGTTGTAGTTTCTATTTGTCACATTTAAAGTACCATATAATGTACTGGGAAGCTAAAAAAATATAATTTGTGGGCTGAAATTGGGATATCAAATTTATATAGATTTTTTTTTATATTTTACTACTTAAAAAAACTAAAACTTTTTGTTAAAAAAAATAGTTTTGTTTCACCACATTCTGAGAGCCATAACTTTTTATTTTTCCGTGCATTGAGTGGTGTGAGGGCTTATTTTTTGTGGGACGAGCTGTAGTTTTTATTGGTATTATTTGTTGGTACATATGACTTTTTGATCACTTTTAATTAAATTGTTTTTGGGAGTTAAGCTGACCAAAAAACAGCGATTTTGGCGGTTTAAATTTTTTACGGCGTTCACCGTGCACGTTAAATAACGCTATATTGTAATACTTCAGGCTTTTACGGGCACAGCAATACCAATTTTACATTTTTTTTTATTTTTTACATTACTTTAGAGGAAAAATGGGAAAAGGGTTTTTTTTTGAAGTTTTAATTTTGTTTATTTTTTTTCACTACTAAAAACTTTATTTCACTTTTTTTACACATTTTTAGTCCCCCTAGCGGACTTGAACCAGCGATCATTAGATCGCTGGTACAATATACTGCAATACTAATGTATTGCAGTATATCGTAATGTTCACAGACAGGGCTTAACAGAGGCAGAGTGAAGGCAGCCCTGGGGACTTTCATTAGTCCCCTGGGCTGCCATAACAACCATCGTTACTCCCCCGATCTCGTTGCGGGGGAGGGGGGGGCGATGAGCTGCCGGAGGGGGCTGCCCCCCACTTTTCAACACCTCAGATGCAGTATTTGAGGGGTTAAAAAGCCATGAATACGACCATCACTGCTCCTGGCTGTTAGTCCTGGGTGTCGGCTGTAAAACACAGATTGAGATCTTTGTAAGTCTGGAATGCTTTTGCTGTGCCCTCAGCCTTCAATGTTTTGAATGCATTTTTGTTTTGGTCTTACTATATTCAGTAATTCCCTATTCATCCATATTGATCTCCTTTTATTCCTAGACATTTTGTTACCAGTGGGTATAAACTTACTACATGATTCATGAAATATATCTTTAAAAGCTCCCCATTTATCTTCAGTATCCCTATTTACCATTACATGATCCCAGCCATCAAGACTGATTCCCTAAAAGTGCTTTCCTAAAATTCCAGGTCTTTGTTGCTCCTCTTCGTACTGTTTTATTGAAAATTATATTAAAACTTACCATATTGTGGTCACTATTGCCAAGTGTTCCCGGACCTCCACATCTGATATTGTGTCTGGTCTATTAGATAAGACCAGATCCAACACATTATCCCTTCTGGTTGGTTCATTAACTGCTGCCTTTTGTATTTGTTGCAGCATTTCATCCTCAGCCTGTGCTGCTATGTTCGGTGGCGTATAACAAACCCCAATTAGCAGTTTACCGTTATTAACCATTCCATGAATATTTACCCATAAAGACTCCACACTGTCACAGACTCCCCCAATGTCTTCATTCAGGACTGGTCTTAGGCTGGATTTTACAGACAAACCCCTCCACCTTTTTTATATTTTCTATCCCATCTGAATATGGTATAGCCCCCCACATTTGTTACCCAGTCATGGTTCTCATCCAGCCAGGTTTCTGTTATGCCCACTACATCATAATCCATGTGAGTCATTAGAATCTCCAACTCGTCCATTTTACTTGCAAGACTTCCTGCATTCGCCAACATACAGTTAATCTGTAAAGGATCTGCCAGGCACAGCTTCTGTGTCAACGCCCATAGGTAATCAGTCTGCACCTGCTTCTATGTCTGTGAGACTGACTCCATCTTCCACCACTCAGGATGGCAGGCTTAGGAGTGGGAGAGCCTATCACAGCCTGGCCAGACGGAGCTAGCTCCCGCCCTCTGTCTATTTATACCTGCCTTTCCTGTTCCTCCTTGCTTGTGATTCTTCTCGTTTGGTTTCCTGGCCCTGCTGCAGCTTCTGAACTATTTGACCCTGCTTCATATTGACCCTGGCTTACGGACTACTCTCCTGCTCTGCGTTTGGTACCTAGTACACTCCTGGTTTGACTCGGCTTGTTCACTACTCTTCTGCTCTGCGTTTGGTACCTCGTACACTCCTGGTTTGACTCGGCTCGTTCACCACTCTTGTTGCTCACGGTGTTGCCGTGGGCAACTGCCCCATTTCCCTTAGCTTCTGTGTACCCTTGTCTGTTTGTCTGTCGTGCACTTATTGAGCATAGGGACCGTCGCCCAGTTGTACCCTGTTGCCTAGGGCGGGTAGATTAGGGCTCACTTGTCTGTTTCCCTACCCCCATCATTACATAATCTTACCGACACCTTTAATATTCTTAGGTCCATATTTATTCCTTGTCACCTCCCTACTCGGCTTGCTAACCCCATCCCCCATTAAATCCCAATTATCACCTTCTTTATCCCACTCCCTATGTACTCTATCTAACCCCACTTGTGTATCCTCACCCTCCCTTCCCCCAGATCCTAGTTTAAAAGCTCCTCCAGTCGTCTAACCATTCTATCCCCCAGCACAGCTACACCCTCCCCATTTAGATGCAGCCAGTCCCTACCATAGAGCCTGTAGCCGACAGAGAAGTCAGCCGAGTTCTCCATGAACCCAAACCCTTCCTTCCTGCACCAATTTCAAAGCTACTTATTTAACTCTCCCTCTGTCTTTCTAGTGACGCTCATGGCACTGGTAGTATTTCTGAATACACTACCTTGGATGTTCTGGACTTTAGCTTCCCTCCTAGTTCCCTAAAATAATTTTTAATGACCTTCCATCTTCCACTGACTTTGTCATTGGTACCGATGTGTACCATGACCGCCGGGTCTTCCCCAGCCCCACCCAGCAATCTGTCTATTCGATCCGAAATATGCCCAACCCGAGCACCCGGCAGACAACACATTGTTCGGCACTCACGGTCGCGGCAACAGATGATCCAAGAGATCCTTGTGAAATTATATCTACACACCTATATCTATATAAACATACACACACACACACGTGTAAATATTGGGGGGAGCTTTAGACTGGTGCAATCTCGAAAAGGAATCGTGAATGGGGTTGACACAACTACACAACCTTTCTCAGAATGTAGCCGCAACATTGATCACCAGATTGTTGCTATTGTCCAGCTTCTCTAAACTCTAGCGGTCAGCAGTCACCGGTGGAAGCTCCATGCAACCATTAATTTCCCCTTCAGGATAATAGTCATGCCAAGATTTCCAGAGCAGCAGCTGCTTTTTATAGTGGCTCTCAGTTCTATCTCCTAGAAGAGGTTCCAAGTGGAGCAGAGCAGGAGACCACACTCTGTCAATATACCCTATTAAGCAAAGATGAGAATTTCGCTTAGGCCCTGTACACATCATGTTTTTTATTTATATTAAGCATATACATCGGAAAAACTCCCGACATACACGACATAAACATGTCTATAGGGCTCCATTGTCAGACACAGGCCAGTAAACATCAGTATACAACAAAATAATCGAGCGTTGTTAACTATGCTATTCCATCATGCAGAGTCCAGTAAAAAAATATATATATATATATTTTTTTACATGGTAACCTATTTATGATGGATACCACTGTATGGCATCGGTCACAGGAATCAGTGAAATGCATACCTGATAAGCGTTTCATGATGTATCCATTGAATTGATGCCATTATAGCCTATGGGTAATGTAAACCATAGTTATATATCTGTCAATGCCTATGTTTAACGTATGCGTCTGGAGCTTCTTCTGGAGTTTACGTCAAACATAGGTCAAAAACATGATGTGAACATAGCCTTATACCAATGCTCTGACAAAAGAGCTAAAAAATTGTAAAAAAAAAGTGTTTGCCAGCTCAGTTGGGATGCAGTTGTAAAAGTGCAGAGTTTACGATCCTCTGGGTAGGAATGCCAAGAGCTGTTTACCTTAGGAAAAACTGCCTTTATTTCTATGGCATCTTACTCTGATTCATTGAATATACTAGAACATTGCTAACATTAGTAATTTGTATTACAAGTAACAATTTGAAATACTTTAAAGGTTGTATTCACGTTTGGTTTCTGACATTTAAAAAAAAAAATACTGCAAAAGAATGTAATGTGTAAATACAACCTAAACATAAAGACAAAAACAGCAATGTAAGGGAAGTTTTTTTTTCTGGAATATCAGTTGTACCTGCTTGATATAAAGAAGATCCATATAGAAGTAAGAAGGTTTTCCCATCATACAATATAAGTATTATACCCATCTTCATGGAATTTATGGATTACTAAAATGTGCGTAATCGAACAGATTGGGTGGACAAAAATCAACAATATTAATAATCTTTACAGAACGGTGTTTGAGCCAAAAGCCATAGGATGACCGCATATATGCTTCACATTAACCATGAGAATTATTTCCCACGATTTATAAAGTCTGTCTTAAAGGCTATGTACACCTTTGACGTGGTTTTCCACGGGACTGAAGGGTTCAGGGTCAGTGGGACAGGATTGAGCTGTTTAACGATTACATTTAAGTTTATAACTTAGATGTGATCGATTTACAGGTGGATCCTGCGTCACCCGCTGTAACTGAACCCGTCATTCCCGTAGACCTGACGGATTTAGGTCTTAGCAAATGATACAGCTGCTCTGCATACAGAATACAAAGCAGCTGTATCCAAAAAAGTAAAAAGAATCTTTAAAAAAATGTATTTAGGAAGTTGCACCAATCACACTGATGCACAATATTATTTTTAAAAACCACGATGTTAAAGGTGTACATAGCCTTTAATCACCAATGTTCTTACCGATTTTAAGTACAGAAGGAAAGGAACATACATTTAGGATCAGTAAACTTTAAGTGACCTTTCGAAGGTATAATCACAATTATGCCATCCAGATGCATACAATAAGTTATATTTTTTCACATCATTCTAAATTACAAAACTAAGATATCAAAATGATCCTTGCAATCTTATTAAAAAAAATTAACAATTAACACTATGTAAAGTGAATGAACAGAAGAGAAATCTAAATGAAAATTTGGTGTGACCACCCTTTGCCTTCAAAACAGCATCAATTCTTCTAGGTGCACTTGCACACAGTTTTTGAAGGAATTTGGCAGGGAGATTGTTCCAAACATCTTGGAGAAGTAACCACAGACCTTCTGTGGATGTAGGCTTCCTCAAATCCTTCTGTCTCTTCATGTAATCCCACACAGACTCGATGATGTTAATATCAGGGCTGTGTGTGGGCCATATCATCACTTCCAGGGCTCCTTGTTGTTGCTTACACTGAAGATAGTACTTAACCTGACATTTGTCGTATGGATACGTCACGGAAAGCTAGTGCTTCCCACATTTTGCCATATCCATACGACAACTGGTGTACACCGGCTCAGAGTCGGTGCCACCATCCCCAGGTGTCGGCCGCGTGTTATAGCTGACATCCTGGGGTAATGGTGAGGACCGAAGTTTGGTCCGATCCCCTCCATTAGCCCCTTAAATGCAGCGGTCAAAAATGATCGCTGCATTTAAGGTGTTTGCAGCTCATCATAACACCAGCAATGAAATTTCCGGCATGCCGGTGGCTAACACTGGCCTCCTGGAATGCCTAGTATGGAAGACTTTCATGCCCCGCCCGGAGGGGAGGCCTAACAGGCTTCCGTAGCCGCCGGCAAGATGGCTCCGGCTCAGAAGCTGTGCCGACGTCATCAGCTGTGGATGTCCACAGTATGTTACAGCTGACATCCACCTGTAACGGAAGGAACCGACGCTAGCTCTGCCTTAGATGCAGCGACTGAAAGTGATCGCTGCATCTTAGTGGTTGGCAGCAGTTTGTCAGATCTGCCCTGCCATCGCAGGACTGCCGACTGCTACTATGGCAACAGGAGGCCTAACAATGGCCTCCTGCTTTGCCATTACGGAAGCCGATTAGGCCCCGCCCGGAGGCGAAGCCTAATCAGCTTGCTGTCAGTGAATGACTGACAGATCTAATATATTGCACTACATAGGTAGTGCAATGTATTAGAAAAAAAATCTGACAGTTGGACATAGTGGGACTAAAGAAAAGTGAAAAAAAAGTTGTTAAAAGTAAAATAAAAACGTTTCAAGTAATAAAATAAAACACAATTGCCCTTTTTCCCTTATCTAGTCCTTTATTATTGAAAAAAATCAATAAACCATACATATTTGGTATCGTCGCACCCGTAACGGCCTGATCTATAAAAATATTATTTTATTTATTCCACGCGTTGAACAGCGTAAAACAAAACCCTAAAAAACGATGCCAGAATTTCGGGGGTTTTTTTGGTCACTTTGCCCTACAAAAATTGGAATATAAAGTGATCAAAAAGTCGCATGTATCCAAAAATGGTACCAGTACTAACTACAGCTTGTCCCGCAAAACAACAGCCTCATACAGCTTTGTCGATGAAAAAATTCAAAAGTTATGGTTCTCAGAACATGGCGACAGAAAAACTACATTCTTTTTACAAAAGTAATTTTATTGTGCAAAAAGTTGTAAAATATAAAAATGTGCTATTTATTTGGTATTGCCAAAACGTACTGACCCGCAGAATAAAGTTAACATGTAATTTATGATGCGAGGTGAACGCTGTATAAGAAAAACTAAAAAACTATGCCATAATTGCTGTTTTTTGGTCACCTTGATAAAAAGTGATCAAAAAGTCACATGTACCCCAAAATGGTACCAATAACTACAGCTCGTCCCACAAAAAAACAGCCCTCATACCACTATGCCTAAAAATTCATTATTTAAGGCTCCAATAAGCCAGGAAAGAAAAATATGCAGTTGTACCGGCCCGAACATTTCTTCGGTTTCAAAAGGCGATTTATCAAGGCCCTAAAATTAGGGAACCAGGAAGGGTAGTGCCCAAACATATCTGCTGGAAGCGAGGGCCCCGTATTATACCAGGACATCATTTCCCAGCAAAATTCCCCAAACTGCAAAGGTGCAGATTGTGGACCAAAAGGGTGATAAGGAAGGAGACCATTTATCAGTGCGACACTGGCCTGTGCATAAAGTATTGCTTCACTGAGTAACAAATATTTATGGATTATTTTATTGCTTTTTTACCCCATTATTATACCACCTGACTATGCTCCTGATGTACTATGCCCAGCTTACACATGCCCCCACATTATAAACTAAAATACCAGTAAAACTCCAAACAAAACTACTACCAAGCAAAATCCACGCTCCAAAAGCTAAAAGGCGCTCCCTCCCTTCTGAACCCAACAGTGTGCCCAAACAGAAGTTTACTTCCACATATATGGCATTACCATACCCGGGAGAACCCTTTTAACAATTTTTGGGGTGTGTGTCTCCAGTGGCATAAGCTGAGCATGGCATATTTGCCACTGAAATGGCATATCTAGGGAAAAATTTAAATTTTTACTTTGCACTATCCACAGCGCAATCATTTATGAAAAAGACCTGTGGGATGAAAATGCTCACTACACCCCTTAATAAATGCATTGGGAGGTGTAGTTTCCAAAATGGGGTCACTTATGAGGGGTTTCTTTTATTATTTCACATCAGAGGCCCTGCAATTGTGAACCAATACTTTGTAAGTTGCCAAATTAGGCCTCAACTTCGCATGGTACTCTTTCCCTCCTGAGCCTGATCAAATGTCCATGCATAAGATTGCACACTAATTTCTGCAAAACACCTGCAGGGTTAACATGCTCACTACTCCCCTAGGTGAATAGCTTGAGGGGTGTGGTTTCCAAAATAGGGTCACTTCTGGGGGGGGGGGGTTTCAGTTTTGGTCCCACAGGGGCTTTGCAAATGCTACATAGTGACCAGAAACCAATCCAGCAAAATCTGCACTCCAAAAGCCAAATGGCGCTCCTTCCCTTCTGAGCCCCGTCGTCTGTCCAAACAGCAGTTTATGACCACAAGTGGGGTATTGCCGTACTCTAGAGAAGTTGCTTTACAATTTGGGGTTATTTCTTCTTTTTTTTGTTGAGAAAATGAAAAATGTTGAGCTAAAGCTACGTCTTCTTGAAGAAAAAGGATTTTTTTTATTTTCACTGCCCAACTCTAATAAAATATATGAAACACTTGTGGGGACAAAGTGCTCACTACACCCCTACTACATGAATTCCTCAAGGGGTGTAGTATCCTAAATGGAGCCAATTTTTGGGCGTTTTTATGGTTTTGGTCCCTCTGGGGCTTTGCAAACGAGACATGGCCTCCACAAAGCATTCCTGCTAAATTTGAGCTGCAAAAGCCAAATGGCGCTCTTTCCCTTCTAAGCCCTGCAGTGTGTCCAAACAGCCATTTATGACCACATGTGGGGTATTGTTTTACTCAGGAGAAATTGTTTTACAAATGTTGTGGTGATTTTTCTCCTTTAGTCCTTGTGGAAATGAGAAAAATTAGCTAAACCTACGTTTTCTTTGAAAAAAATATAAATTTTAATTTTCACGGCCTACTTTCAAGTTTTGAAAAACGGCCGCGTAAAAAACGCCCCATCGGAACAGAACGTCGTTTTTCCCATTGAAATCAATGGGCAGGTGTTTGGAGGCATTCTGCTCCCGATTTTTCAGCCCTAAAAACACCCAAAAATAAGCCGTGTGAACATGCCCTTACAGTCAAATATTTAAAATTTTGACATCAGTCTGAACACTTGCTGCCATTTTTCTGCACCCCAGTTCCTATGTTTTTGTGCATAGTTGAGTCGCTTGGCCTTGTTTCTACGTTGAAGGTATGGCTTTTTGTCCGAAATTTTTCCACGAAGACCACTTCTGGCCAGACTTCTCCGAACAGTAGATGCGTGTACCTGGGTTTCACTGGTTTCTGCCAGTTCTGAGCTGATGGCACTGCTGGACATCTTCTGATTTTGAAGGGAAGTAAGCATGATGTGTCTTTGATCTGCTGCACTAAGTTTCCTTGGACGACCACTGTGTCTACGATCCTCAACGTGGCCCGTTTCCTTGTGATTCTTCAAAAGAGCTTGAACAGCACTTATTGAAATCCCAGTCGGCTTTGAAATCATTGCCTGGGAGAGACATTGCTGATGTAGTATAACTACCTTGTGTCTTGTTGCTGCGCTCAGTCTCGCCATGGTGGACCTGTGACATTAAACGGTCTTCCACAACCTCACTTTTGTAGCAGAGTTTGGCTGTTCCTCACCCAGTCTTAAGCCTTCTACACATCTGTTTCTGTTACTTTTAATGACTGTGTTTCAACATACATATGAAAGGAATGATCATTATCACTTGTTTATTATAATTGTTTACTCATACACATGACTATAATCCTACAAAATCCATAACTTTGTGAAATTGTAACTAGAAGAATTGATACTGTTTTAAAGGCAAAAGGTGGTCACACCAAATATTGATTTGATTTAGATTTCTCTTCTGTTCATTCACCTTGTATTTTGTGAATTGATAAAAGAAAACTATCAACAGTTCTATTTTTGAAAGCATTCTTATTTCACAGCATTTTTACACAACTGCCTAAAACTTTTGCACAGTACGTCGGGAGTATTTTCTGATGTATACCTCCGACGGATGCCACTGAATAGGCATACTGTGGTTTCTGTCGCCCATAGGCCTTCATGTTAATAAAATCTCTACCGTGCAGTATACATTTTTGCTGGATGCCTCTGTATGGAGCACTTTTAAAGCAGTTTTGCAAAGATAGATATTGATCACCTAGCCGCAGGGTAAGTGACAAATGTCTCACCGCAGGGACCCCCTTAAACACTAGAACGGGGTCCCAAGCCACCTCTTTGTTCCTCCTCACTGCACGACCATAGTGAGACGTTTGAATGGAGTGGTGGTTGAGCATCCGCGGTGCTGCTTCATTTACAGTCTATGGGACTGACTAAGACTGCTGAGTACAGCGCTCAGGCATTTACATTAGACCCAGGGACATCAAATTGAGGGGCAGGGTGCATGCTCGACCACTGTTGCATTTATGCGGAACGAGGGGCTAAGGGCCATCATTCTAGTGATTGATTACGGTCTCAGCAGTGGGTACTCCACCTAGCAGGCATTTAGCACCTACCCTGTGGCTAGGTGATAAATGTCAATTTTGGCCTTACCCCTTTAGGGCTAAGGCTACACTAAGACTTTTTTGTAGTGCTACTGATTGATTTTTAATCATGGAGCTACAGTTGCAGTCCAAAGGAATACATGGAGTTGCATGCAATTTTGTGGACTGCCGCGGTCCCTTTATAGTTAAAAATCACTCAGTAGCACTACAAAAGTCTGTGTAGCCTTAGCTTATAGGGAGGTATTCCAATAATATGAAATCTGATTTTATAAAAATCAATAGATATGTGCCATGTATTTTATTCCCGTATGTTCCTCAAGTGGTTTTAAAAAGGTGAAGCTTCATTGTAACAGCCAGCTGAAAACTTTTATTAGGCCCCCATTAAGAGAAAACCTTACAGTAGCCTGTTATTGTAAGCACTGCATCAATTTAGCCATCTTAGTAAAGGAATCAATGTAATCCAATCATAGGGTGATCATAGTTGCCTTTCATTCTGTTTAGCTTACATAAGTTACAATTGACTCCCCACACCCCACTTTACCTTTCAGCCAGGATATTCATTTTCAGGCTGTTAGAATACAAATGTACACTGAAGCTTCAAAGCTCCCTTTGGAGAGCAGTGTTAATGCTATCAGGCCCTTCATTTCAAATATCACACACAGCTTCAGCAATATTGTATCACCTGCTTTATAGCCAGAGGGTTGTAAAGATCTGAATGATTGCTTCTATTCCCAGAGCAGTTGAACGCTGTTACATGCAAAGGCTGCGTTACAGGCTGTAGTTAATGATCCAAATCAAAAGCTCAGCAATGCACTAGTTAACAAAAACTGATCCAAAGCAAGATCTGTATGACAAATTTATGTAGCTATATCGTGACTGTCACAGTGCAAAATACAGTACACTGGTAGTTTCGAAGTCAGGCTTTTTGTATTATATTGCAAATTTTGAGGACAGTTGTTTAAATAGGTTATACCGACACCAATTGCACACGATGATTGGAGAAATGGATTCTGGAGGATCTGATCTCCCTTAGACTAGTTGGCTTCAGAATTAACAATTTACATTTAAACAATAGAATGATTACCAACATCAAAGTTATTGACTACCCCCCCCCCCCCCGCCTCAACCACCCCCCCATACCACCCCTTGAACGGAAAATTGGTGGCAGTGACTAACTTAGTCCTTGATTCCTAAGAGACTGATCCCTACCACTGGTGCAGGCAGGTATTACTAACTGCTGGATACCACTACACTCAGCGAAGCCTGGCAATGCCTCCATCCGGCAGATCAGGAGTTTACCGTTATCTCTCCTGCACACAGCTGTCATGCGTTGACAACATCTTACTTTTCCATCTTTTGTTGGGACAGTTGCGGTCCTGTGACATTTAATAGGGTCATTTCTGATCTTTCCCCAGAGGGGATGAAATTATGTGGTCTACTGCTTGAGAGAGAAAGTTGACAACCTGAAGTTCTTTCTTATCTGAGGGAAGACCCCAATTTATCTGACCTGGTTGGAATTTCTTCGAAACAACGCCCAATATTCAGATTACCCACCTTCATTGTAAGATACTGCTTAAGTTATACTTAGGAATCGTTTAATCTCCTATCTAGCTACTAGACGCCACTCTACTCCGAAGGCTTATAATCACAGCATGTGATGCATATCATGTGGCCTATTCTGTTTATAAAAAGGAACCTTCTCCCCCCAACATAGATGCCTTTACCTAGGCTAAAAAAATCTGCAGATCTATGGTATGAAAGTCTTGAGTCCCTCCATCATTTGTTTAGAGACATGCATTTCTGTGAATTTTGTGAAGTACCAAGTCAGCCAGAAAATATGATGCAACGTTAAATACTTTTGTGTCAAAAAAGAAAAAAATATTATAGGTTTGATTTTTTTTATTGGCTAACAAGAAAAAATTATGTTTGCAAACATTCAGAGCACACAGGCTCCTTCTTCAGGCAAGTTTACAAATGAAAGATTTAAATTTGTAAACTTGCCTGACGGAGGAGCCTGTGTGCTCTAAAAGATTGGAATCATAATCTTTCTGGCTAGCCAATAAAGGTATCAAACCTATAAGACTTTGTCTTTTTTTTACACAAAACTAGTAAACATTGTAAATTTGGTGATGAAGCTGGGAGACTTTTAGCAACACTGGTGAGGAAACAAAAAAGGTAGATATCCTATATTACGGCTATGAAAGATGTTGGGGATCACACATTACTATACCAAGCAGATTAAAGGTGTGTTGGCCTGGTTCATTAGGTCCCTATATTTACCAGACTGTTGAAGACCTCTCCCTTGGAATATCTCTATCTTCACACCATGGGGCTTCATAAATGGTAGATGTTCTAATATATCACCGACTCCACGTAATCTGCTTCTGTTCAGAGACATGGTAGCAGTCTGCAAGAGGCTTTGAAAGTGGTATAGTCTCTCTATATATTTTGATAAAGATTTGTCACTGGCAGAAAATCCTGGCTTAACTTCTGTTCACCAAAATACTTTGAGACTCGGCTGTCTTCGAGAGTTTTTCAAGACATCTAAACAACATCATATATCACTCTTTCAACTTCATATAAATGAACTTGTATTTTAATAGCATAGCCCATGATAAACGGCAGATCCTTTCAGCTTTATCCTTCGATTATTTTTTTTTTTGCTGCTGTACTTCACATATTAGTCTGCAGGCTCCTAGGTTCCCCTTCTGATAACACTCAGATTTGGGAATTGACCATTTAAGTGGAGGGAAATCTTGGACCTATAACTCTTGCTTGAGGGGGTTTCATCTAGCCTGCAGATGGGTCTAGTTACCTATAGGAAGGTGGTTTTCGGCCTTGCACACACAACGTATTAGGCCTGATGCACACGAACGTGCTTTTGCGGCGGCAATTCCCCCGAAAATCCATAGGAGAATTGCGGCCCCATTCATTCCTATGGGTCCATGCACACGACCGTGGTTTTCACGGTCCTTGCATGGCCCAGGAGCCCGCACCGCAGAAAGAACGGGCAAGTCTTATTACGGCTGTATTCTGCGGCCCAGGCTCATTGAAAATAATGGCCGCGGCCATGTGCACGGCCCGCTATTTGCAGGTGGCTCGCGGCTGTCACTCCGTGGCCGGCCGACCCAAAAATCACGCCCGTGCACATGAGGCCTTATGCTTTTGATTTACCTTTAGAAGATTACATACTGTAAAGGAGTATAAGAGGAAATGCCCCAAATCTCAGTTGGCTAGAGCCTGTGTTTCATTGGTTTTGTGAATACTTATGAATTTGCATGTTTTAAAGGAACTATCTTTTCTCCATCTGGTTCTGGGTGTTTCACCTCCAGAAAGCCCATGATTGTACCACTTTCACAGTGTTTCCTCTTCTGTTCCTGCACTACTGGCTATTGCTCATATTGTTCTAGTGGCTGATTAGCATATTTTGAGAAAATGGATCTACGAACAGTAACATTTTTGCAACAATTGTTAAACATTAATCCATACACAAATATTCTGGTTAAAATTACCCATTTTCTTACAGTTCTGTGCTGCCAATTGGGTCAACACAAAAACATTTAAAAAATAAATAAAAGGAATTCTGAGCTTTTTAATTTTAGCTTGAGAGACATCCATATAAAAAGGTAATAATGGGAAAAACATGAGATGGAAAATTAAAGGGGTATTCTCATCATATAATGTTCTGGTATATTGCGAAGATATGCCATAAAATACTGAATGGTGGAAGCTTGATCACTGGGGCCCCACCAATCTAGTTCCTGGCCACCCGCTGTTCAGGGATTGCAGCACAGTCAATCGTGCTTTGTTGCAGTTCCCTGCACAGCCAGCGTGTAGCCAACAGTATCGCTTTACAAGGGAGCTCTGAAGGAGTTAAAGGGACTCCAAATGTGTAATTTTTAATTTTCATTCCCCCGCTATAAGCCCGCAAACAGTACGCGCATCATGCTGATGACGAGTCCTAGGAGCACTCTCCATTGTATCACCGAGATTAGGAGTCCTCTCTATGCATCAGCATGCAGCATGCCGCCCTTTTGCGGCCTTATGGCGGGGGGAATGCAGGCAAGTATAAAGATAAATATAAGGCCTCATGCACACGACTGTAGTGGTGTGCACGCCGTGTCACCGGCGGCCGCCCGCCTGCAAATCTCGGGTCGTGCACATGGCCGAGTGCATTAATTTCAATGAGCCTTGACAGCAAAATGTGGCCGTAATAAGACATGTCCTATCTTTTTGCGGTCCAGGCTCCCAGGCAATGCACAGGTCATGTGCAAAGGCCCATTCAAATGAATGGGGCCGCAATTCACCCACAATTTTTTTGGGTGAATTGTGGCCGCAAAAATAAGTTCGTGTTCATGGGGCCTTACAGATTCTGAATCAGCAGATTTTAAACTATTTACTAATTACTGCACTTAAGGGGGTTTACGGAGTAGACAGAATATCTTTGGCCCCATGCACACGAACATATTTTTGCGGCTGCAATTCACACGCAAATCTGCGGGTGAATTGCGGCCCCATTCATTTCAATTGGCCCATGCACACAACCGTGGTTTCCACGGTCCGTGCATTGCTCAGGAGCCTGGACCGCAAAAAGTTCGTACATATCTTTTTACGGCCGCATCTTGCGGTCCAGGTGCTTGAAATTAATGCACACGGCAATAATTTGCATGGTCGTCCAAGCCGCAAGTCACGGCCTGTGCACACCACTACGGTTGTGTGCATGAGGCCTGAGTCTACAACTACTTCAATGTAAAGACTGTAGCAGAAGTCGGACCCCCACCTATAGTGGGAAAACCCGTTAAAGATATTACCAAATAGTAAAGGTTACTTTTATTGTACTCTGCCATTAACAATGTACAAATACTAGCAAGGACCAATGAAACAACCAAACAGAAAAAAATCAGTACGATCAGTACGAAATGTGCCAACAGTGCTTTCGAGCTTATTGCAGTTCTGTAGTGCCAGTCATAGTGGCAAGGTCTGTTATATGATCCTTGCCAAGGAGCTAGGCTGTAGTCATATGGCTTGTGTTAAATCCTAGTAATATGGTTTTGATCCTAGTGCCAACTTAATGACAGATTTTAATAATGCCAAAGTATTTATTTTGCCAGGGAACCACATGCAGGGGCACTAGATCACATGATCAGCAGAGGTAAAAATGTAGCGGGTGGTCAAGTGTATGCAATATGATTGCAAATATTGTAATAGCACAAACAAACATTCACTGATGCTTGAATACAACTCCTCGTCAGAAAATTTGGAGACTTGGAGATGTGATGGCAACTATGGATGATGTATCAATTCTAAAAAAGTCAATTTGGAAGAACTGCTTTCTATGATCAAGTAAAGTTAAGTAAATTACATTCCATGAACATCTTAAGTCATTACCGCCATAGTGTGTGATCAATGGTATAGGGGTTATGACTTGTTATCACAATCATGGAAAAAAAAGTGTAAAGAAGCACAAATCTCTTTGCTTACAGTTAAGGTCACATTGCGTCTTAAGAGATAAAGATTACAAAATGAAGAATACCTGAGTTAAAAATTTCATTGCAAAGATTATTTTTATTCCCTTAAAAAGGTTTAACTAAATTACACCTGAAATATAATACAGAACTTTCTACTTACTATTAGATCACCTTCAAATCTGAAGTGAACAATAGTATTTTGCAAAAAAACATCAAAATTACAGGTAGAACTAGTGTACAAAAAGAATTGCTGAGCAGAAGAATTGGTCTGGTGTAGAGATGGAACTTTCACCTAATATCAGAAGTGTCATCATCCAAAAGCGTGCCAGAGCTACGCCATGGCCTTTTTCTTTGGTTGGCAGGGTACTCTTAATAGAGAATCCCTATGTTATGCCACTTAACTGTAGCCATGTCCTACAGTTTAATACTGTGGCGAAGCATGGAGCAGTCGGCTCTCTGCCTAGCCATTTGCTCTTCTAGGCCACTTCAGGCCCGCAGACTATGGGGAACGGAGACCTCGGCGGTGCGATACAGTTAAGTCTTTGTGCCGATCTGCGTCGTGTCTCTGACAGCGCAGAAGTCTGAGCTACTCTATTGTGGGAATGGGGCTAGGTGAGTATTAAATGTATTGCTTTTACTGTGGCACTTACATAAGGGGCACTACCAGTATGTGGGGGCAGTGGCAGGTTCTTATTTAAGGGGCATTATTACGGTGTGCAGTGCGCTAAGGGGTCACTTTTACTAAGTAGGGGTAGGGGCAGTAAGGGGGCCTCACTGTGAAGGGGCACTTTTAATTTTTGGGGCACAAAGACAGACACATCACTGTGTGGGGAACCATTACCGCCCGGGGCACTGTTTGGCACTGTTGTTTTTTGGGGTAAAAATAGTTATAAAACCATTATTGTTGAAGTACAAGAGTGTTTCACTACATAGCAGGTACAGTAAGTAGGCACCAGGGCAAGCAGTTGGCACAGTAAGGGGGGAAGCAGCAGGATAGTACTGTTAAAAGGGCAGCAGGATGGGAAGTTTGTGTAGAGGGATGGAAATAGGTGGGAAGGTGCTGGAAATACGAGGAGCCAAAGATGTCTGGCTAGCCAACTCTGCATAGAAGAGTCATGGGCAGGAGAATTCATTTGACGGTCTGTGTTGGATGAACAAGAAAAGGGGAAATGACAAATGCAATCAGAGAAGATGTCACCTATGAGTCACTGAACTTTATTGTACTGTAATCATTTATATGGTCTGCAGAGTGCCTGTGTAGAACTGGAATCTACTACTATATGGTGGTAATATATTTTCTTTATATAGTGGTTTTTATTTAGTAACAGAATGGTGGTATAATTCCAACACTATGTGGTGGAAATATGTGGTCATGATGTGGTTATATTTTTGGGCACTTGTATCGTGGTATAACATAACTGTATGACTTTTTACTAATCATACATAAATAGTTTTCAAGGACAGGACAAATTCGGGGGCAGATCTCCAGGCCCCACAGAAATTATTTTCATTATAAAGTATTATCCAGGGACAGTTTACAGCTGAGGAGGTGTTATAAAAGTGTACACACACACATGTTATAAAGGTTGTCGTCATTTTTTTTGGGAGGAGAATATGCCTTGGGACTTCTGCCCCTGATATTTTAAGACCCTAGCAACGTTCCTGGAAAACACAATATATGTTTACTACTGATCAGTCACATTGAAGTACTTGCTTAGTCCTGGGATAAATATATATAACATAAAATATTTTTTCATAGTAGTACTTTACCACAGTTATTTTATATGCATAAAACACCTATAATTTAGAAGACCACACTCACAAATATTGCGCAAACCGGACCGCTCCGCTGCTTACTACCTTAGAGCCCTGGCACCATTCTCCTGTAGATAGGTGATCATTTTTAAATTCTCGGACAACCCTTTTAATCTACACAGATTTTCTGTCCCCATGTAACCCCAGCCTCAATATTAAACACAAATAATAGCATGAATCGGAAGGACCCTCAAACAGTAAATACCATAAAAATCCCAATAATGATGACAGCTACAGACTCCCGATAACAGAAATGGTCAAAGTTCCCCATTAATATTCTAATGAATGCCACTTCTGACACATGTGCCACTCTACCCCTTTGCACCACCAAGGAAGCACTCACGGCAATCCAGGTGACTATTATAGCTGAAAGCCATATGCGACTCATACACACGGCAAAGCTGTATTCACTGGGCCTGTATGATGACAAACAGAGTCCATATATGGTTTCATATTATTAAGCCATAGGTACTTCATGTGCCACCATATGGTGACTCAATATAGGACCATATTCTCTCTTAAAAGCGTTGTTATAAAACATATCACAATATATTTTGTACGGAAGCAGAGATTTCTATGGGTGTGGTATTACAGATTCATACAACACATGAACACATTTTTTATGTCCTAGGACTAAAATGGACTAGGAAGGGGAGGGTGTTACGTGAGTGACAATATGCCATTTATCAGAAGCTGGAAATTTGATCATAGACCATTTAATTTAGAGGACATAAAAAAAGAGCATACAAACCTACTAGTATTGTATATGGCACCAATTTTTAGGTTAACATTTCCGACTAAAAAAAAGCTTTAACATAAACATATCTATCTAAGTAGCAATAAAGTGGAATTACAATAGGTTGGTTGAGAACACAAAGATATTAGTCATTCATACTCATCAGGTATATGAGCAATTTTACTCTGCAGGTAAGAGGAACAAGTGGAGGAGATTAGAAAAGGGATTTGCTTCTCTTCTCCATACTTATCGAATTAGATCTCACCTTGTGAGACAAATCCTACTAATTATCTAGTCCTAACAGATTTAATAAAAAAAACTAAATGCTATGCTGACAGAGTACCGAGTCCACCCAGAAAAAAGTGCATTCTTGAAACTTTTTAGGGCCGGGTTCTCACTGGTCGGATACGTGTAAAAACAGCGCAGCGTATCCGACCTGGAACATTCTGTCCAAAAAACTGCACCGCGCCGTGGTGCGGTTTCTCCAATAGAATTTATGCTGCGGAAAGCAGCAGAGAGAAAAAATCATAAAAACGTTTATACTTGCGTTTCCGAAGATAACGTTGCAGGCCATGTGACCGCTGCAGTAAGTGATTGGCTGTAGCGGTCACATGGGATGAAATGTCCTCCCAGGAGGCCGGACTGCAAGAAGAAGCAGGGAGTTCTGGGTAAGTAGGAATTATTTTTTTCAGCATAAATTGACAAGCAGCGGATTTAAATTCCCCATCGCAGGTCAATTTATGAACCTTTACGCTGCTTTTTTTCTTGAGATTTTCAAAATTGTATCCACTTTGCTACTACTGTAAATGCTGCAGAATTTCCGCACACAATTTTGTTGCAGAAATTCCGCAGCGTTTACACTATGTAGGAGTCCAGCCTAACAAACCCGGTCTTCATATCCCCCCCACCCGAAAAAAAACCTAAAAAACAACAAACCATGTTTACATAAAGGCATCAGGCTGTTCAATGGTTTAACATTGGCATAATTGCTATCAGTCTATATTCTAGAATTTCTATACAGTAAATACCTCAACCTACAGGAACTGCAATCTGTCCAATGTGAAATCTGCAGGATGCTGGATTGTGCGACAAAGGATATTTATTTCTATAAATGTTTATTAAAGAAAAAACAGGAGCAGCAATTACTGTGTTACGTACGGTTTGCTAAATGAGCATGTTTAGTAGCATCCAGCTGTGATTACTTCACACTACAAATAAATATTTATTAATCTGAAATGTCAGCGTAAAACAAAGCTGGGAGAGAGAACTGCATATACAGAATACGGTGCGAGGATTCACGGATACAGTCCAATCTCCGCACATCATTTCCCATATAATTCTACTTGTACACCAAAGTACACAAATTAACGGTGAAAATAGAAATAAAAATGGCAGATCCGACTACGGATTACATGGCTCCATTATTAAGACCAGGCACATAAGGAATTGTTAAAGGGATATCAATAGTATTAACCGGTTACCAGATGATGTGCTATAAAACAACCAAGCAGATGGTCAGCAAACAATAGTGGACAGTTCTTTAAAGTGCTTGATTTATGTACAAAAGCACAAAGAACATCAAAGAAGACAGCAGAATATTTTAACCGGGCAAGTTATTTTCAGTCATCAATTTTTGTAACCCTTTTAGGACCAAGGCTTTCCAATGCGTGAATGTCCACAGCACATTGTAGTGTTTTGGCTCCATACATCTGAGTTGTAAAGGGCCGTACCGTACCTCCGCATGCCACAGATTTGTCGGATTCATACAAAAACCAACAGAAACATTTTTTTTTAGCATGCTCCATTGCACACCATATGAGTATGTGTGAAGAAGCCCTAACATATTGATTTTTCAAATACACAAATTACAATGGAAAAATACCTGGCACCCTATGCATATATGGCAATAAGGTGGACGTGGTCAGATAAGAAATCTGACATCTCTTCCTTAAGGCCAGGGCTCCACGGCATCATATCACAAGCGAACTAACTTGAATGAGATATGATAGCCTTGATTGTCGCCAGTTGGGAAATTTTCTGCGCCAATTGGCATCATATGTACATGTCATGCATTTCCATAGTAAGTTATGGTAATGTAGTAAAACTGCATGCCTGTATGGCTCATACTATCGGGTGTTTTTACTTTAGAGTTTTTCATGGGTTTGTCACTGCAAAGTTTTACAAAATTGTTGCTGTTTTGTGACAAAAACATTTCATGTACATAAACACATAGGGCTGAATTTATTAACCCCTTAGTGACCACCAATACGCCTTTTCACGTTGGTCACTAAGGGGTCTTAGTCTAGGCTGACGCCTTTTCACGTTGGCCCAGTCTAAGTCCTGCACGGGTGTCCCGTGCAGGCTGGAGCCGGGGCTCTGCTGTCTGATGACAGCTGAGCTCCTGCTCCAACACCCGCGATCGAAGTTTACTTCGATCGCGGCCGTTTAACCTGTTAAAAGCCGCCGTCAGTAGCGACCGCGGCATTTAACTTGTTTACAGAGGGAGATGCGCTCCCTCTGTCACCCATCGGCGGCCCGCAAATGCAATCGCGGGTCTCCGATGGGGGTGTTATGGCAGCCGGGGGCTTGATAAAAGCCCCCAGGTCTGCCCTGGACATATGCCTATTAGGCCGCGCCGGAGGCACGTCCTAACAGATTGCCTGTCAGATTTACACTGACAGGCAATAATGCTCTGGTATATGAAGTATACCAAAGCATTATAGCAGCGATCTGAAGATCGCATAGTAAAGTCCCCTAGTGGGACTAGTGAAATAAGTAGTAAATCTGAAATAAAGATTAATAATAAAAATGACAGTAAAAAAAAACTTTTTTTTTCCATAAAAAGTGGTTTTATTTAGTAAAAGTGTCAAAAATAAAAGTACACATATATGGTATCGCCGCGACCGTAATGACTCAGTTAATATGTAATTTAAACCGCAATGTGAACACCGTAAAAAAAAACGCAAAAGACAATGGCGAAATTGCAATTTCTTTCCATCGCCCCCAAAAAAGTCATAATAAAAATGAATCAATAAGTCCCATGCACCCCAAAACAGTACCAATCCAAACTACGTCTCGTCCCGCAAAAAAACAAGCCCAAAAAATCACTACATTGATGGGAAAATAAAAAAGTTACGGCTCTTGGAAAGCGAAGATGCAAAAACAAATAATTTTAGTTCAAAAGTGTTTTTATTGTGCAAAAGTCGTAAAACATAAAAAAACCTCTACATATGTGGTATCGCCGTAATCGTACCGACCCATAGAATAAAGGTAACATGTTATTTACGCTGCACAGTGAACGTCAATTTGAAAACCCATAGAACAATGGTGGAATTTCATTTTTTTTATAATCCCCCCAAAAAAGTTAATAAAAAAATTATATGTACCCAAAAATGGTGCTATTAAAAAGTACAACTAATCCCGCAAAAAAACAACTCCTCATACAGCTATGTAGGCGAAAAAATAAAAAAGTTATAGCTCTTTGAATGCGACTATAGAAAAACAAATAAAATAGCTTGGTCATTAGGGCCTAAAATGGTCTGGTCACTAAGGGGTTAATAGGTTGTACACCAGCATAATGACTTTAAAAAGTTGACATTTTTGGTGAACGCTTGTTTTGTGCAAAAATGTGCGACTTTTTCCAATTTACTCCATACCTGACACAATTTTTTAAAGTGGGCATGGCTTAAAAAACGGTAACGGGGCCAAATTTACTTTACGTTATTCCAGAAAGTGGCGTAAATTATAGCAGAAATCTACGGCACCTCGTAGCTACCATTTATTTCATTTTCAGGTGTGAGGAGAAATTTACGGCACCTCGTACCTACCTTTTATTTCATTTTCAGGTGCGTGGACAGCCTAAGATGCTACCAGTTTTTAAAGAGCCATCTCTTAATAAATTTGTCTCATCTTACTCCAGCCGCCTACATTTTCAGACTGGTGTATGAAATGTCAGTCTAAGTAAATCTGGGACTTAGTATTTCTTGGAGAACTCATTTCTATTGCTCTAAGGGTATGTTAAGTGTGATTAAAGCTCAGTGGAATAAAACACGATTCAAACGCTACGTGTGAATACATCCGGAGTAGAAATTCTCATTACAAGAATTCAAATTTCAACAACAGTTTGAAATGTTTAGTACCTGTTCAGCGCAAACTTATGAACTAACAGAGGTTTGTCTTCTACTAAACACTAAAGCAGCAGCCAAAGATTGTTGCCAAGGTTTTAGTTTGATGTGGGACATTAGTGAAACGCTCTATTACTTCCAGCTTTGGCTAGGTAATAACAATGCCATGAAGGTGGATGAAAAGTGAGTGGCAGAATAATTTCCAATTAGGGGCACTCACAATAGTATTGCAGGAAAGCTTTAAAAGCTCTTTGAATCTTAATAGGAACTATGATATGAAGGGTATTGTTTGTTTTAATAGGTGCGCTGCATATTTTACATCGGTAAAATAAGGAGAAAATTGCAAAAGGAGCCATAATAGAATAAAGGCTTTTCAGGAGCACAGGAACATTTTCTATAGAGTAGCTACAAATCAATTATTAAATGGAGGTTTAGGACAAATAATGTCCTAGTGAACCCTTCATCACGTATCACTTGAATCTTTTTACCTTCTTTCCACAACTTGATCTTAATTCACTTCTTAAAGAGGAAATACAGCATCATATACATTCAACTTTTTTGAAAATGTATTTGAGGGAGCACAATTACCCCACCAGATCTTAGACGGAGGTTTGAATTTAGTTTTTTACTGAAGATGGGGAAGATTTTATGTAATTTTGTTCCAAGTGAATCTTAGTGACACTGTATAAAAAATAACCGGTAACAAACGAGTAACTAAATTTCTATGATAACCAATAGAGATGAGCGAACTTATGAAAAGTTTGGTTAAGCTGGTTCGCCAAATTTCACGAAAAAGTTCGATTCGGACCGAACTAGTTCTAACCGAACCTGTAATTTCCGTGCGCCAAGCATGGTACTGTCCAGGGTGCTGAAAGAGTTAATGGGCTGCACTAACTCTTTCAGCAACCTTGACAGTACCATGCTCGGCGCGCGGAAAATACAATTTTAATGTAATAAAAAAAATACGTTCATACTTACATTCCTCCTGTCCGGCCTCCAGCGATGACGTTTCATCCATGTCGCCGCTGCAGCCAATCACAGGCTGTAGTGGCCTCTGCAACCAATCACAGGCTGCTGCGGCCTCTATATAAGTGGATAGAGCGGGTTCCCCAGCAGCATTTAAAAGAAACAGGATCCTGACCTGTCCACAGAGTTTAAGGCAGCACAAAGTATTTCAGGAGATGAGCGTGCGGATCTTGTGCAGGGTGGTGACTTGCCAATCATGTGAAGGTGTTATTGAGGACAGGAGTGGAGGAGAGGTAACAGACTGAGAGCTACGTAATGGTATGAGCAGAGTTCACAGCAGCACAGAATATTTCAGGAGAGGAGCGTGCAGATGTTGAGGAGTGAATGATGTTGACTGGTCACTTATTGGTCAGCGTCATACAAATAAACACGCCCAGTTAAAAACACAATACACGCCCAGTTGGACATAACGAAAAAAAAACGCCCAGTTGTCCATTTCAAAGCTCATTTGCATATATGCACGTGACACGACCGTAAAAACTCCCGTTATTACGGGTCATATTTACGACCCGTAATAACGGGCTCATAGACTTCTATTGGCCACAGGTACCTTCCCGTTTTCTTACGGGAATGTGATCGTGCCGTTGAAAAAGATAGAACATGTCCTATTTCAGGCCGTAATAACGGCACGGACAGCCCAAAGAAGTCTATGGAGCTCCCGTAATGACGGGTGACTACGTGTGTGCACCCGTCATTACGGCAGCATTGCTAGGCGACGTCAGTAAATAGTCACTGTCCAGGGTGCTGAACGAGTTAACTGATCGGCAGTAACTCTTTCAGCACCCTGGACAGTGAATTCCGATCAGAATATAGAGCAACCTGTAAAAAAAATAAACAAAAGACGTTCATACTTACCGAGAACTTCCTGCTTCCTCCAGTCCGGTCTCCCGGCCGTTGCCTTGGTGACGCGTCCCTCTCGACATCCGGCCCGACATCCCTGGATGACGTTTCTGCCCATGTGACCGCTGCAGCCAATCACAGGTCAATCACAGGCTGCAGCGGTCACATGGACTGCCGCGTCATCCAGGGAGGTCGGGCTGGATGTCAAGAGAGGGACGCGTCACCAAGGCAACGGTGACGCGTCCCTCTCTTGACATCCAGCCCGACCTCCCTGGATGACGCGGCAGTCCATGTGACCGCTGCAGCCTGGGATTGACCTGTGATTGGCTGCAGCCTGTGATTGGCCTGTGATTGGCTGCAGCAGTCACTTGGACTGAATCGTCATCCCGGGAGTTTGGACTGGAGGAAGAAGCAGGGAGTTATCGGTAAGTAGGAACTTCTATTTTTTTTACACGTTGATGTATATTGTGATCGGAAGTCACTGTCCAGGGTGCTGAAACTGTTACTGCCTTTCGTTTAACTCTTTCAGCACCCTGGACAGTGACTATCTCCGCCGGGTTCGGTCAAAACGTGTTCGGCCGAACTTTTCCAGATGTTCGGACCGAAACCGGGTTCAGTTGTCCCGGTTCGCTCATCTCTATTAACCAATGATCTGGTGAAATTTAAATCCCACCACCAATTTTTTAAACTCGACTGTAATTTAACATCCAAGCTATTGGCTCTAGAAAGGAAAACAATTAATAAGGAAAAACCGTGATACCATACATCCGATTCAGAAACAAATATTACATTTTGGTTAAAACAAGAAAACATCGACTTGGGTAAATGCGAGTACAATTAACGATTCCTCTAAACTGAGTGGAGAACACTTCACCCCCCACAAACTAACAATACTAAAAAAAATAAGAGGACTAAGACCAGCCGATAAGACCAAATACATTCATCAACTTCCTTGAGAAAAACACAAACAAAAACAATAAAAAAAAAATATCAGGGAGGAGATAACACATCTCATATAGACTCCCATATCCATACTAAAGAAATGTGCCGAACAAAGGGTACTTTTACACAGTCCGACGTGCTCTGCTTAAACGAGCGCCGATCACCGAGACAGCTCGTTGATCGGTGCTCATTTCCTCCTTTCAGAAGGAGCTAGTATGGGGACGAGCGCTTATTTCTACGATCGCTCATCCCCATACATTTCTATAATGTCGGCAGCACGTCTACCTGTTTACACAGCGAGATGTGCTGCCGACAAGATAACATTTTCGGCTATCATCGGCTGATCGTTGCCCTGTTTACACTGGGCAATTATCGGGAACGAGCGTTCTGTGAATGCCTATTTGCCCGATTATTGGCCGGTGTAATAGGGCTGTAACTCCCATCCAATCGGTAAGATTTATTAAATCTACTGACAATAAAAGGTCAGAGCTCCAATCCATAGAAGCTTATTAACAATGATCACCAAATCAGATAATTCTCAGTGACAATATGGATAATACTCATTCACCTACATCATTGTTACTCCCACCCAAGACTTTTAAGTTGGCTACCTCAACTTGCTAGGTGAATTATCAGACAAGTCATTAACTTTTCCACTTCATCAAACGACAGCATTATCTTTTAAGACTAATATAGCTTCTTCAGATACCTCCCCCGATGTCTTTCTTTTGGAAGATGGTCTATAGACAGTATGTGGGACCCCAGCTACCATCAACAATCTGGACTTTAAGGATATAATCACACGTAGTGTAATTGCTGCAGATTTTCCGTCCGGATATGTGGATGAGATTTAACAAATCTCATCCACATGAAGTGATAACATTTCCATGTAGAAATTTATGCTGCAGGATGGTTGCGGAATTGTCACAGATTTCCCCATTGAGTTAAATGGGGAGTGAAAACTGAAAAACTTTTTTTACTTTAAAATAAAAAAGCAAAAGTCTATACTCACCTCCTCTGTTGCTCTTATAGTGCCTTCCCTGCTCCCTGGGCTGGTCTGTATTGAGCAAGCCTCCTGGGATGAAGTTTTGTCCCATGTGACTGCTGCAGCCAATCACAGAAGTGAGTATGGCTGTTTTTTTAATTTTAATTTGTATTAGCTAAGTCAAACATGATTTGTTACGGACTTAAAATTGGAATTCCCCAGAGAATCTGGGTCGGATTTGCTGAGGAGTTTACTGCAGAAAATCTGACCCGTGTGAACTTACCCTGAGAGCCGAAACTACATTGAGCTGTCACAACAATTCCCTAAGACTAGTAAGTCCAATCTTAGTACGTTTTTTTTTCCTTTTCAACTCCCCCAATCCCTAGTTACCACGGCTACACATGAACCAAATCTACACTGTGAACCCAACCAAAATTAATGGTACTGTGCTGGAGCAACCCTCTGAATTTAGACTGACCCAGCCATGTGAAATAGCAGCCATGTCCTAATAGCCACTTTACGTTCTAGAACAATAACTAAAATAGTTTCCCTCTTCTCAAATTGGGGATGGGAAAGCGCAGGGAATGCTGCAACCCTGCCAGTCAGAGGAAGGTGAAGTTATTAACACGAATCATAGATGGTATATTCATGGGTGTATTTTACACAAGACACTTGTAATAATAAATCATAATTAACCTTGTAGGAGGGTAATATCTATAAATCCTGAGTCTATTCAACATACTTTCACTCTAGTAAATCTCACGCAAGTATTGAAATAGATCTTTAATTCCGCACTCAGTGCTGCAACTCTGTATAATACCATTCAGTGGAGATCTAAGTGATGGTCAACATACACATCAATACAGATATCTCTATGGGCTTTGCTTCTAGGTAGGCTATTTTTGTAAATATAACAGAGTCAACTAAATATTTCTTAGCTTAGGTTCTTAGCAACTGACAACAAGCACTCAAGGAAAGGGCTGATTTGCGTGTACGATGGCACGCCGAGCCTCCAGGCACTCTGTGTACCGCTGTATGGTGCCTCTGTACAGCACCGTATTATTGCTCTGCTTATTATAGCATCTCTTTTAGGGGGAAGTGAATGAATTATTGACAACAAAAAAAAACATTCGTATGACATCCTAGGCACTTAGAGGGGAGTATGGGGCTGATATTTTTACGGATTTACACATTAGTGTGAATAAGCCTTTAGGTTGTTCAGGTGCGTGGGTAAATTCTGAAAATGTCAGCTTGAGTAGACCTAATAAATTCAGTGGTTGCTTTGTACCATTAGAAATAAATGGTTATTTGAAGATTATAGAAGATAAGCTAAGCAAACTAATAGATGCTCATTAAAACTAACAACGATTAGACTAATGTTTTTCCTCTTAACTGAAAGCAGAACAGGGATTTTACAAACTTTGCTTTTAAGAAGCGCTTTGTTTATTTAGTAAAATGATGTGGATCATGAGTTGAGTGATGGATCACTTACCGTCAGTGAATGCAGACCCAGTTAGGCTAGGGAACAATGTATGAAAGAAAACTAGAATTTAGAAACATAGGTTAATGGATTTTTTTCCTTATTGGGAAAGGTTGGCTGCAAACAAAGCTCTCTAGTAGCCATATTTGTGAAGACCACTAAGAGCTGCATTGTGGACACTGTATTGCAATTTTAATTGACACAGTCTACCTCTAGAAATCACATAGGATGATGGATGTAAAGGCAATTCAAGATTGTTGTAGCCAGACCTTTGTAAGCCCCCTTCTAATAAAATGGAAAAACAACACTCAGCAGGCAGATGTGAGTGGCAGAGCCCCATGTTATTATATGTAGAAGCCAAGGAGGTTGATACCCCAAACGTATACATATTTCTTTGTTTACATAAACAGAAGAGGAAGAAGACAAAAATGCCTGAGGAAGTTTGTATTTTAAATCTGCGTAGGAATTATATGTCCCCAGTAATGAAAAAAAAATGTAAAAAAAAATTCCTTAAAAAAAAAAAAAAGCTAGTGTAGGATAGCTCTGCTTTAGAAATGTTAATTTGATGTTGTGTTGCTCATTCATAATTTGTTTCCCCACCCTGTACACACACATATATATATAAAAAATAAAAAAATAAATATATATATATATATATATATATATATATATATATATATATATATATAAATCTCTATAGTCACAGAGGGTGATTTACAGAAAAAACTGGTGCAATGAAAAAGCAGCGGTTATCCATAGCAACCAAGTGATTAACTTCATGAGAACCAAATACTACATATGTTTTTTGTTTTTTTACAAGCATGATTTTGTCATTCATATTCCCTTAAACAAAGATGCGAATGAATCTCTTTCTTTCTCACTCCTAGGATCATTCACATTTTTAGAACAAAATTACAGAGGTAGAAACAGATAGGAAGCACGAAACTATCCACACAACTCCTTAAGACTGGATTCACTGCTGGGTTTTTTTGCAAAAAAAAAAATCGGAAAAAAACCACTGCGGACAGATGTTTTTTTAAAGTCTATGGTAAAATATGAGAAAGCTTACATACACAGCATTTTGGTTTGTGGCGTTTGAATATCATTTCTGGGGTCAGTGGTGTTTTTTCCATAATGCAGCATTCTCTAGATATGGCGTATTTTTCAGAAGGGTTCTCTACAGGATTTCAAAAACGGCAGGAAAAATCCATGTACAAAATTAACGCCACCAAAAACGTAAATAAAAATGCCATGTAGTTTAAAATGCCAGACAAATACTTTGTATAAAGAAGACCTTATTTATATGGATAAAGTCGGAAATACAGTTAGGCCTATAGAATTGTATGGGCCCCTATTAAGGATCTATAATAAAGATCCAGTAAAAATGTATTAGCCAGATAATTGAAAAGAGAAGCTTTGTTGAAAACTGAACACTGTTTCACTAAAAGTGCTCAATATAGATTTGTCCTATTATAACAACGCTGCCCCCAAACACTGCTGGCCAGAATATACGGAACAGCAGTAATATATGAGGAAAAATAAAGTTAGGACTTCTAGGAGCCTGAGAATAGATTACAAAGTGCCAAACAATGATTGATGGGGGAAAAGTCGTGCATTGGCCCAGTGACTTCTATTTGCGTTAGATATTGCTAAAACTTTTCGAAGGAACAAACATTAGCCAAAAATGAGGTGATTTTCCTCTAAGTCTTGCAGTGAAGAAGTTAAAGCGCAACTACAGGATGTGACTGACAGCTGTGAATCTCAAGCTTGGAATTGTTTCACAAAAATTGTCAAAAACCACAAGATGTACCCAACACCTTTTACATTTGCACATACCCATTTTACATTTGACAAAACATCTGGAGTACGGCAGTCATAGAAGGTGAAATATTGGAAGGAAAGAAAAAAAGTAATTAACGCCAAGCAAGGATTTTATGCTGTGTTATTTTCAAATTGTGACGGTCACAGTGCAGAACTTTACACTTAGACGGGGAAGAAAAATGGACCGCCTTGGTAGTTACATTGTTATCACGCAATACCTTGGCCACCATACTATATTGTTCTTTTTGGACCTTAATATCACAAGAACATTAATCGGATTGTGAAGATCTATTTATGATACGATTGTAATACATTCGCTGCATTAGCAAAGTAGAGCAGTACAAGTGATACTTTCAAGAGTTATATATATATATATATATATATATATATATATATATATAGAGTCATGGTAATGTGAGGCGCATGACACAAACAAAACATTCTCCAATAAACCAGCACAAGCGCACTGTCTCTTCTTTATACTACAAAGACCTGGTCAAAAGGTGCCCGGCTGATATTCTGGATGTCTGTGCGGATATAAGCAAGAGTATAGTAATGTCCAGAAATATATTTACCCCAGGTAACTGCAATAGGACATTAAGTTTAGGAACACATTTTAATATGTTACAGGTTATTCAGTCTCGTAGTTCACAGTGGTCTTGGCACTACAGCCAGCTGTGGTGCCACCTAAATGACATTTCTTGTTTAGAAAGATAGAACACTTTAGATTAAATGTTGGCAACTTACTTTTTCGTTGGTTGTCAATCACTTAAGGTTTTTTTTTTAGAGGTTAAGGCATCATTTAGACGGGCGTAATATACGCGCGTGCTTTTCACGCATGTCGTACGCACCTATATTAGGCTATGGGGCAGTGCAGACAGTGCGTGAATTTTGCGCAGCGCGAGTGCGTTGCGGAAAACTCACGATATGTCCTATCTTTGTGCGCTGTTTGCGCCTCACGCACCCATTGAAATCAATGGGTGCGTGAAAACCACGCAGGTCGCACAGAAGCACTTCCGTGGGACGCGCGTGATTCGCGCAACAGCTGTCAAACTCTGAATGTAAACAGAAACAAACATCCAAACGGAGTGTCATAATGATGGCGGCTGCGTGAAAATCACGCAGCCGCGCATCATACACTGATGACACACGGAGCTGTTAAGTACCTTTTGCGCACGCAAAACGTCGCGTTTTTTGCGTGCGCAAAACGCACACGCTCGTGCAAATCAGGCCTGAAGGTAATGCGCTCTTTAGACATAATAACAGCAGTGACACATGCAGGTCTGAAAGAGTTACTACAAGATGTGACGGCTGTAATGCACTAACCGCTTCCTTACAATCATCAGAATTTTATGTTGTCACAGAGCTTGCCACGTCGATTTTAAACATTTAACCCTTTTTTCCCCTATGTTGCATTTTTTTTTTATTCACAGTGCAGGTAATAATATTTATAGACAATACTTGTCATTTACAATACAAAGGGCACATGCATCAAATTATCAGTGTACTTGCACCATTTTTTCTCTTTTTGCACATTATATAAACTTATTCACGTGAGATGTATCACCAGGCGGCACTTAATTTATGAATCTGAAATTTTACTGCACTCTTTCCAAAATGTTTCGTGTGACATTTCCAAATATTTCTATATGTGCATCTAATGTACAAGATGGGGTGTAGCAGTCCACAGCACTAGTCACTGACATCACATGTACCTACACTGATGCACATGCCCCAATATTTTTTAGGCGAAAAATGCAAAAAGTGTCCTGAAGTTCACATTTGTATAGTCACCAGTGAACTTGTGCCTGCAGTCAAAATTGGTGCTTGTTTATACCTGTTCTTTTTCATGTAAAGCAAAAGTCATTTTTGCAAACTGATCTACGAAACATGACTTGGGCATATAGCCATGTCAAGTATAGCATTAAATATTACTGAGTGGATATTGTGGGCAGCTTAAATAACAAAGGAATACAGGACCCACCTTTAAAAAAAACAAAAACACAAACTCAGTTACCAATAGAGAAGTCGATAGGCTGGAGAAATGTATCAATAAGTTTAGAACATGCCCAATACTATCAGAAAAAAAAATATTATACTAAATACGGAGTGACCATGTCCTCTGTCAATGAAAGGGTTACCTAGATAGTTAAATCTAGATAGTTAAATCAGCTATAAACAATGATAGCACATTCAGAAGGCAAATGTTCATGTGTGGGATGTGTAGATGAATCCCAAGCATTCTGTTACTACACTATGATTCACTGGGACTGCTCCAACAGCATCAGATGAATGACAATGAGTTGCCTTGGCGTGTTTCGCTTTTGGACAAGAATATTGCCAGCATATGAATTTCACACCTACAGGCAGATAAAAAATATAGGAGAGAATGTTTACTAAATCTATCAAATAAAGCCACACATGTTACTATAATAACCAGATACCAAAGCAGCAACAAACTAACTCAACTCAGTGTTTCAGGTAGACTGGTGCGCAATAAAAACTTAACACACAAATCCTAAAGTGTAGCAACCAGCAAAGCACAGATGAAGGGGTTAAATATGGAAAAGCAGGCAGTTCAGGTGACAGCAATCATTTCATAGGGTTCAATCAGCAGGATTGGGAAAGTGACTATGAAGCTTCTGATTAAATGAACATGACCTTTCAGATAATTACCCAAAATTAGAAAATGAGATGATAAATGCAAAACACACCTTATCCCGGGAAGATCAGATGTAGGAAATCAACAGATGCAGCGCACGTGCACTGCCCAGGGTGCAAAAGTTTGTGGAAAGCAGAAAAATAGTGGGCAGGTAATGCCAGGATAGTAAGGGAAGGGGCATCTAGTGCTGCCCAGGTGCCATGGAAGTGACAGCGCTGCAGTCTATAGAAATCCCTGAGAATAAGCGCAGGCAATAACGGAAGGAATGGGAACTGTCCTTATTTTCCCAGGACAGAACACAAGTCCTGGTTTACTATGTGGCAATAAAGGTGACTGTACCTTGCTGGGTGTCAGAGGGTTCCTTACACAGTAACTGGGAGAAGGCTCGGACTTGCTGCGTTCTGTAGTTCCCTCCAGGGTGGCTTTTATTCCCCTCGGTCTGTTATTAATCCCGTGCAGAGCAGAGCACAACTTCAGGAGTGCCACAGGAATCCTTCATTCCCCCTCAGTCCAGAACATCCAATCCCCCCTCCACCACCATCACCACCACCACCACAGCAGCAGACTCCCCCCCTCTCCTCCCTCCCACCCCTAAAATAACAGTCTCAGTGGCAGTCTAGGAGGACACACACTGGGGTTCAGCATTAGCAGGTGCCGGGCTCCACATCAATAGTCTTCTCCCAAGCGGTGGTAACTTTAGTATTGTGCAGGTCCGTCAGCCACCTCCAGCTCCAGCGGAGATCGTCACATCTCCAGCCCGTCTTAGCCTCACAGAAGAGCGTGCAGAGACACAGGAGCCACTCCGAGGATGATCACTTTAAGAGCAGGCAGTTCCTATTGCCATGTCATGAATATTTCAGTGGGTGAAGCTTGTCCCTCCGCTCATGTCAGGCTACTTGCTGCTTTGGTGACTCCACAAATCCCCCACAGATGGGGAGAGAGCCAGGTGCAGCCTCTCATACACCGCGGCTGTCATCCTCCGCACCCCACACCATTGATCACACGGCTCTCATTGTGATCGCCTATACTCAGGAGTCTATCACCGAAATAACATGATCAGGAGATGCTGACAAGACGCAGCTGAAAGGTGAGACGGCTCCAAGCGCCCCCTTCCTACACGAGCAAAGGAGATGGAAGCGATCGCAGCAAGAATTGTCGTTTTCTTCACACCAACGATCATACACGATTAATAATAGCAATGCAATCTAATAGTCTATGGAAGAGTGACAGTCACATCTCTCCCGATATCCAAATCCATGTCATGGTTACCATTAGGAATCAATTATTATTGTAAGCTGACAGTCATACAATCTAGGTTGGGGCTTGCATGCAATTAGTACAGTTCCGTGTGATATCACAAAATGTGACGCGAATTCTGCAATTTAGAAGTTCATGGTAAAAACAAAAATGTCATTGCGATATCATGCAACGTCCTAATCCAGGGGTCTCAAGCACGCGGCCCGCATGCAGCCCCTGAGGCTGTCATCTGCTGCCAGTGGGACACTGAGCGGATAGTATAGGCTCTGCACCGGCTTTCCCAGAGCTGGACAGTGATGTCAGGAGCACAGCTGGAGTCCCAGTAGGAGCGCTACTAGCGCTTCGCCCGGGACTCCAGCTCTAGGGTTGCCCCTGACATCTCTGTCCATATATGAACAGTGATGTCAGGAGCAGAGCTGGAATCCCAGGCAGAGTGCTAGAAGCGGCTCTGCTCCGACTCCATATATGGACACTGATATCAGGGGCTTCCCCAGAGTCCCGAAGCAAAGCCTATACTAGTGGGTCTGCGGTTGACCCTGACAGCACATTCCGGCCCAGGAGGATCCCCTGACGTCACTGTGTATGGACAGTGACGTCAGGGGCTCCTCCAGCAGAGGAATCCCTGGTCAAAGTGTCGGCAAAGCTCTGGCTGGGGATTCCACTCCTAGAGTGAGCACCGATGGGGCTATCTACTGGGGGGGGGGGTGACACTATCTACAAGGGGTGTGTGTGGCATTATCTACAGAGGGCACTGTGGCAGCATCTACAGAGAGCACTGGCATTATCTACAGAGGGCATTGTGGCATTATCTACAGAGGTCACTGTGGCAGTATCTACTGAGGGCACTGTGGCAGTATCTACTGAGGGCACGGTGCAGTATCTACAGAGGGCACTGTGGCAGTATCTACAGAGGGCACTGTGGCAATATCTACTGAGGGCACGGTGCAGTATTTACAGAGGGCACTGTGGCAGTATCTGCAGAGGGCACTGTGGCAGCATCTACAGAGGGCACTGTGGCAGCCTCTACAGAGGGCACTAGGGCAGCCTCTACTGAGGGCACTGTGGTAGCCTCTACAGAGGGCACTGTGGAATTATCTGTCCGGTAAAACTACGGAACCCCAACGTATCCTATTAAAGTCAATGGGTTCCATCGGCAACCGGCGGTGTCCGTTGGTTCCATTATTCCCTTGTTTTGCTCCTCTGACAGAGCAGAACAACGGAACGGTTCAACGCAGGTGTGAATCCAGCCTTACAAACAATGATTTTCTTATAGATGATTACTTGTGCCTTCTGAGTTGTTAGTAAGGCTACATTTACATGACAGGGGAAAATGGCAGTGTGGCCAAACGGTCGTTTTCAGAACAATGTAGTTCTGTGCCTGTAAACACACGGGCGTTTTCTTAACGGCCCGTGAACACTGGGCGTAAAAAAAATAGGCAGTCCTATTTTTGGACGTTTTCATGGCCCAATGGCCCCTATAGAACTCAATGGATCAGATTTTAATGGATGTTTTTTAGGAATCAATCGTTGTGATGGGCATTAAAAACTGATCCTGGCCTCACGAGGACTCCCCGGGCACAGCGCTATTTTAAGTGCCGAGCCCGGGGACTCCAGTCTTGGGAAAGCCCTTAGGCCGGTTACACACGAGCGTGTTCGGTCCGTGATATACGGTCTGCGTGATGATGGAATTTCACGGACCGAGCACAGTTGAGGGAGCCGGGCTCCTAGCATCATCGTTATCTATGACGATAGGTGTCCCTGCCTCTCTGTGGAAGTACTGTCCCGTACTGAAAACATGATTACAGTACGTGACTGTTTTCTTGCAGCGAGCTAGGGACTCCTAGCGTCATAGATAACTTTGATGCTAGGTGCCCGGCTACCTAAATTGTGTTCAGTCTGGGAAATACTGCCGACATACAGTCCGTATATCACGGACCGAACATGCTCGTGTGAATCTGGCCTTACTCTGATATTACATGAGGAGACAATAAAACTACCTGAAGCTTGCTGTATGAGAACCGTTGTGTTGGTGTATATATATATATATATATATATATATATATATGTATATATATATATATATATATATATATATACACGCCCTGGCCGGGGTTCTGCTCCAGGAGGACCCCCTGACGTCACTGTCCATATATGGACAGTAATGTAAGGGGCTTCGAGATGCCGGAATCCCTGGCCAGGGAGTTGTCAACGTCTCAGCAAGTTCTATTATCTCCTCATGTAATATCAGTAATATGTAATCATCACACTGGCCACTGTACAGTAATCTGTGTTTTGTCATTTGTATTTACATGCAATGCAAGCTGTCAACATTGGTTAAAAAAAAAAAAAGCTTGATTACCCAAATGGGCAGTGTCCGTTGAAAGTGTGTTAACTGATCCTAGTAGAAAACAGTAGAATTGTATATTCAGCTGTGGGATTAAATACATGCTTTAACGAAGAGGACTAGACCAGGGCCAGCAAAGGGTGATGTGAACTCACTTTGTCCCCAAGGGATTTGATGCAGGGCAGCAGAGTCTAAGGAAACCCCTGGTTTTCACCCTTTAACCCCTATACAGGGACCTGGACTTCGCTCCCCCAGAGTATTCTCCCTTGGTGATGGCAACGGAATCGGGTATAGTGCAAACTCAATAGGCAGTATGCAGTTTCAGGTATAGCAAAAAGTCAGGGCAGCCAGCAATGGTTCGTCATGGGTCACTAGCCAGAGGTCAGGGCAGGCAGTAAAGGATTGTCACGGATCACTAGCATGAGGTCAGGGTAGGCGGCAGGCAAGAATGGTCAAAAGGCACAGGCAGTGGCTAAACACCGGAAATCCAAAAATAATATAGCAGATTATCACTAGACTAGATAGGAAGAAACTAATTGCTCAGGCAAGGACCACAGGATAAGGAGGACCTTTATACCCAGGGAAAGCTGGATGGATAATTTGGCACACGCTGGCCCTTTAAGACAGAGTATGTGCGGGCGCACTGGGACCCAGAGCAGAGTATCCGTGGCATGGGAGGATGCCAGATGCTGATGTCGGAGGAGAGGAGCGACACCGACCAGGAGAGAGAAGACGTTGGGAATAGGTAAGTAGAGAACAACGGGGACCATAGGCCATTACGCATAGCCAGGCTTTATTTCACCTGGGGCAGGGCTCAATAAGCTGACCTAGCCATATATCTTCATACCCTGGCCAATGTAGAATAGCTTATTGGTGCCCCTTTGACATCCAGCACCTGGGGCACATGCCATGCCTCTACCAATTGCAGAACATTTTTAGAGGTGACCTATTTCTATTTTGTAGCCGTTTTTGTTGGGCCAACGTTTTGTTAATCGGCGCAAATGAGTCTACAGCAGTTTGTGGTCTTGTGCATTAGTATCTCCTAAAGCTCAAGCTACGTTTTTATGTGACATAATACACTTGAGATGGTTGTATGGTCACTTACAACTTTTTCCCCTGGGCAAACATTCTTGGGCGCAATCTTGATTTTACCACGCCGTTGTGTCACCCTAGCCTAAAGGAGGCAGATAAGTGACTGACCATGCCCATTGAGTAGGATATAACTTTAAAGTAATACTAATTAATTTCATAAGAATCTCAAAATTGGAAGGCTAGACTCCGTTTTGGGCTTTTTTTTTTACTTTTAACCCTCTCCCGTACAACAGCCCCATATAATTCTACACTGTTCTTCTTGGACTTTAGGATGCTAATTATGTGCTAATGTCACTTGCTTAAAGTACATGCCTGAGGTTTCCCAAAGTCATTTTCTCAGTTCAGCAAGTAGAGCTGCATAAAGGTCACTACCACTGGCACACAGAAACTGTGGGTGGATTTAGGGAAACACATTCTGAGTAAACGGTCTTTGGAGCTTATTTTTTTATTTTCCATCCTTCATTACTCATGTGGCATTAGATGAGGGATTTAGCAGATTTTGGCTGACTCTACCATTATATTTTAGTTAGCATTACTGTTACAGAGATTGTTCTCGTACAACTCATTATGTTCTAAAAACTTCTACAACAAATCAAGAAAGAAGCAATTAATGAACATTAAGCCTAGTTCAGAGGAATCATCCTCTTGATTCACAAACCATTCACAAAGTAGATGAGGGATGTGGCTCATCAATCACTGCAGAGAACAGTAACTCCATATAAATTAACACTTAAAGGGAACCTGTCACTAGATTTTAGGGCACTAAACCACCAGCATGTAATCATTATACTGCTGGGGTTTAGCATTCTAAACTTGTCTCTCTCAAAACTGTCCGTTTTAGCGTTTTGTCTAAAAAAAAAGTTATAATATAGTGTGCCCTGTATGTGATTTACCAGAGAACAGTCCTGAGATGAGTCCAGGTATACCGGCCGCTGCTTTATGTGAGCACTGAGCATGCGCAGGAAGCCGTTGAACTCATACTAAGACTCTTCTCGGGTCATTTACATTCAGTGTTTTGTTTTTTTCTGTTTGACGTTTTTCAGTGTAAGCTGCTATTACTTGGGCTGAATTCAGACGACTGTAGTATACGTCCATGTGACAGCTGTTAAAAAAACGTCCGTCACACGGACTCATGTAGTTCAATGGGGCCGTTCATGCAGCCATTGTTTCAACGGACCGTGTGAAGGGTCCATTGAAAAATAGAAAATGTCTTATTTTCTTCCATTTTCATGGATCCCTCGATAGACTCAAGTCTATGGGGATACGTGAAAACAGGACCCGCACGGGTGCAACTCGGACTTGAAAAACTGCAGTTTTTCACGTCCGAGTTTGCACTCGTTCGTGTGAATCTGGCCTTACTCTTAGTAATATAATTAGGGCAAAACTGTGGTGTATGAGTGTACATGCTTTACAAGATAGCATCACCTGCCAAATGAGATGATTGTTTTTTTTTTATGGTCTCTGTTACATGTGCTTTTGTTTGGTTCCTGAAAAAATTGTGATTTTAAACAAAGGTGACCGCTATTCGCTCCATGTATGTTTGTTACCAGTGGTGGATTATAATAGGGAAGGTTTAGGCGGCCATGAAGCTTGTGGCTACCCAAACCGTCCATTATCTTACAGACGAGCTGATTGATTTCAGTTACCGCCTGCAGCTGCCATATGAGACTGGCTGTGGAAGGCCTTGGTATCATTTGTAGAGACCAGGAGACTGAGGGGAAGGTGTTCCCGACAGTCCGGCCAAGCGCTTCCTATCCAGACGGGACCTGACCCAGCACCCTGCCTCCCCTCCGTGCTGGAGCCATACTGCGGCCCTACAGCCTTCTCGTCTATTTGCTGCCCTGCTTCCCCTTTGCTGACTGCCCACCCAGGAAGAGAGAAGAAGAGGGAGCAGGAAGAGGCCCAGCTGGCAGCTGCAGCTACAGTCCTGCATTGGGTGTGTTAAGTGCCTCATAGATTACTCTCATATATGTATACGTTTGCACGTAGCACTTGTACTGTGGTTGTTGCCTAGCGGTCTAGAATCTCACGGCAAAAAACACACGTGGTTTAATTAATTGGAAAGTACAGGTAAAGCACAGTAAAACCATGCACTTCACCTGTAGTTGCCGTGAAACCACGTGCATTTTTTTTCAATGCGACTCTTTGACACTCATCTATAACCGCAGCACGTGTGAACTGTACCCTTATTTAGCATGGTATCATAATATTCTACAGTCTAGATCTCAAGAGGAGCCCAAGTGTGAGGAGGGTAAGCATATAGCTATGTTCAATTATTGCCATGAAATAGGTTTGAATTTGTTCATGGGTGTTGAATGTAGGCACAATATGGCAGAGCGATGGTGGGAAACAAAAGGGCCAAGTTTAAGTAACAGCCTAGGGTCTATGGTGCACTTAATACTCCACTGTCTGTCACCAATGAAAAGCAGCTGATTCCACTATTTTGGAATGCTGTTGAGTGCATCCCCCCCCCCCCCCCCGTCTCCTGAAATCTCTGCTACACTTACTGTAGGAATAACTCCTACTGTGCACTGCCATCTGACTTATGATTGTCTCTGCCTTGTGGTGCCTGTTGTGCTTGACTGCAAGCGATTCACAAAAAGAAAACAGTCTCACGAGGCCTTCAATGCAAAAGAATAAATGTCCCAAGAAAAGCAGGGTATTTCAGGTATTTCATGGGTGATTTAGCAGCTGTAGGCAGTTATCCCTCCTCTAGAAAGATAAATTTCTCCTCTAGCAATAGAAACCTATTATCTGCCCTCCCCATCTCAGAATAATTTATTGCTAAATATAGAATGGTAAAAATAGTATAAGGTAAAAAATGTCATAAAAAGGGGCTTACACCGGACACCTTAATATACTGGCGGGAACCTGCATGAAATAGAGAGAATACACTTACAACTTTTATTGATTAAATCTAAATTATAAATCCATGGCCGTATGTAAACAATTCAGCTGTGGTAATATTTCTCCCATGGTGACGTCACATCTGTACTGTTGCTCCAGTCTAATGAAAGTTCTGGGTCCAGAAGTACAACATGTGGCCGAGATGCCTTGCTCATATAGTCAATTGCAATTTGGTCACATAGCTGATAAATATATTTACTAAGATTTTAAATTAGTTTTTGATGTTTTTATTTTTGAGTGAAAAATGTTTTTGTTTTTTTTTTCCACACATATTCAGTGGGCTGTTTAACTATATCCACATATTTTGGAGATTGTATGACAGTAGTTTTTATGGCTAACTATACGGATAGGTCTCCATAAATAATGGTTCTTCCTGACTAACTGATAAAGCCTATTAGGCCAAATGGACGACGTGTAGGAGGTCCCCATCTATACTCCCATCTATGGGGCACACTCGTATTGGGAGAACCAGGGTCCTCTGACCTCTATTTGCCGTTTCATGGTAGCCACAGTTCCCATATAGTTCAATGAAGAGGTGGCCACGTGACCCTATCCGATGAAGTCGATGGAAGTTACAGAAAGTCGTGTTTGATCCACATTCTCCCAGTAGGTGAAGATCTCTGCCTCTCTCTGCCACCTAGCAGTGACCGACAGCCTGCTGTGTATCTGCATAAATTGCAGGCAATTCTACAATCGGTAAAGACCTGTTTGGACTAACACTGTGAGTAACACCGTAACAAACTGCCTGTTGTACACTACATGCTGTTTATGTGGCATATGCAACTGTACCGGATTTATTGGTGCTTATATTTGGAGCATTGAAGTACTAGAGAATCTCAGCTTATTTTGGGGTATTTTTTTGTGCTCTTTGGGTTAATAGGAAAGCGGACCTCTCCCCACACTATGCTGTCCTTAAATAAGCCAGCCTAGCCTGATGACTGATACACTTTAAAGCACCATTTTACAGCATGCATATACAGTGAAGGAAATAAGTATTTGATCCCTTGCTGATTTTGTACATTTGCCCACTGTCAAAGTCATGAACAGTCTAGAATTTTTAGGCTAGGTTAATTTTACCAGTGAGAGATAGATTATATAAAAAAAAAAAAAAAAACAGCAAATCACATAGTCAAAATTATATACAGGGTGGGCCATTTATATGGATACACCTAAATAAAATGGGAATGGTTGGTGATATTAACTTCCTGTTTGTGGCACATTAGTATATGGGAGGGGGGAAACTTTTCAAGCTGGGTGGGTGTTGACCATTGCGGCAATTTTGAAGTCGGCCATTTTGTATCCAACTTTAGTTTTTTCAATGGGAAGAGGGTCATGTGACACATCAAACTTATCGAGAATTTCACAAGAAAAACAATGGTGTGCTTGGTTTTAACGTTACTTTATTCTTTCATTAGTTATTTACAAGTTTCTCTTTGTTTACAGCCATTGACATGTCGCAGAGGTTAACACGTGAGGAGCGGATAGAAATTGTGATGATGTCTGGTGAACGCAGTACCCGGGTCATTGCAGCTGATTTCAATGCAAGACACCCTACGAGACCACCCATCTCCCATGCTACAGTTTTCAAACTGCTTGCCAAGTTTCGTGAAACTGGTTCAGTGTTGGATTTGCCCCAATGTGGATGCATGAAAACTGTCACTAATGAAGAAACATCAGTGGCTGTCCTAGCTTCATTCAGCAAGAGCCCACAGCGTAGCACTCGCCGCATGTCACTTGAGAGTGGCATCAGTCGAACATCCCTTCGGCGGATATTAGCTACTCACAAATGGCACCCTTACAAACTCCAGCTGCTGCAGCATCTCAACGAGGATGACCCAGATCGGCGCACTGAATTTGCAGAATGGGCAAAACAAAAATTGGAACAGGACCCTCAGTTTACACAGAACATTTTGTTCAGTGATGAGGCAAACTTTTATGTGAATGGTGAAGTTAACAAACAAAACCACCGCTATTGGTCTGACACTAACCCACATTGGATAGATCCCTCCAAGACTGTTGGAACACAAAAATTGATGGTATGATGTGGTATATGGGGTACAAAGATAGTGGTGCCATTCTTCATCAATGGAAACCTCAAGGCCATGGGATATCTGAAATTGCTACATGATGATGTGTTTCCCTCTTTATGCACTGCAGCTGGCACGTTCCCTGAGTTTTTCCCACAAGATGGTGCACCACCACATTATGGGTGTCAGGTCCAAGCATTCCTAGATGAACAGTTTCCTGGAAAGTGGATTGGTCGTCGTGGGCCAGTTGAATGGCCCCCTAGGTCTCCCGATCTGACCCCCTTAGACTTTTATCTTTGGGGCCATCTGAAGGCAATTGTCTATGCTGTGAAGATACGAGATGTGCAGCAACTGAAACTACGGATACTGGAAGCCTGTGCTAGCATTTCTTCTGCGGTGTTGCTATCAGTGTGTGAAGAGTGGGAGAAGAGGGTTGCATTGACAATCCAACACAATGGGCAGCACTTTGAACACATTTTATAAGTGGTCAGAAACTTGTAAATAACTCATGAAAGAATAAAGTAATGTTAAAACCAAGCACACCATTGTTTTTCTTGTGAAATTCTCGATAAGTTTGATGTGTCACATGACCCTCTTCCCATTGAAAAAACTAAAGTTGGATACAAAATGGCCGACTTCAAAATGGCCGCCATGGTCAACACCCAGCTTGAAAAGTTTCCCCCCTCCCATATACTAATGTGCCACAAACAGGAAGTTAATATCACCAACCATTCCCATTTTATTTAGGTGTATCCATATAAATGGCCCACCCTGTATATTTATTTGCATTGTGCACAGAGAAATAAGTATTTGATCCCCTACCAACCATCAAGAGTTCAGCCTCCTCCAGACCAGTTACACGCTCCAAATCAACTTGGTGCCTGCATTAAAGACAGCTGTCTTAAATGGTCACCTATAAAAGACTCCTGTCCACAGACTCAATTAATCAGTCTGACTCTAACCTCTACAACATGGGCAAGACCAAAGAGCTTTCTAAGGATGTCAGGGACAAGATCATAGACCTGCACAAGAATGGGATGGAATGGGCTACAAAACCATAAGTAAGATGCTGGGTGAGAACGAGACAACTGTTGGTGCAATAGTAAGAAAATAGAAGACATACAAAATGACTGTCAATCGACATCGATCTGGGGCTCCATGCAAAATTTCCCCTTGTGGGGTATCCTTGATCCTGAGGAAGGTGAGAGCTCAGCCGAAAACTACACGGGGGGAACTTGTTCATGATCTCAAGGCAGCTGGGACCACAGTCACCAAGAATACCATTGGTAACACATTACGCCGTAATGGATTAAAATCCTGCAGTGGCCGCAAGGTCCCCCTGCTCAAGAAGGCACATGTACAGGCCCGTCTGAGGTTTGCAAATGAACATCTGGATGATTCTGAGAGTGATTGGGAGAAGGTGCTGTGGTCAGAGGAGACTAAAATTGAGGTCTTTGGCATTAACTCAACTCGCCGTGTTTGGAGGAAGAGAAATGCTGCCTATGACCCAAAGAACACCGTCCCCACTGTCAAGCATGGAGGTGGAAACATTATGTTTTGGGGGTGTTTCTCTGCTAAGGGCACAGGACTACTTCACCGCATCAATGGGAGAATGGATGGAGCCATGTACCGTCAAATCCTGAGTGACCACCTCCTTCCCTCCACCAGGACATTAAAAATGGCTCGTGGCTGGGTCTTCCAGCATGACAATGACCCGAAACATACAGCCAAGGCAACAAAGGAGTGGCTCAAAAAGAAGCACATTAAGGTCATGGAGTGGCCTAGCCAGTCTCCAGACCTTAATCCCATCGAAAACTTATGCAGGGAGCTGAAGATCCGAGTTGCCAAGCGACTGCCTCGAAATCTTAACGATTTACAGATGATCTGAAAAGAGGAGTGGGCCAAAATTCCATCTAACATGTGTGCAAACCTCATCATCAACTACAAAAAACATCTGACTGCTGTGCTTGCCAACAAGGGTTTTGCCACCAAGTATTAAGTCTTGTTTGGCAAAGGGATCAAATACTTATTTCTCTGTGCACAATGCAAATACATATATATAATTTTGACTATGTGATTTTCTGTTGTTTTTTTTTATATAATCTATCTCTCACTGGTAAAATTAACCTAGCCTAAAAATTCTAGACTGTTCATGTCTTTGACAGTGGGCAAACTTACAAAATCAGCAAGGGATCAAATACTTATTTCCTTCACTGTAGTTGATTTAACAAAGTATTTTAGCAACTTTTGAAATGCATTGCTTGTACTCATCCAGCATTACAGACTGTACACTATGTGGATAAAAGTATGTGAACATCTGACCCAATCACACCTATTTCATCTTGTTTTACACCCTTTAAAAAAACAAACAGCCTCTATTCTACTGAGAAGGCTTTGCACATGATTTTGGAGTGTGTCTTTGCGATAGTGGAGCGTGATTTATCACTCCAGAGACCATGTTTCCACTGCTCCAGAGTCCAGTGGCAGCTTGCTTTACACCACTCCAGCCGACACTTGGCATTGTGCAGCTTGGCATTGTGCATGGTGATCTTAGACTTCTGTGCTGCTACTCGTACAAGAAACCCTATTTCATGAAGCTCCCGACGCACAGTTCTTTTGCTTATGTCACTTCTAGAGGCAGTTTGGAGCTCTGTAGGTGATCCAACAGAGACTTCTTATGACAGTGCCATGTTTGTCACTGAGCTCTTCAGTACGACCCATATTATTGTCATGAATTTTTGTCTACAAAGATTGCAGGGCTGTGTGTTTGTTATGCACCTATTTTCAATAGGTGTGGATTAAAAACCTAACCTCAATAATAAGGCCTTAGGCCTGATGCACACAAATGTATTTTTTTCCTCCCGTAAATACTGGCGTAAATACGGGTCCTTTGTCACACGTATTCGACCCGTATTCCACCCGTATTTACAGACCCGTTTTCTCTGCACTAATCGGCAGCCCCTTCTCTCTATCAGTGGTGGAAAGAGAGAAGAGGCAGCCCTTTCGGGCAGAGTTTCCGCAGCGATTGAAAGTAAAAGAAGTTCATACGTACCGTTGTCTTGGTGATGCGTCCCTCTTTTGACATCCAGTCCGACCTCCCTGGATGACGCGGCAGTCCATGTGACCGCTGCAGCCTGTGATTGGCCTGTGATTGGCTGCAGCGGTCACATGGAATGAAACGTCACCCCGGGAGGCCGGACTGGAGGAAGAAGCAGGTAAGTTAACTTTTAATACTATTAACTCCAGCGGTAGTCACTGTCCCGGTTGCTGAAAGAGTTACTGCCGATCAGTTAACTCTTTCAGCACCCTGGACAGTGACTATCCCCTGACGTCGCCTAGTAACGCTCCCGTAATTACGGGTGCACACACGTAGCCACCCGTAATTACGGGAGCCCCATAGACTTCTATGGGCCTGCCCGTGCCGTTATTACGACCTGAAATAGGACATGTTCTATATTTTTCAACGGCACGGGCACCTTCCTGTAAGCATACAGGAAGGTACCCGTGGCCAATAGAAGTCTATGGGCCCGTAATTACGGGCCGTAATTACGGAGTTTTTACGTTCGTATGCATGAGGCCTAATAATGTATTATAGTCTAGAGTTACATTCACAAATCTGCTGGCTTAAGAGCTGAAATCTTCCAGAATTTCTTTCTGGCTCAATATCTGCAGAGTCCTTGCTCTACTGCATTTAAGGATTTGACAACTTTACAGCAGACTTCGTACGGTAATCGGATTTGCAAAATTCTATCTACTAAACTAATCTGTGATACTTACCGTATTTTTCGGACTATAAGACGCACCTGACTATAAAACGCACCCAGGTTTTAGACAACAGAAAATAGGGAAAAAAAATTATATCTTACTTCTTTTACAAAGAAAAAATCTATTGGTTAAAAAAAAGAATTTGTTCAGTTTCACCACATTCTGAGAGCCATAACTTATATTTTTCCATTGTTTGAGCTGTGTGAGAGCTTATTTTTAGCGGGACGAGCTGTAGTTTTTATTAGCACCATTTTTTTGGTACATACAATTTTTCTATTACATTTTATTTAATTCTTTTTAGCGCTATGGTGACCAAAAGACAAAGATTCTGGCGTTTTAAATAATTTTATTTTTTTTACACCGTTCACTGTGTTAGTCAAATAATTCTATATTGTAATAGTTTCAGACTTTTACGGACGCAGAGATAGCAATTTTTTTTATTTTTACATTGTGCTTGGGGAAAAAGGAGTTGGGACCGGCATCCATCTGACATTTATGACATATCCTGTGGATATGCCATAAATGTCCTTCATGGGAAAACCACTATAAATGCTGCGGTCGCTATTGACCGCGGCATTTAACTCGTTAAACAGCCAGGAACAGCGCCATCGCTGTTCTTAGCCGTTAGAGCAGCGTGTCCGCTGTAAAACACAGCTGACATCTGCAGTGTATGGAGCGGGCTCAGCGCATGAACCCGCTCCATACATCGTCCCCTCCCCGCTCTATGATGTGCCGGCACATCACGGGTTAGGAAGGGGTTAAGCAAGGAGCGGTCAGGGGGCCCGGTTATACATTTTCATCATGTCGGCAGCATGTCTCTCTGATTACACATAGAGATGTGCTGCCGAAAACGATGAATTCTAATTCTGCATAAAAGAGCAGATCAGCCGATGAATGAACGTTTCCTGGTTTATCGGCTGATCGTTGTCCTGATTACACAGGGCAGTGATCAGCAACGAGCGTTCATATGAACGCTCGTTTGCCCAAACATTGGCTTATGTAATAGGGCCTTTAGAGAGCCAAGGGCAACATGCAACCGCTATTTACAGCACCTCTATTCTGTGGAAAGGAACCATTACAATGCCGATTAGCACAAGCTGACAGCCTTTCCCAGGGCTGTACTACTGGTACTGCTGTAAGGGGGCCACGACGAAATTAAAAGAAGCCAGCCGCCACTACTGCTGTCACCATATTTGGGCCCATGTAGTTTTACTTACGTGAAAAGTAAAGTCCCCATGACATTGCAGTTTGTAAGCATTAGGTCCAATCTTAACTTTAAGCGACTCTCCAGTCAAAGACAAAAAAATAACTATAAACTACATCATTATAAACATACCTGGTGACCTCCTTCTGTTTGTTCCTGGCTCTGTTCTCCCATTTTAGTCCCCCGTTGTCCATACCTCCCAACCGTCCTGGATTCAGCAAGACAGTCCCGGATTCCGGGCGCTGTCCCAGGCGGCTGGGGGTATGTCCCGCTGTCAACTGTATCTGCATCCTCTGGACGCAGATACAGTTGAAACCAATTCTGAATCAGGGAACTATCAGCTCCCTGCTTCAAAATTCAGAGTGGAGGAGCAGAGGGAGCTCCACCACTCGCTGAGGACTCCCGGGCACAGCGCTACGTTGCCGATGATCTGGCTGGGGATTCCGCTCCTAGAGGAAACCCCTGAGGTCACTGTCCATATATGCACAGTGATGTCAGGGGCTCCTTCTGGAGCGGAATCCCCTTCCAGGGTTGGCAACAGGGATTCCGCTTAAGGAGTAGCCAGTGATGTCACTGTCCATATATGGACAGTGCCATCAGGGCTTCCCTCTAGGAGCGGAATCCCCGGCCTATGCTCTGGCTGGGGATTCTGTTCCTAGAGGGAGTCCCAATGGCGCTATCTACATGGACACTGTGGCACTATATATGGGCACTATCTACAGGGGACATTGTAGGGCTATCTACATGGGCACAATCTACATGGGCACTGGGTCACTATCTACAAGGGCACTGGCACTAGGGACAGCTAGGGAGGCATTATACTCTATGGGGGCAGCTTTGGGGGCATTAACCCTTTAGTGACCAGCCTATTTTAGGCCTTAATGACCAAGCTATTTTTTAAGTTTTTCCATCGTCTCATTCCAAGAGCTATAACATTTTTAATTTTGCATCGATATAGCTGTATAAGGTCTTATTTAAATTTATTTAACTGTTATTAACTTTTTTTGGGGAGGAATAGTAAAAAAACAGCAATTTGCTGCCGATGCAGTTTTATGAGGGCTTTTTTTTTTGCGTGACGACTTTTAGTTTTTATTGGCACCATTTTGGAGTACATGCATATTTGTGATCACTTTTTATCACATTTTGTTTAACCCCTTCCCTCCGCAGCCATTTTCCGGATTTTCACTTTTGTTTTTTCCTCCCCACCTTCCAAAAGACATAACACTTTTATTTTTCCATCAATATTGCCGTATGAGGGCTTGTTTTTTGCAGGTTGAGTTGTAGATTTTCACAGCATCATTTTTTGTACCATATAATGTAGTGGGAAACGAGAAAAAAATATAAATGTGGGGTGGAATAGGAAAAAAACAGCGATTCCTCAACATTTTGGGTGGTTTTGTTTTTATGGCATTCACCGTTTGGTAAAAACTGCATGTTGACTTTATTCTGCGCGTCAATATGATTACAGCGATACCACATATAGCCCCCTGTAGATAGTGCTCCACATATAGCCCACCCCTGTATATAGTGTCTTACATATATCTCCCCCTCTAAATAGTGCTCCACATATAGCCCACCCTGTATATAGTGCCTTACATATAGCTCCCGCTATAGTGCTCATATAGCCCACCCCTGTATATAGCCCCCTGTAGATATAGCCCACCCCTGTATATAATGTCCAACTTATAGCCCACCTCTGTAGCTAGTGCCCTGCATATATCTCCCCCTATAAATAGTGCTCCACATATAGCTCACCCATGTATATAGTGCCTCACATATAGCTCCCCTATAGTGCACCACATATAGCCCACCCCTGTATATAGTGCCTTACCTATAGCACCACCCATAGTGCTCCACATATAGCCCACCCCTGTATATAGCCCCCCCCTGTAGATAGAGCCGACCCCTGTAGATAGAGCCCCCTCCCCTGTAGATAATGTCACACACATTTTTATTAGGATAAAAAAAAACTTTACATACTTACCTTAATCCAATTGTCGCACTGTCCGGTGGCAATGCAGACCTGCCCTGTCAATCAGCGCCTTTCAACTACACAAGCGGCGCAAAGAAGTAATCGCGGCGCTTAGGTAGTTGAAAGGCGCTGAATGGCCGGGCATTGAACGTACCCGGCCATTCGTCGCCTATAGTGCAGGAGGGGGTGGCGGCTGGTGGTTATCCCCTCAGAGAGGCAGCCAGCCGCCGTCATGGACGGTGCGGCCCTGGTGCCCCCCACCTTCCCTCTTAGCCGTGCCAGGGGAACATGTCCTGCCTGGCCCCCCTAGCTACTCCCCTGTTCTAAGAACTACTCAAACACCACATTTAGGTAGTTGAATGTAGTCTATCTGCAGTCTCTGAGGTAGTCAGATTTTACAAGGTGTTTTATCTGTACCTTAGCCATTTTGCCTGGATTGTGCTTGGCACGAATCATGCAGTTCTTGCACCATTGTGTTGCAAATTGTGAGCAGCCTGGGGCAACCCAACATGTACTTATCACAACCATTCCCTGCATTTTCTGTGTGTGTATGTAATAATACTACTGTTGACATGTGCATATTCGGTTATGTGTACTTGTTACTATACTTTGTAATTTGAAAATCCTTCTAATAAAAATCAGATTAAGAAAATAAATAATATCAACCATTCCAACTTTGGAAACATGAGATGGGAGATGAGATAAGTTTGTTAAAAAAGGATACAGAGCTGGAGGGGCACACAATCGACCATCCTCATGTTTCCAAACACCATTGTCTAGCTTACAACCTACAACTCTGTGTTCCTCCATTTGCTCTGTGTCTAGGCACCTGCCTGTTTTTGCAAGGTTATGAGAGTGTCCATTGTCAGATTTTGTTAGTCTTTTAGAGGACTCTTATAGGAGCATAAGGGTATGTTCACACAGAGTTTTTTGGTGCTGTTTTTGACACTAAAACCACGCCAAAAAACAACCAAAAACGCCCTCCATCGATTTCAATGGGAGGCGGAGGTGTTTTTTCCCCGCGAGAGGAAAAACACTAGTGGGAAAAAGACGTGTCATGCCTTTTCTTCAAGCGTTTCCGTCTCTGACCTATAATTGAGAATGGGAGGCAGAGAAAGTGGTTTTCGATGCGTTTTTTGCCCGCGGCAATCAATGGCCCCAGCAAACGCTGTAAAAAAACACGGCAAATAGGCAGATTTTGAACTGTCTGCACTCAAAATTCCTGAAGGAATTTTGAGGCAGATTTTTCTGCCTGCAAAAAAACTCTGTGTGAACAGGGTCTAAGAGCAGCCTTTTTTTGTGGCTTCATCATCCCTGCTGTTAACTATAGTGATAGGATCTTTGTCTCGCTGATGTGCTTGCCATTTGATAACAGCTATGGCTCGAGGTGACTTTACTTTTTCCAGTAGGAAATGTATGAGGTCTGAATGCTTGTAAGGGCGATCAGCATGGCCCTGGAACGCTGTGAAGACAGCGCAAGGACCATGGCAGACTCACTGGAAGTATGGCTCCGAGCGGACGCATGTTGTCGTTGTCATGACAACGGCAGTTCACCGCCGGGTGCCAGGATGCACTAGCGCATGCACAGGAGTAGGGAGTGAAGCCGCGGAAGGGACCGGAAGGATGGAGGGTGCGAAGAGGTGAGAGAAGGGGGCGCGAGGAGGAGAGTGGAGGGGGAGAAGGAGCAGAAGTTGCGGAAGGGCGGAGGACAGTGTGTTGAGGTGAGGAGAAAGGAAGAGGTAGCGGAGGGGAACTGAGGAGAAGGGAAAAGAGTACAGAGTGGGGAAGGAAGACCCGTGTCAAGGTTGTGGACACCAGAGGCCACAGTAAGCACCCGGCCCCCAACCCAGCCAAGCCAAGCCACCTAGCACAAGCCACCCAGCAGCCACCAGCACTAGCCGCCTAGCAATCCAGCCATGCAGCAGCCCAGCAGTCCAGCGGTGTAGCAGTCCAGCGGTGTAGCAGTCCAGCCGTGCAGCAGCCCAGCAGTCCAGTGGTGTAGCAGTCCAGCCGTGCAGCAGCCCAGCAGTCCAGCCATGCAGCAGCCCAGCAGTCCAGCCGTGCAGCAGCCCAGCGGTGCAGCAGTCCAGACGAGCAGCAGTCCAGCCGAGCGCAGTCCAGCGACTCCGAGTCCTAAGCTGCAGCAGCCGGACCCTGGGCGCGGTCCCAGGATAGAGAGAGACGGAGCGGAGGGGCACAGGTACTAAACTTGTTTCCCCCGTGATCAAGGACAAGGAAGTATAGATCCCGTTCTGTAGACCAGCACACCAGGGCCTTCGCAAATCTGGGGAGACTAAATAGATATTGAGCCGCGCACTTCGATGTCCCAACCTGCCGTTTGTGATTACCTCTTGCCCGTGTTCCTGCGCAATCTATGAAGACATTTGTTACCTGAAGTTATATGTTTGAAAGAAGAAGATACCCTGTTCTGATTGTCTACAGTAAAAAGTTTAACCACCAGCGGTGCTGTATCTATTGTTCACTACAACAGCCACCCACCTACACAATTCACAATCTTCCCAGCAGAAGTTAAGAAACCTCTGAATGCTAGCTTTTAATTTCATTAGCGCACCTCTCCCCAGAAAGCTGAATGGTACAGATTCACTAAGCACAAAAGGAAGGGCGGTGCTAATTGAACCTACAGGAGTCTCTACAGTTTCCCCCAATGTAATGAGTTTACCCCCCCCCCCCCCCCCATGGTCCTACAACCTCTATAAATCCAGTAGTTTTCAAATTTGGGACTTCTGATCCCTTGAGAACACTGCAGGCTGCTCCAGTGTCCACCCGGCTCTCTACTGTATAATAAGGCATTGCAGAGGGGGTCAAATGGACAAAGGCATCACCCCACCTGCTCTCCGTGCTATCTGGTAACACTGGAAGACCTCCTTGTCAATAACTCCCTTGTTACCCACCTGTTTGGCGCCAATTCAGTCCCCTGTCCTTGGTTCCCGTCCTGGTACTGGTCCTGTGAAGGATGGAGTGGACAGAAGTTAATGTTTATAATAATTTTCTTTCTTTAATAAAATATAGACTATAGAGTTGTGTACATAATTGTGATGAAGCAATAGTAGGATTAGATAAGTATACGTGGCAAGGTGGCCCCTGAACAGGGACTACGCACTAATAAAATAACAAGTCACTTCCTGGTATGAACGAACTATGAAGACATATCTAAAGGACCAGATAAGGGTGAACCTATCCAAGGATGACACAAGTAACAAGAGGCTTACAGTGATACCTGCTTTTATAAAAGTGTGATAACATGTACCCACCCCCGGGAGAAAGGAGATATAGAACAAATGTGTGTAATAAAGCAGTGACGCCTCTCCTGATGCTGAGTAAGGAGCTTTGTACCAGACTCTGTGTGGTGTGATTCCTTTCGTACGAACTCAGCGTATTATCCCTGCCGGTTGAGACTGATTAGTACCCGAACATTTTGGCGCCCAACTTGGGGCCACACTCGAGGGATAAGCCGTGTCCGTGATCGACGACCCCCAGACGCCTCAACATCGAATCGCCAGCCACGCTCCCAGGAAGTCTGATCAGCTTCAAATAAAACACGGTAAGGTTAAGTTCATGTTTATGAATATTGGCTCTTATCCGTGTGGGAGAGTGAGCAGGTGATAAGATACCGAGGTATTTGGAGTCGATCCACACTCTCAGCGACAGAGAGTTAACCCGCTGTGTGGCTCCAAGAATCATAGTATAGATAGTCGCGTCTCGCCGGCATAGGTGATAAGTATAAGTGTAATAATTTAATTAGTCGCAGGGTATAGTTTGATACCATTAAGATGACAGGTATAAGTGTAATAATTCAATTAGTCGCAGGGTATAGTTTGATACCATTAAGACGACAGAGACAGACAGTCAGTTATAATTGTGTTTTGTGTTCAGAAACATCGAGAATAAGGTTTCATTCTCAGGACGGTGTTAAATATAGAACAGTATGTTTAATGTGTTTAAAAAAAAAAAAGAGACAGGCAAAGGAATGTGGTTCATTAACCGCAAAAGAGATAGTAGAAAAAAGAGAAGGCAAGAAGAATGTAGAAAATAGTAAGAAAGTTATGCACATATGTGGCATATTTATAGATGGAAGGTTACAACCAGGAGAATGGGCTGCAGCTCTTAGGGAAAACAAGTGACGAAGGAAAGTTAGATGAAGCATTAGCTTGGCAAAGAACAGCCATAGCCATAACTGAAGACAAGTTTACTGAGCAAGAAATACGAGACAGAAAGGGTAAAATCATCAAATATGTGTATTACAAAGAACGTGTCCAGCCACCGCCCTATAATGGCGACGGTGGAATTCTAACTGCGTGGGAGTGTCCCAGTTGTGGTCAACAGAACCCGCCCCAAGTTGAATATTGTGTATCATGTCACTTTCCACGCCCCGATCCTCCCATATATGCCACGCCTTCGGCACCACTCCCCGCCCCAGGAGGCCATCTTGGTACACTTAAACCTGTTGTTCCGTTATATCCGGTACTCACACAAGAAGGTGGATTTTATAAGCCCCCTCCGGAGGATGTGGCCACGCCCGGCCCAACCAAATCAGTATGAAATAATCACCTTGTTAATTTTGTCATTTGTAGTGTTTTTTCTATTTACAGAAGTTCCAGTCTAGTTCACTGATGAAACAACACGTAATCATAATATAGAGATGGTGGCCGTCAGATTGTACTGTTAAACATTAACGTAGATAATTCCTGTACAATGGTGTGATAAATGATTGCAGATACGTATGTTGTTTTGCCGGCATTGAAAGTGTTAAGATTGTGAGAAGTTGTGAGAAATGAGTGTGTGACCTCCCTCCCTCCCCCCTAAAGTGTGCTGTGTTTGGGAGGAGGAGGAGGGGGGCTGACTGGGTGCAGTCTGCAGGGCTGATGAGACAAAGGGATTTCAATATGCACTGCTGAGATATATATATATCAGTAATGTCTACAAACCTAAATACATTTCTTCTCTTTTGCGCATGCGCTGTTGGTTATAAAAGTTACGATATTTATGTGTTATGATGTGATCAGATTTCATGTGTTTTGATGTTAATTCAGATGTATTAAACTACAGATACTGTGAGACACGGGGGTTTGAAAATGTATGTGCCCCCACCGTTCCCTATTTTTATATACTGTTTATTGGTTTGCAGTAATTAATGTGATCAGAGATAATATTTTCTGTTTTATTGAATAACTAACTACAATTGTTCTATTTTTGATTTCATATAGAAATTATGTCATTGTAAAGATCAAATGTATTTTGTCAGGAAAAAGTCATTTTTGTTTCAGGCTGTTGTACATTACAGGGGGTTAAATTAGTGTTATGTTGAGATGTAGTTTTGAACTCTGCTACATCACTCTCGCAGAGTCCACAAAGGGGGGAAGGGTGAAGGAACTGATCAGGTACAATTTTGGTTTATGTGTAAGAGACCATCCCCCTCCAGCAAAGTTACACAGGAGGATGTGACATCACTCACACGAGTCTTTATGGATTTAGATGAGGGAGAAGGCAAAACAAAACTTGTCTGGACATTGTTAATTTGATGTAAAGTTTTTAGGGATGTTTTATTTTTATTTGTTTTTGTATTAATCAAGTATTTGCAGAACCTGATAAAAGTGAGATTCTCAAAGTATTCTGGATTATCAGCTGAATGAGGAGGAGTTGTGTTTGGTAGCGGCTTGTGACACCAATACATGGAGTACCTCTACGCAAGCATATACTTTGTACTGTACTGAACAAAATGGACATGACACTGCAGTTCTCACACAAAGTCATGGACCACAGCAGCGCCCGGTAGCATATTATTCAGCTAGACTAGACCCTGTGGCCCGAGGTTCCCCATCATGTGTGAGAGCTATCATTGCTGTAAATTCAATGTTAAACAAGGCCTCAGATTTGGTTCTGGCATTTCCAGTCCAAGTTTTTGCTCCACATGATATTACTGCTATTCTTACTCAAGTACAGCTAAAGCACTTGTCAACAGCAAGATATTTGAGATTAATTTGTGCACTTCTTTTTTCTGAGCAGGTTACTTTACACCGCTGTACTACATTGAACCCAGCTACCTTACTGCCTTTGGAGCAAGGGGGAGAAGACGTAGGTAAAGTATGGTCACAATTTTTGTCTGAAACTGATGAACATGATTGTATGGCCCTTATGGCCCAGGAAACAGTGGGGTTCGCACATGTAAAAGATACCCCACTCCAAAACCCAGACCTAATACTCTTTGTGGATGGTTCAAGGTATTTTGTAGAAGGATCTTTTCTTACAGGATATGCAGTAACCACCGAAGATGTAGTCCTAGAAGCAGCCTCCTTACCAGCGTCCCGCTCAGCACAAGAAGCGGAGCTTAAGGCCCTGGCAGCAGCATGCCAACATGCAGAAGGAAAGACAGCAAATATATACACTGACTCTCAATTAGCAGTAGTAAACATTAAAAGCTCACACTAAGGTGAGTTCACCAGAGACAAAAGGAAATGCTTTGGCAGACCAAGCCGCAAAAGCAAGCATCACAGAAGCTACCCGTGTTAGCAGCCGTATGTCAGATAAAAGATCCAGAGGAAACAAGACCAGCTGTAAGCCCGGAACTACGGCAAAAACTTCAAGGACAAGCAACAAAAGAAGAAAAAGACAAGTGGACAGCCCAAGGAGCAACGCTACGAAAAGATGGCCTCTGGCAATGCCAGAATAAACTGTGCCTGCCTAAGACAATGTTCCCAATGATGGCCCAAATAACACATGGAGCGACTCACCAATCAAAAACGGCAATGATGGACTTGGTAAACAAGGTGTGGTATGCCCCAGGGTTTAGTGTGATGGCCAGCAGTTTTACACAAGGATGCATGATCTGTGCAACACATAATATTGGAAGAACTGTAAAAGTACCACAGAAGCACACACCCAGACCTATATATCCGTTCCAGAGACTGCAGATAGACTATATTCAACTACCCAAAGTTGGTACCTATGAGTATGTGCTTGTTTGTATTGATCTCTTTTCAGGATGGCCAGAAGCTTTTCCAGTAACCAAAGCTACAGCCGTAGCCACAGCAAAGAAACTGATCAACGAGGTGGTGTGCAGATATGGAGTTCCAGAGATGATCGAGAGCGACAGAGGAACTCATTTTACGGGTGAAATCATGAACCATGTGTTGTCAGCTCTAGGCATAAGTCAAGCCCTACATACACCATACCATCCACAAAGCAGTGGGAAGGTTGAGAGACTAAATGGGACTCTCAAATTGAAAATCCAAAAAGCAATGGTAGAAAACGGGAAACCATGGACCGAGTGTCTACCATTAGCCTTGTTCTCAGTAAGATACACGCCCACAAAAAGAACAGGTCTCAGCCCATATGAGATCTTATTTGGGTCGGCTCCCAGATTAGGATGTTATTTTCCACAGGTGCTCCAAATGCAGTATGGTAGACTAACAGATTATGTATCAACGCTGAACAAACAATTGACCAAGGTGCATGCACAAGTCTTTGCTTCCATTCCAGGTCCTGATTCAGTTGAAGGGACGTATAAGCTAGAACCAGGAGATTGGGTCATTGTCAAAAGACACGTGAGGAAGAGCCTTGAGCCACGGTTTGATGGTCCTTTTCAAGTTTTGCTCGTTACAACCACAGTGATAGAAAGCAGGGTAACTACACCTGTAAGGCCAATGCCCCGTGTTATACTACAAATGTGACTACAACCGAAGGGACTTGGAAAAAAGGACCACATGGAGGGACTGTGTACCTTCACATAGACAAAACAGCCAACATTAGCATACAAGAAGAGACGCCGGGGCTGTTGCTTTGTTGTTATGAACCAGATTTACAGTATCTACAGAAATATACAACCAGTAAAAATAGAAACGAAATGATAAATAAGACTTATGAAAGATGCAACAAGGAGAGGCTCAACTCTACGATTGTAATAAAAGAAACTGATGGGATGATATTATGTATGAATAATAGCCAAATAAGAAATAGAAGATATTTTGTATTCTTGATAACAATTTTAAGAGATAGTTTTAAGCCACATATAACAGTACAAAGTCTGGAAAGAATCCCACACACTTGTAAGAGCGCTGTAACCCAACAGCAGAAAAAGAATGTACACTTCAATATTTCCTTCCCTGAATCCCCCAGCTGTCATAGACAAAAAAGAGAATGGTATGACCCGCTATTAGGAGGGGTAGGAACGGGATTAGGAGTATTGAATGGTATACAGTTAGAAACAGTTCGGCGGATCGAAGGGAACTGGAAGGGAGAATGCACCCTGGCGAAAGCGATCATGCCTTTTCATATACTCTCTGAGACCCAAGAGACCACCTCTCAAAATAGTCACATATTTACAAGGGAAAAAAGAGATCTGAAAGGAAGTTTTGACCCCCATGTGTATATAGATGCTATAGGAGTCCCAAGGGGGTTCCCAGATGAATTCAAGGCCCGGGATCAGGTAGCAGCTGGATTTGAATCATTAATCCCTATGATCACAGTTAACAAAAATGTAGATTGGATAAATTATATCTATTACAACCAGCAACGGTTTGTTAACTATACTAGGGACGCTTTACAAGGTCTAGCTGACCAGTTAGGACCCACATCTACTATGACTTTCCAGAACCGTATGGCCCTTGATATGATACTAGCAGAAAAAGGAGGCGTTTGTGCCATGATAGGTACTACCTGTTGTACTTTTATTCCAGATAACACAGGACCAAACGGCAAAGTAACCATGGCAATCAAACAGATTGTTTCTTTATCCGAGGAATTAAAACGAAATTCAGGTTTCACAGACCCATGGGATCAGTATTTCTCATGGTTAACCGGATGGCAGAAAATTCTGGCCCAAATTGGGATTGTAATCTTAATTTTTCTAGTGCTTTTCGCAGTTATTGCTTGTTGTGTATTACCATGTATAAAGAAATTAATGACTAAAACTATAACTGAAGTAACTCCCACTTTTATGTTTTCTTCAGAAATTGAAGGACTTTTACCAACCCCATCCATGAAAACAACCACCCTTTATCGAGACTATTGTTCTGAAGATGAATAGATAGTGTAGGGTGTGCACCGACTCTTTAAGTCCAGCTACAAAGGGGGGTCTCCTAATAGGGGAGGCTCGTCTCAAACTGGTGAAAAAATCCTTTTACTCCCCTTTCCCAGAGCACGGACACACTTAGGTTAAGAAATGAAGAAAATAATGATAAAAGGGGGGACTGTGAAGGATGGAGTGGACAGAAGTTAATGTTTATAATAATTTTCTTTCTTTAATAAAATATAGACTATAGAGTTGTGTACATAATTGTGATGAAGCAATAGTAGGATTAGATAAGTATACGTGGCAAGATGGCCCCTGAACAGGGACTACGCACTAATAAAATAACAAGTCACTTCCTGGTATGAACGAACTATGAAGACATATCTAAAGGACCAGATAAGGGTGAACCTATCCAAGGATGACACAAGTAACAAGAGGCTTACAGTGATACGTGCTTTTATAAAAGTGTGATAACATGTACCCACCCCCGGGAGAAAGGAGATATAGAACAAATGTGTGTAATAAAGCAGTGACGCCTCTCCTGATGCTGAGTAAGGAGCTTTGTACCAGACTCTGTGTGGTGTGATTCCTTTCGTACGAACTCAGCGTATTATCCCTACCGGTTGAGACTGATTAGTACCCGAACAGTCCAGACGCTTTCGGTTCTGGGGTTTCGTCAACTTTCGGTCTGATCAATCACATTCGCTGAAGCTAAACAGCACTCTCAAGGTCTTACTGGAATAAATGAGAAAGTTCCAGAACGGTGTGAGGAAGCGGTGCACAGGAATACATGATGGCCTCCTATTTCTTCAAAAAGGAAGCCAATACAGGGCAGAATCCTATATTAAATTCTACTATTTGCTTTCCCTTACAGTGCAGATAGCTGCGTGCATGAACAGTAATGTAATGAGCATACACCATTAAAATGTAGGCAAATGTGGGCCTTCCAGGTAAGAATAACCTACTAAATATTAAGATGGCGAGTTTATAGTTTATAGGGTTTTAGTAACAAACTCCATATATCCTTACTGCTCACCTCAGTTCTCCTGTCATTTTGCTTTATCGCTCTCTCCATAATTAGGTTTTCATTACCTCTGCCTCCGTCCTCCGGAAACCTTGTTGTCTCCACTTATGTTCAGCTTTTTTCAGTTAGAAATCCTCCTTTTCTGTATCTGACAGAAATTCCATTCAAGCAGCTCCTGCACCTGGCCCCACCCTTTTCCAGCCTAAGGCCCTCCTTTTATAGCCTTTCTTTCACTTCCTTGCAGTTCATTGGCTACACCTACTTGTAAATCTCTTAACTCCACCTCCCTGGTGAAGCAAAGTGCATAATATTGCTCTATTATGCCCAGCATTACAGCTCGACACAATATTGTCTGATCACTTCACATAAAAATAGGGCATAAATAATATCATGTAATGGAAGCCAAACGCTCCTCATGCAAATAATAGGAAGAGTTTGCCCTATCTGCATGCAGTATTATTATTATTATATATACAAAATTTGCAACAGGCAAAGAACCCTATTTCCCAACTATCCCCAAATAATTAAAATCAACTTTATTAGGCTATTACAGCAAACAGACAAGCCACATGTATGTTTACAAATTAAACATGCATGCTGCAGGAAGATTAGTACCGTCGGACAATGCCTATATAGTATGTGGTACACAGTGGTAAAGATGGCCGGTGGCTGCAGGACGTCAAGCCTGATCGACAGTATAATTGTGAAAACCAGCAGCAAAGCTCGTTATTTTAAAAGTAATTCAGAGCCCCCCCCCCCCCCCCCGACATGTTTCGCTACACAAGTAGCGTCCTCAGGGGTACTAGGGCTAATGACAGCGCGCCACAAATTTTCTGAGATGATATAGAGACCGGAAGAGTTCAACGGATAAGGAATCAGCCAATCAAGTTCAAACAGAGAGGTCGAGCCTCCTGTTGACTGACAGGCACCTGAGTAGTCCAATCAGGATGCTGTGTCAATGGCCTATGGCATCATTCAGAAGCTGTCCAATCTTGTCCATGCAGAGGGGTCGAGCCTCTCTCCGTATAATGGACATAAAGATTGGCCAATAAGGATGCAATTTCATTGACCTATGGGATCATATTCCCGGCGCATGCGCATATGGGGCATATAGCCATGAATGACTAAGTCTCTGCCTAGGCACACAGAGATATGACAGTTTCCCCTGCGCATGCGCAGAGATCATAGCTATGATCTAGTGCCCGCCAACTATCAGGGTCTTTTTGTCTTCTTTGTGCAGTATTATTATTAGGGTATGTGCACACACAAAATAAAAAACATCTGAAAATACGGAGCTGTTTTCAGGGGAAAACAGCTCCTGATTTTCAGACATTTTTTTAAGCCACTCGCGATTTTCGCTGCGTTTTTTGCTGCGTTTTTTACAAAAAAGGCTGAAGATGTGACATGCAGTGAACGCCGTTTGTCCCATTGAAATCAATGGGCAGATGTTTGGAGGCGTTCTGTTTCCGACTTTTCAGCCATTTTTCGGGACGTTTCCGTTTCCGTTACTCAAATGTCAGACAACCACTGGTTATAAAGAACAAATACATGGGGATTTTCATTTGCATAGTGACTTATGCATTAGAGACTCATAGGTGGTTTTTGGAATAAACCCAAAAAGTAATAAACCTCAGAAGTGATCTGCTCCCACGTCCGCTTTAAATAGACCTCATGTTGTTGCTGAGCCCCAATATTATACTATCAGTACCTTGGCCACGAGAAGATCCTCTGGTGAGCCAGTCTGACCCTGCAGATTTCCATGTTTGAACCAATAGACACATTTCAGGTAAATAGTTTATTTCTTTCAATGTATTTTTATTTACAATTTTTTTTCCTTTTCAGTATCTTATCCCCTTAGTGACCAGCCCATTTTAGACCCTAATGACCAAGCTATTTTATTCGTTTTTCTATAATCGCATTCAAAGAGCTATAACTTTTTTATTTTGTCATCTACATTGCTGTATGAGGACTTGTTTTTTGTGGGATTAGTTGTACTTTTTAATAGCACCATTTTAGGGTACATATAATTTTTTTATTAACTTTTATTAACTTTTTTTGGGGGATTATAAAAAAAACCTGAAATTCCACCATTGTTCTATGCGTTTTTAAATTGACGCCGGCAAGTAAGGGGTCAAAAAGCAAAATGTTTAGATTTTGCCTGAAGTTGGACTTTTTTTTTTTTCTTAAAGAGACAGTACTATTGGCTGTGACTGATATTGCCTTTCATAATTATATTTATGAATTGACAACTGGGTGTTACCATTTGGGGGTGTGTAGAGAAAATAACAATGTCCAATCGGTGCTGACAGAGTGAGACTGTGCAGGGACACGCCCCTTTAGGAATGGTAACACCCACTTGCCAATTTATTCATACATTTCCAGAAGAAATAACAGAGGAACAGAGCAAAGCAGAGTTCTAATTGTGTGCGTGTGCATGTGCCTGTGCGTGTGTGTGTGTGTGTGTGTGTGTGTGTGTGTGTGTGTGTGTGTGTGTGTGTGTGTGTGTGTGTGTGTGTGCGTGCGTGCGTGCGTGTGTCTGTGTGTGTCCATCTTCAGAGTAAATAACAAATACCGCATTTAGTTCAAAATACACTAAACATAAAATAAGCCACTAGCTCACACAGGTTTCAGGTGTCTCTAAGGTCCAGCAGCCATCTGGTCACTTGGACTTGAAATGAAAGCCTGTGCAGATGAGAGCAGGCAAGCATACCAGGGAATGCCAGGTTAGTGGAGCTTATCAATAGTTTATACTGTTTTATGTTCAGTGAAACCTGTTAATATCATTAAGACACTCTGTTCAACTTATGAGCATACATTTGTGCTAGGAAAAGTAAAAAAAAATAGATACATTTAGTAACTTGTTAAAACTATCGTATAAACCCAAGGGCCTTGTATTGTAACCCTAAGAATAGCTTACATTCACATGGGGCATTCTCACGGTGATTTTGCCAACGTGGTGTTTTACAGCAGAGGCCAGATGTGCTTTATTGTAAATGTGACTATTCTTATTCACACCTTGAATTATTGAACTCCACATTTTTTTTTTTTTAATGCTTGCATGCTTTGTGTGTGCGTTTTGTCTGCTGATGAAAAAAAACTAAATTTAGATCACAGCTAAAACCTGCATGGGGTTTTTATGTAATATTAACTTATAAGTAAATCTAGAATTTTTTCATATGTGTATTATTTGATGTTTTTATTCAATATTTTTTGGTGAGATTGTGGTGGTTAGTGTTGTTCAGTGTGAGCAAGGTTTATCATCTCACATCATCTTTTTAGTTTTGTTTTATTCAACAGTGCAGCATCTATATTGACAATATTTTGACCACAGGATAAAATGTCACACCTGCCTGAAATTATAAAGGTGAGCGCAACCTGTGTTCAGTTTTCATATGAATGTTTTTGTTTTTTTCTCACATTTTTGATCCTCCTTGATATATTTTATTATTACTAAGGTTTCGTTCACATCTGCGTTGGACTTCCGTTCTGGCATTCCGTCGGAGCTTTCCGTTAGAACGGGACCGTGAACAGACACAAACTGACACGAACGGAAACCAGAGGCTTCTATTTCCATCACCATTGAATTCAATGGTGATGGATCCGGTGCCCATGGTTTCCGTTTGTGTCTGTTGTGCACCGGACCCGTCGTTTTGCCGGAAGCAATAGCATAGTCTACCTGCACTATTACTTCCAGAAAAAGGACGGGTCCGGTGCACAACAGACACAAACGGAAACCTTGGGCCCCGGATCCGTCACCATTGAAATCAATGGTGATGGAAACGGAAACCTCTGATTTACGTTCTGATGGAAACCTCCAACGGAACGTTGGACTGGGACCCCAATGCAGATGTGAACGAAGCCTTACAAAGGAAACCATTATTTTTCCTATCTGATCTTTACACCACTTGCACACGACCGAGATCGGGCCGTGAAAAATAGTCTGCGTGTCGGCTGGATTTCCCGGCCCGTTCACCTGTACCGTGGTCGGGACTTCTGGCATCATAGACATTTATGATGCTAGGAGTCCCTGCCTCCCCGCAGAACTGCTGTTCCATTCTGTATCATTTTGTTCCGTGGGGAGGCAGGGACTCCTAGCATCATAAAATGTCTATGATACAAGGAGACCCGTTCACCTGTACCGTGGTCGGGCTATTTTTCACTGCCCGATAACGGTCGCGTGCAAGAGCTTAAAGACAGCTGATGCTATGGGGCCGATAAGAGGCTAGCCCTGTATTTTCTTCTCATGGGCTGTGTGAATCTCCACAGGGGTATTCTTCTGTAGAATCACATCAACTTAAAGGGGAAACACACGAGAGGTAAGGTAATGCTGCTTTCTCTTAAAAGGGATGGGAATTAAGTAATGGGACAAATAACGCTGTGCTTTACTGTCCCAGGATGGTGGGGTGTGGTTGCATGAATCCGAAGCATCAAGGGGCTCCCACTATGTACACCACTGTCTAAATGGTTTCAATGTTTGGATTCTTATATTTAAAAACCTTTTTGCTGCTCAAAGCCATCAGGATTCAGCTTTAATTTTCCTAAGCTGCACTAAAAAATTAAACCGGTATAGTCTAGTAATAAGGCACAGCCAATAATGCAATGTCATACAGAAATATAACATTACATTATATTACATTATAGTTATAGGGGATTTCCAGGAATTGATGGCCTATCCAATCTTTAGAATAGGCCATCAATGCTTTAGTAGTGGGGTGTGACCCCCAGGACCCTCGCCTATCAGATATTTAGACAATAGGTATCACAATGTGTGAAGAAAGAAATAGAGCCGCACTCACCGAATCTGACGTTTTCATATGTTTAATTGCTCAAAATGAAGTGGGGGAGAGACCGAGTAGTACACAGATTCACAGGCAGTGAATCTGTGTACTACTCCGTCTCTCCCCCCACTTCATTTTAAGCAATTAAACATATGAAAACTTCAGATTCGGTGAGTGCGGCTCTATTTTTTTCTTCACACATTGTGATACATATGAACTTTTCTTGCTGAGCCAGCACCTCCCTTGACATATAACGGAACAGTGTGTATGCTACCTAGGCAGTGATCTGCCAAGCGTCCGGAGGACTATTCATTGCAGCGGTGCCGACTTATTCTCTTTTGACTACTGATTTAGACAATAGGTACATTGGCTGAAAAAAAATAATAATAATAAATTAAAAAGGGCATGTTCCCAGGGGTAGGGTACGCTGTGGATTTTCCACAACGAAACATCCACAGCAGGATCTCAGAAATCCAGAGGTGATGCGCATATACCTGCGAAAACTCAGTACAACTGCGGTTGTAACTGTCGTTTTAACTGAGGAATTGCAGCAGAATCGCTGTTAATACCACAACAAAGCACAGATTTAAGCCACATCATGGGGATGAGATTTGTTCAAAAATAATGGTTTTGCTTTTTGACTTATTAGGGCTTGTCCACACATAGCGGAATTGCTGCGTATTTTCCGTCCGTAATTGAGGACGGAAAATACGCAGCAGAATACAGTAGCAGCAAAGTGGTGAATTCCATTATGTTTGGACAAGCCCTTAATGTTAGTAATATATTTTTTATTTTATTTTTTACTGGTCTGGTTGTTGAAGTACTTTGGATTTGAGGACTAATTTGATGATGGTGTTTCTATTTTCAATACAATGGTTAACGAGGGTTGTGTTTGGGGTTATATTTCAATAAAATATTTTTTTATGCGTTTTATTTTAACATTATTACTACTGCCTTAGTAATGGATGCTGTCCATTACTAAGGCGGGACTTCATGTTATCCGCTGAAAAGGCTAGAAGAAACACCCCCCCATTATCACCTCTGTACCCACTGCCACCAGGAGTACCGGGAAGCGCCGGGTACAATCCAGTTCCTGACCATCTGAAGTGATAGTTGGGCACTTGGTGGCAGGCCGGTATTATTAGACTGGGAAAGCCCAAAAACCATAGCCCTTCCCACCCTGATAATGCTAGCCTGCTACATTCTGTTAGGCTGGGTTCACACAACCTATTTTCAGACGTAAACGAGGCGTATTATGCCTCGTTTTACGTCTGAAAATAGGGCTACAATACGTCGGCAAACATCTGCCCATTCATTTGAATGGGTTTGCCGACGTACTGTGCAGACGACCTGTCATTTACGCGTCGTCGTTTGACAGCTAGCAAACGACGACGCGTAAATTGACTGCCTCGGCAAAGAAGTGCAGGACACTTCTTTGCAACGTAATTTGAGCCGTTCTTCATTGAAGTAAATGAAGAACAGCTCAAGATTTACGAGCGTCAAAGACGCCTCGCATAATGCGAGGAGGAGCTTTTACGTCTGAAACGAGGCAGCTGTTTTCTCCTGAAAACAGTCTGTCTTTTCAGACGTAAAAGGCACTTCTCGTGTGCACATACCCTAATATCTGTTTGGTTAGGAAAAATGGGGACCATAAAAAATAACAATTGAAAAAAATGACGTGGGATTCTCCCCATTTTTCATAACCAGCCAGATACAACATAGCAGCAGGCTAGCATTACCGGAATGGGAAGGCGCACGGTTTTTGACCTCTCCCAGCCTAATGATACCAGTCTGCGTCCGCCCCAGTAGCTGACTATCACTGCAGATGGTCAGGTACTGGATAGCACCTGGCCCTTCCCGTCACCCCTGGTGGTGGTGGGTACAGGGTAATAATAGGGATTAGTGGTTGCCTTTTCGCTGGCTGACACTATGCCCCACCTTAGTAATGCACAATGTCAATCAGAGAGCGGTCATTACTAAGGCAGCCGTAATAATGTTAAAAAGTAACAAAGACACGCAGAAAAATAATTTTATTGAACTAAAGAAAAAACACACAACCCTCGTTAACCACTTTATTAAAAATAAAGAACGCAGTCATTCATGTAGTCCTCGAATCCGAAGTAGTCCAACAACTGAACCTGTAAAAAAACACAAAAAAAAACCTTAGTAACGCATAAAAAAGCAAAGCAATTATTCTACTTGCCTTGCTGCTTCCGTAAATTTGGGAGTTATGGGGGGCGTCAGCACTAAAGTTGCATAGGGCAGCACCAACTCTAAGTACGGCCCTGTCAACCTCCCATCTCCAGCAATCTAGTACCCATAAGTTAAAATATTATATATTTCCTGAAAGGGAGACAGACAGGTGAGCCCTAATCTACCCGCCACTCAGTCCCTGCCTACTTGCAACGGCCCGTCCTAGGCGATGGCGTACAACTGGGCAACGGTCCCTACGCTCAATAAGTGCACAACAGACAAACAGACAAGGGTACACAGAAGTTAGGGAAATGGGGCAGTTGCCCACGGCAGCACCGTGAGCAACGAGAGAGTGAACGAGCCGAGTCAAACCAGGAGTGTACGAGGTACAAAACGCAGAGCAGGAGAGTAGTGAACGAGTCGTGTCAAACCAGGAGTGTACGAGGTACCAAGCGCAGAGCAGGAGAATTGTCAGTAAAGCCAGGGTCAAAATGAAGCAGAGGACAAAATGTTCAAGCAGCAGAGCCAGGACACAGACAGAATCACAGGCAAAGGAGGAGCAGGAAATGCAGGTCTAAATAGACAGATGGGCGGGAGCTAGATCCGTCTGGCCAGGCTGTGATAGGCTCTCCCACGCCTCAGCCTCCCAGCCTGACTGGTGGAAGATCGTGTCACTCTCTCAGACTTAGGAGCAGGTGCAGACTGATTACCCACGGGCGTCGACACAGAAGCTGTGTCTGGCAGATCCTTTACACCTTCCCCGCCATTTGGCGATGCAGGCGGCGCAATGACATGAGCGCACCACCTGCATCACTCCTCTGGGGCAGGCCTAGTCAGAAGAGACCAGGTCTGCTTCGCTGGAGGAGAGAACGGCGTGGGAACGGGAACAGGTGCGACCGGCACTATCTACAGGGTGTTGTGTGGCATTATCTACAGGGGGCAGTGTGGCGCTATCTACAGGGGATTTATGGCACTATATACAGGGGATTTATGGTGCTATCTACAGGGGATTTTTGGTGCTATCTACAGGGTGTGTGGCACTATCTACATGGGCAGTATGGCACTACCTACATGAACATTGTGACTTAAACCTACATGGGCACTGTGGCCTGGCATACATGGGCACTATGGCACTACCTACATAGGCACTGTGTGTGGCACGATCTACAGGGGCACTGTGGCACTATCTACAGGGGGCTGTGTAAGGCACTATCTACAGGGAACACTAGCACTATCTATAGCGGGCATTGTTTGGCACTACAGGGGTCACTGTGGTACACTACCTGCCGGGGGAACTGGCACAATCTACAGGGGAAGTGTCTGACGCAATCAAAAGGTGCACTGTGGCACTATCTATAGGTGGCACTGCACTGCACTATTCCACAAAAGGTCTTTCTGTAGTACAGGACTAGTAGACCAATGGGTGTTACTATTCCCATTGTCAGGAGGATGTGTCCCTATACATTGTGATACTGTCAGCTATGGTTGGGGACTTTCAGTATTGTAACACACATTTGTTAATGCTCGCACAGAAAGGTAGTGCTGACTATAGACACAGCGTGGCAGGGCGTTGAAGTAGAAGGGGGGCCCAAGTTTTGGGTACAGCAAGGGCCTATGGTCTACTTAATCTGCCACTGCCTGTAAGTCTACGTTCACATCTGCGTTGGGACTCTGTTCATGGATTTCCGTCTGAGCTTTTCGTCAGGGGAAGCCATGAATGGAATCCAAACTGGAACAAATGGAAATCATAGGTTTGCATTACCATTGATTTCAATGGTGACTGATCCAGTGCAAATGGTTTCCATTTGTCACCGTTGTGTAAGGGTTCTGTCATTTTGACGGAATCAATACCGTAGTCGACTGCGCTATTCATTTCAAAGCGACGGAACCCTTACACAACGGTGACAAAAAGAAACCATTTGTATTGGATCTGTCACCATTGAAATCAATGGTGATGCAAACGGAAACCTATGGTTTTTGTTTGTTTCAGTTTGAATTCCGTTCACGGGTTCCCCTGACGGAAAGCTCAGACGGAACCCATGAACGGAGTCCCACAGCAATGGCCAAACATCTGCCCATTGATTGGACAGTGTGCTGTTCCAATGGGCTGTTTTTTTACACAGCCGTTTTGAAAAACAGCCGCGTAAAAAAACGGAACAAGTGCAGGTCACTTCTTGGGACGTTTTTGGAGCCGTTTTTCATTGACTATTGAAAAAAGCTTCAACGCGAAAAACACAGCAAAAATCGCGAGTGGCTTAAAAAACTTCTGAAAATCAGGACTTGTTTTCCCTTGATAACGGCTCTGTATTTTCAGATGTTTTTGTTTGTGTGTGAACATACCTTTATAGTTCTTCACTCCATGTAATTTAAGGATTATGCTGTACACTGTTACTTGTGAGGTTTGTGCACCAGTGTGCCACTGAGTGGTGTCGTGACCATCCTACATCTTTTCTTATGGAATCTTATAACCCCTGCTATGAACACTGTTTGACATTTTATTTAAAATGTCCTTGAATATTCCATTTACATTTTGGCAGGTTATTACAGATTCCCGTTTCCATTCCTCCTACACACACGTGGGAATACAAGATCTATTTTTACATAATCGTATGTATCTCCGTTACCACATAAAAATAAACAGTATATGCTTGTCATCAATAAATAATTTAGTAAGACACACTGATACTTCTGGTTCAGAATTGCTAATACCCACCTCTGGAATCCATTCAAATGGAAACCAGTATAATGGTTCTTAATAATGCAACAATAAATTCATACACCAGCAGCAGCTGCATATTAAAGGGTCATGGATCCAATTGGCATGTGTGTGAGCAGCGAGTTTGGTAATATGCAATATTGCTTCAACACAGATATGTAACACAATTATGAAATGAATTAAACATGACAGTGCACAGTTTAAAATAATATTCTGGATTAGAATCTGAAATGGACTGCGCACTTCTAGATGGAAATCAAACAGAAAACAACAGCAATGTTTAGATTATTCCTCAGATTTTGCATAGTTCATAACATTATCAAATAGTTTTTATGGATGTTGCACTAAAAGGGGTCTTGCACTATCAAAATAATATGTAAAAGGTATCGCTTGGACAAGAACGCTTAAAAAATTTTTTTATTTTTATTAACTCTTTAAAATGGGCTACTCAAGCCAATAATTCCTATAGATACTAGACTAAGACCTCATGCACATGAACGTATTTTTTTCCTCCTGTAAATACTGGCGTAAATACGCGTCCATTGTCATGCATACTCGACCCATATTCCACCAGTATTTACGGACCCTTGCCCGTAAATACGGGTCCGGTGTCACCAGTATTCCACCCGTATTTACGGACCCGTTCTGCACTAATCGGCAGCCCCTTCTCTCTATCAGGAGTTGAAGAGTTGCCGCAGCGTTTGAAAGTAAAAAAAGTTCATATGTACCCTGACCGTTTTCTTGGTGACGCGTCCCCCTTTTGACATCCAGTCCGACCTCCCTGGATGACGCGGCAGTCCATGTGACCGCTGCAGCCTGTGATTGGCCTGTAATTGGCTGCAGCAGTCACATGGGATGAAACGTCATCCCGGGAGGCCGGACTGGAGGAAAAAGAAGAAGAAGAATAGTTCTGGGTAAGTTAACTTTTAATACTATTAACTCCAGCGGTAGTCACTGTCCCGGGTGCTGAAAAAGAGATAATGCCGATCAGTTAACTCTTTCAGCACCTTGGACAGTGACTATCCCCTGACGTTGCCTAGCAACGCTCCCGTAATTACGGGAGCCCCATAGACTTCTATGGGCCTCCCCGTGCCGTTATTACGGCCTGAAATAGGACATAGTCTATATTTTTCAACGGCACGGCACCTTCCCGTAAGCAAACGGGAAGGTACCTGTGGCCAATAGAAGTCTATGGGCCCGTAATTACGGCTCATAATTACGGGCGTTTTTACATTCGTGTGCATGAGGCCTAACCAGGTAGGTAAGACTAGTTAAGGGTACCAATATATTTGTTTAAATTGTAATGAAACTACTCCAAATATCTAGTAAAAACACAAATTCTGTCCCTACTTGGACTAAATAGCAAAGTGTGCATTCACACCGAGTAAAGATCTTATACCTAGCAGCAAAGTGTGAGTGAACACTCAGTAATAAAAACGCAGCACCTGCGACAGTGTGCATTCACACTGAAATGAGCCACAGCACCTAAATTCCCTGTGCATTAACACCCATGACAAACATTGCAGCACCTCAAGCAGTATTGTGCATTCACACTAGCAAGGGACTGTATATTAAATCAAACGTGTGCATTCACACTGGATGAATATAGTATACAAAGTGTGCATTCACACCAACTAAATAGGGTATATTAAGTGTGCATTCACACCAACTAAATAGGGTATATTAAGTGTGCATTCACACTAGTCAGCAATATCTACAACACAGAGTGCTTTATCGCTGAGATGAGCATCAGCACATGCAGGGAGTTTTCATTCACACTCCTCAATTCAGAGTAACACCTATATTGATAGTGTGCATTCACACCTGGTAAATATTGTCCACCTGATAACAAGAGTGCATTCACACTGAACAAAGATTGAACGCAATATGTTTTTACTAGATATTTGGAGTAGTTTCATTACAATTGAGTAGCCCATTTTAAAGAGTTAATAAAAATATTTTTTAAGCGTTCTTGTCCAGGCGATACCTTTTACTTTGAGTCACGTCAACGAAAAGATTTAAAAAACGACATTTCTTTATCTGCTTATCAAAATAATATGGCTGCTTTCTTCCAAAAACAGTACCACACTTGCCCACAGGCTTGGTGTGGTATTGCAGCTCAACTTGATTCACTTTAATGAACCTGCGCTGCAATCCCACACGCAGGAGTAGGACTGTTCCTAGAAGAAACCCCCTTACTGATTTAAATTTCAAAATTAAATACATTTTCAAAAGGGATTTGTATGTGTTTCTTGAAAAGTGATATTACTATTTATCTCTATTCAATGACTTATTCATAGTTATTGATCAAATTCTGATTGCCATACTTGGAGTCAGAAAAGACTAAATGACGCCCTTTGTAAAACTGTAACGATGACTAGAATTTTTTTTTTTTTCATTTAAGGGGACACTAAATCTAGACCTGAAAATGAAAACTAGTTTAATCTGCCTTTCTTCAAGCTTAAAGAGGCTCTGTCACCAGATTTTGCAACCTCTATCTGCTATTGCAGCAGATCGGCGCTGCAATGTAGATTACAGTAACGTTTTTATTTTTAAAAAACGAGCATTTTTGGCCGAGTTATGACCATTTTTGTATTTATGCAAATGAGGCTTGCAGAAGTACAACTGGGCGTGTTGAAAAGTAAAAGTACAACTGGGCGTGTATTATGTGCGTACATCGGGGCGTGTTTACTACTTTTACTAGCTGGGCGTTCTGATGAGAAGTATCATCCACTTCTCTTCAGAACGCCCAGCTTCTGACAGTGCAGATCTGTGACGTCACTCACAGGTCCTGCATCGTGTCGGCCACATCGGCACCAGAGGCTACAGTTGATTCTGCAGCAGCATCAGCGTTTGCAGGTAAATTGATGTAGCTACTTACCTGCAAACGCTGATGCTGCTGCAGAATCAACTGTAGCCTCTGGTGCCGATGTGGCAAATCACGCAGTTCGCACGGAAGTGCTTCCGTGCGACCTGCGTGGTTTTCACGCACCCATTGACTTCAATGGGTGCGTGATGCGCAAAAAACGGGGAAATATAGAACATGTCGTGAGTTTTACGCAGCGGACTCACGCTGCGCAAAACTCACGGACTGTCTGCATGCCCCCATAGACTAATATAGGTGCGTACGACACGCGTGAAAAGCACGTGCGTCGCACGCACGTTTATTACGCTCGTGTAAATGATGCCTAAGTTCAACAATCTCTAGCCACTCGATTTTATTTTTTTTAGGCTATTTTAAATAGAAAGGAAAAGTTATTTCTCATGAGCTGTTACATGACTGGACTCTCAAGTTTACTTATCAAGTCCAATTCCATGGTAGCAGCCCATGCAGCTGCTATAGTGCACTCGGAGAAGGCCCCTTTCTGATTGGTCCTACCCCTTTTCGAACTGTTTGTTTTTTTTTTTAACCTTTGTAAGACGTCCTTCTCCAAAGAAACTGCATTGCTAGTCATAGAAAGGGCAGAGGGGAGGAAACAAATAGCAGACCCCACTGACTTGGGTGGCAAAACCCAATACCATAATGGGGGAACCATTTTGATCTTTGCCATGGCGCTCCTTCTCTTCCATGCATGCTACTGAGTCCAAATATCCTACATTATACTTAATGACCGAGAGGTACATAACTTGCTAATTCATTTCCATTTGTCATTGATGTCACTGATGACACACGCAGCTAAGTTTCAGTACGTTCCACTAAAAAATAAAAACCTTCAAGTCAGAAAACCGCTTTCAGTGATCTAGAAAGAACAGTAAAGAACTCGAAAAGCCAGTGTTATGACTGAAACACACAAAGCTGCCCTAACTGAAAAGAAAGAGGTTCTTGGCAAGTGAAATTAAAGTTACTCAGAATAATTATAGCAAGCAACATGTAAATACCCAGAAAGGCAAAATCTTTTCCCTCAGAATATGATATGCTGCTTTAATATTTATACAGGTTTTATTGTGTATCAACCAATCAAACAACTCCATTTATCCAAATGGTTTTGTTGCTCTTGCAATATGCAGCTGCCTGGTATTGCATTAATGCACGCTCTGAGGAGCAGAAGCACCAGCCCACACATTAGCTTCCTTATGGCCTTGGGTCTATCAGCCTCTCTGGTGAGGCAGCAGTTGTCTTGCAGCTGTCTGCTCCACAGGCTCCTGGAGACTACGCCATATACAAAAATGTTTTAGCTGCAACAGAAAAAAAGCAAACCGAAATCTTTTCCAAGCTCCCAGCAGATTCACATCTTACAATCAAGTTATTGGATTTTCTTAATATGGAAAGATATTTATGAGAAAAAATGCATTCTTGCTCACCCATAACTTGCTCAGTAGGAAAAGCAGGGGCTAATATTGACATTTCATGAGGGTGCTCTACTTTATTAAGGTATACACAGCCAAACTAGTTAATCACAGAAAACATTGCACCTAATAAGAAAAGAACATTCTGCCTGAATCTTCTACACTGGGAGTAAAAAGTAAGTTTATGGAAACCGCTTTTCATCAATGCTAAGACAGAAATAGAAACCCGGTCTTCATCAGTGGCCTCCAGCTGTTGTAAAACTACAATGCCCAGTAGGCTCTGACAACTGAAAGCTGACAGGGCATGCTAGGAGTTGTACTTATAAATAATTGGTGAGCCACAGGTTGGAGATTTGATAAAATTGAATAAGAACTTTTTTAAAAAAAAAAAAAAGAAAATTAAAAATCATTATTCTGCAATATATAAATACAGGAAATTTAAATACCAAGATTATCAGATAACCCCCCCCCCCCCCCGGCACACAAGAGCAAAAAAATATATAATAAGTTATATATTTATATATATATATATATATATATATATATTACACACACACACACACACACACACACACAATGTGCAACTATGGGGAGCATTATACTGTGTGGGGGCAGCTATGGGGGGCATTA